>NC_090269.1:296050877-296365738 GCF_040414725.1 Anabrus simplex
ACAGGCAGTAAAGGAAATCAAAGAGAAATTTGGAAAGGGAATCACAGTCCAAGGAGAGGAAATCAAAACCTTGAGATTTGCCGATGATATTGTTATTTTATCTGAGACTGCAGAAGATCTCGAGAAGTTGCTGAATGGTATGGATGAAGTCTTGGGTAAGGAGTACAAGATGAAAATAAATAAGTCCAAAACAAAAGTAATGGAGTGCAGTCGAACGAAGGCAGGTGATGCAGGAAATATTAGATTAGGAAATGAAGTCTTAAAGGAAGTAGATGAATATTGTTACTTGGGTAGTAAAATAACTAACGATGGCAGAAGTAAGGAGGACATAAAATGCAGACTAGCACAAGCAAGGAAGAGCTTTCTTAAGAAAAGAAATTTGCTCACTTCAAACATTGATATCGGAATTAGAAAGATGTTTTTGAAGACTTTCGTGTGGAGCGTGGCATTGTATGGAAGTGAAACATGGACGATAACTGGCTCAGAAAGAAAGAGAATAGAAGCTTTTGAAATGTGGTGTTACAGAAGAATGCTGAAGGTGAGATGGATAGATCGAATCACGAATGAAGAGATACTGAATCGAATTGGTGAGAGGAGATCGATTTGGCTAAATTTCACGAGAAGAAGAGATAGAATGATAGGACACATCTTAAGACACCCAGGACTTGTTCAGTTGGTTTTTGAAGGAAGTGTAGGGGGTAAGAACGGTAGGGGTAGACCAAGATATGAATATGACAAGCAGATTAGAACAGATGTAGGATGCAATAGTTACGTAGAAATGAAAAGGTTAGCACAGGATAGGGTGGCATGGAGAGCTGCATCAAACCAGTCTATGGACTGATGACTCAAACAACAACACGTTCAGTAAACACTGACTGCTGTTTGGCTCTATATATTTTAACCTATTTTTGATAGGTAATAGATGGAATAGTCAGCAAAATTCCAGTCATATACATTTGTTCACAACGTACGATATTTGTTTTGCTCGGAGCTTTCATGCAACAATGTATGCATTATTCCACCGAGAGAATCGTCTGTGCTTAAGGAATGATAGGGCGGGAGGTTATAAGTTCGAATCTGATCATCGGCAGCCCCACAAAACTTTCCGTGTTGTTTTCATTTTCGCACCGGACAAATTCTGGTGCTGCATGTGCTCTAACACGCTGTGTGAGTGGAGGTATTGGCTAAGGAATTGTAGAAGAGATGTTAAAAGCAGGAACATTAAATACTGTATATCCCCTCTAGTCCTCTCTAATCTAACCGCAAAGAAATGAAAAGAAGAAAAGGCTGAAAATAAGGAACAAACTGTAACATGAGGAGTGCAGAAGGAAGTTTGGTATAATGCTATATGTTATACAGCATGATAAAAGATCGTATTATTGACACAATGTTGATAAGTTAACGTCATTTCAATTGATAAGACAACGAATCAATATTTTTCGCAGTTCTCTAAGAAGATAAGAACGTTTCACAGTTTGCTGAGTGTTATCAATGTAAACATAAGTTAACTTGTCAATGCCGAGTCATCAACACAGCATTTTTTCGTGATATTGCTATCCAGATATTTACCCTGCTGCTATGTTTTTGTGGCGCGGTAGATTAGAGGTGATGGTGATTGTTACTAGGGGAAACACCAGGTAATAATCGCCACTTAACTCTTTTTTTTTTGCTAGCGGTTTTACGTCGCACCGACACAGATAGGTCTTATGGCGACGATGGGATAGGAAAGGCCTAGGAGTTTGAAGGAAGCGGCCGTGGCCTTAATTAAGGTACAGCCCCAGCATTTGCCTGGTGTGAAAATGGGAAACCACGGAAAACCATCTTCAGGGCTGCCGATAGTGGGATTCGAACCTACTATCTCCCGGATGCAAGCTCACAGCCGCGCGCCTCTACGCGCACGGCCAACTCGCCCGGTCCACTTAACTCTAATCCTAGAGGGGATGGTTGCCTAGTGAACTTCCCCTTAGAACAATGATCACCACCACCAATCATCATCTATTCATAGAAAAAGAAAGATGATATCCGATCTTAATGCTAATTGAGGCGTTTGCATTCTTCTCTCATTATATGGCCATGAGATTCTAGTTTGATCGACACCAACAATATGTAAGGAAAAGCCGAAGAAGATGAAGATTTGAAGTGATTTATAGTTTACGGAGAGAACTAATATACTTGAAATGAGCAGTCTTTCTTGAAGCTTGTAGTAGCCTATAATTTGTTTTGAAACAATATTGGAGATAATATTAGGAGCTCGGGAGATGGCAAACTGACTCCCATTTCGAAATGGTGTATTTAATCGGACATTTCTACGCCAATTACTAGATAATTTTGGCAAAAGCGTAATTTCTCTGACCCGCCTGATTTAGTGGCCACTACTTTAGTTGCACACCTTAATGCTAGTTCACCGAGCTCGATAGCTGCAGTCGCTTAAATGCGGCCAGTATCCAGTATTCGGGAGATAGTAGGTTCGAACCCCACTGTCGGCAGCCCTGAAAATGGTTTTCCGTGGTTTCCAATTTTCACACCAGGCAAATGCTGGAGCTGTACCTTAATTAAGGCCACGGCCGCTTCCTTCCCACTCCTAGCCCTTTCCTGTCCCATCGTCGCAGTAAGACCTATCTGTGTCGGTGCGACGTAAAACAACTAGCAAAAAAAAAATGCTAGTTCAGAAGTTTGAATTTTTTTCCTCTTTATATACGGCCGAGATACAGTATACTACTTTGCACATTTTAATGTGCATTTTAATGTTAATTCTGTCCGACTCGTTGGCTGAATGGTCAGCGTACTGGCTTTCGGTTCAGAGGGTCACGGGTTCGATTCCCGGCCGGGTCGGGGATTTTAACCTTCATTGGTTAATTCCAATGGCCTGGGGGCTGGGTGTTTGTGCTGTCCCCAACATCCCTGCAACTCACACACCTCACATAACACATAACACTATCCTCCACACAATAACACGCAGTTACCTACACATGGCAGATGCCGCCCACCCTCATCGGAGGGTCTGCCTTACAAGGGCTGCACTTGGCTAGAAATAGCCACAAAATGTTAATTCTGAATGTAATATGTTTTCTTTTCGTAATATGACCGAAATACACTAGTTTTCACACCTTACTGAGTGTGATCATGATTTTGTGCATTGGTGTGGGTGAATCTCGTCGGTCTAGTAAGGGAATGTTACGTTTACATTTCATACAAGTGTTTAATATCATGAAAATAAGTGCATACTTAAATACATATTTCACCACTTTTTGTAGCATAGTCGCATGCTTATATTGGTGATTTATACAGCATATACATCCGATCTCTAGTGATAACACTTTTCTTCCGTCTTGGATTCGGTGGCTTTGAGAAATTTGTGAAGAATAGCAGACTTATTATCGTCTAAGGTTCTATCTTCTGCTTCACGGATGCCAATTGTTTCCAGATCCCAGAATCTTCATATGTTTTCGCTCACTGGTCGTTTATTGCTTGCTTTTAAGTATATTTATTGGTATTCTGAATGGTACGTTTTCAACTGTCAATATTTTCTTCATAAGCTAGTGAATCCACCTTGTAGCTTCCGTGTATGGGGTCATCGAGAGTGAGTAGCTCTTCTAGTGTTAACTGAAGACGATTTCGAACATGTGCGATTTTATCAGGGTTCGTGGTCATTACTGTTGTAAAGGAAGGTCGTAAATCGGGTCGCATTAGTGCGGGGAGTTAACTTCTTTAGTTGTTGCTCACTGTCAGTTGCACGTGTGACAGAAGGATAGTCAACTGACGGTGTTTTATGTTGGAGATTGACGTATCTCAGATAGCGAGATGAATGCTCGTATGTTTTCATTAGTTGTTGATAGAGGATAGCATCTGTCACACAGCTAGGCGTGAAGACTCCTAGAGATATTTAAAAGTTCCGTGCATTATCTTAATACAAGATGTCTACTCTTCATAATAGGTTTTAATGCATTCATGCACCTAAACTTTCGACTCAATCAATTCGAACATTGTAAATTCCCTGCTAGAATGATTTTTTAAACCAAAAATGAAATACAATTACAATTCTCATATGTATTTCACAATCTGTTGTACTTATCCAGTGTGTTGGAGATAGCAGTGGCTGGCGTCAGTCGTTTTGTATCGTGAATTCCCGTGACGTATTTCATGTAATCTGCACTTCACTTCACTTTCCACTTGATATTTCGTCGAACAGTGTTCAAAATACTTTGTCTTGTGATGGATTGATACGTGATTTGAATAGATTCCGGATTTTCTTCACAAATATGTAGTGTTCTAACGTGAAGTAACTGCGTCTGTCACTTACTAAAGCATTTTATTGTAAGGCAAACAAAGGCATATCTAAAAACGTAAACTTCATGTAGAAGCAAGTCCTGCCGGTAAATGGCATTTGCGGTTATATTCGGTTCTTGACAAACGAACTCTCGGCCTTCATTGTCACGGTGTGTTTCATTGACTAATTTGATCTTCCTTCATTGTTCGATCTCATATGGTAGTCTGTTGATAAACTTTGATGCTTATAATTCTTGTTCTGTAATTATTCGTAATTATTGTGATGTGGATTCAATCACCTTCATTTAACTGAGCAGAGTAGAAGGAAGGAAAATGAAGTATTCCGGAAACCTCTGCTGCTTGTTGTTTTAAGGGGTCTAACATCGAAGGTCATCGGCCCTCCGAAAACCTCCTAAGGATTGTTGTGTATTAGCTTGTTATATTGTTTTTGCTGAAGATATATCTGTATGCATATGCAACTAATTGGAGGCTCAAAATTTTCTCGGGCCCACGGGGCGGAAAATACCTAAATACTTGCTACGGGTGGCCGGTTCCTGTTCGATCCTCTTCCAACCAAGGAGTGACCTGATCCCACTCCACGTTTCATAGTTTCACAGATCTCTCAGGATACCGTGTTTCAATATGGACACTGAGGAATGAAAAGAAAAACGGTCCTTGAAGAGGCCTTAGTTCTTCGAAGGAAGTTTGCTCTCTAGTGAATGAAGCTAGTTGGCGAGCCGGACAATCAATAGCGAACCACGTTGATTGCTCTTAGATCTGAGAGCGTCCTTCGACCTTTACGCGTATACAGCTCGAAATACCAGTAACCTTTATCTTTTCTCCCGTAAGCAGCTGTGATTGTTTTATAGAAAGAATCCTGGTTTGAAAGCCAGACACCTAATTTCTTTATCGTATTGTCCATAAACGCGGCAAGGCACTAATTACTACGCCGATATCTAGCTCCCTGTATTCTATTTTAAAGATCAGAAGCGTATATTATAATTGAATTAATAAACTTTAATTTTGAGCTTTATTGAAGACAAAATTAAGGGTCGAATTCATAAACAACACTTATACATAAGTGCCCCTCATAAGCCTGGTTTCATGTCATATTACCTACTTAAGTGTCCCACTTATTGCTATAAGTGAACCTCCCACACACACTTAAGTGACTCACTTATGTTGCAGCAAGATGGAGGATAATAATTTTGCTGAATTTGTTGCATTTCATTCACAGAATACTTTCCGTGCACACAGTAGAGATGGAAAATCCTGTCGAAATGTAATGTGACCAACAATTTAAATAAGGGTTCGTTTTAAGTAAAGTGAGAGTTATAAATATTCTTGTTCCTTCGATTGAGAGAGTGAACATAACCTCTAGAGGACTCACTATCTCACCATTAATGAAGATATTGTTTTGAGATTTTATGCCACCTCTTAATTTCAGGTTAGTAGTGGTGTGACGCCGGTTCTGATCCACTTTGGGGTGGGGGGTGGGGTGGGGGTGGGCGGGGGGCGTGGTCTGTGCTCTGATTGGTTGGGGGGTGGGGGTGGGGGCGTGGCCTGTGCTCTGATTGGTGGGTGGGTGGGGGGCGGGGCTTTGCTCTGATTGGTGGGTGGGGGCGGGGCTTTGCTCTGATTGGTGGGGTTGGGTAGTGCTGGGGGGGAGGGTGGGTGTGTTGGTCTGTCTCTGTGGGGGAGGTGAGCGTGCGTGCGCGCGCGCGTGCAGGGTGGTGGGGGCGGGGTGTGACCTCCACCCCCTTGGCGGAGGGGGGTTACGTTTCCCCCTTTGTGCAGCTGTGTGTGTGTGTGTGTGGCAGGTGCGCGCTCCCCTCCCGCTAAGTCAGCATCGTTCCCCTCCCCTCGCTCCCCCAGCTGAGTCAGCCTCGTTCCCCCCTCGCTCCCCCCCAGCTGAGTCAGCCTCGTTTCCCCCGCTTCCTTTGTTCTTTTGTGTGTGTGGCAGGTGCGCTCTCCCACTGAGTTGGTTTGCACGTGCGCTCTCCCGCTGAGCCAGCATCCTTTATCTCCTATTTTTAAACATGCATGCACGTGCGCCCTCCCGCTGAGTTGGTTTGCACGTGCGCTCTCCTGCTGCGATGAGTTTAGTATATATATAGCCAGCATTCGTTTGTGGAAACGTATTCGCTGGTTCTGCAACCTTGCTTGTGTACATCAGTGATCTATTACATATATCCTTGATTGCTGTTCGCGCTGTTCGGGATTGACCAGAGATTTGATTCACACCTAATCTTTTGGTAAGTTTTTCTCTCTGTTTCTTTGTAACGCAATGTAATAAGTTATAACTTGATTGAATAGAGAGGGTAATATTAGGATTTCTTTTTTTGGTTTCAGAGTGTGATTTAACTGTTTGCTATCAAGTAATGGACTTGTTGAAGAAACTTTCTACTTTATCCAAATCAAGAGGAAGCGAGTATAGACCGCTAGATCAATTAGCGGTCAATGAAGTTTACAATGTACTCTCGTACCGAGCTGTTAAAACTCGGTACGGGAGGCGAATTGTTGCAGATATTTTAGAAAAATCTGGTGACGAAGAGGTGGCAACATCAGTATTTTTACCAGCTCAGTACCAAGAATTAACCGATAACGACGTGGAGGAATTAAATCAAAGGGGATTGAAGCTCATATATATAAAGGCAAAATAAATTCACGTAACGAGGTAGATTTTGTTAAATAGAAAGTTTAAAATGTTTGCTTTAATATTTTAACATTGTTCATGCATGTATAGGGGGAAGGGTAGTCTGCTGAGGAGGAGAAGGCGCTAGAATCTTCCCTACCTATGTTTTATCTACCATAGTTTTTAGCTGTGTTTATATGTGTGCCTAAGCTGTTTTTTGTTTATATGTGTGCCTAAAATATGAAATATAAGCATATAAGTGTAAGACAGAGAGAAGGAATCGAACAGTTAGTTATATTTTCTTCATGTCTTGAGGGTTGTAAGGCAGAAGAAGAAGAAGACTGTTGGTTAAACAATATTACACCCTTAACGTTTACTGTATACACATCAGATTCTTCGAAAGAATACTATCAAGAGCACAGGAAAAATGTTGATGAGTGTGTGTTACGTGTGATATTACAGACTTCAGGGTTGGATAAAAATGCTCATTTTTTAATAATTTCTGGTTATAACTACAAAACTCTAAGGTTTGAATCGAATGTGATAGTGTTTACTGATATGTACAGTAAGATATATCAACAGCATTTGTTATGCAGTCTTCAAGATGAGTGTGATTCCGAACTAATTCACTGTTCTTGTGACGTTATACATTCCCCGTATTCGTGGATTCAAAAACAGTTATTGAACTACAATACGGATGTACATACTGTGTACAGCAACTGTCATTACTGTCTATTTAAAGTAAAGAAATTATGTCAAATGTATTAATGTTTATGGATATGTACAGTAAGGTATATCATTAGCATTTGTTATGAAGTCTTGAGAAAAAGTGTGATTTGAAACTAATTCCATGTTCTAGTAGCATTATACATTCCTTCCACAATGGTGGATTCATGCGGATGTACATAACTGTTATTGCTGTTTTTTATTAAAAATAGATAAATTAGGTAAACAATGATGGAACCAAAACGTTTGAGGTTGTCAGAAGAACTTTCCTTTTCTTTGGATAATGTAACAAACAATCATAAATTTGAAGAATTTTTAAGTGACACATACACCTCCGTAGAGAGTATGTTAGAACAATGTGGTTTGGACAGAGGGTTGAATGTGTCTGTAGACGTTATTCCATCAACTCATCTTTCAATCTATGAACCCACGTTAATTGAAAATACAAATGAATTGAATACATATTGGGTAAATCTAGTTGACAGTCTAAAGAATTGTATACAAAACAATTGTTTAAGCAAAGTAACTGTAAGAGTAGAAAAATGTTGTATGGCTTGGACATTACTAGAAACTAGTTACAGGACGCGTATGTTTACAGGGTCAATTAGAAATAGTTGTGAGTTGAAGGATCCTAAATTGTTTTTGGAAAGGTGTTACATATGGTTTAAAAAGTATGTGCAAAAAGCGTTAGAAAGCAGTGCGCTTAAAGTAAACACATCATTGATATCTGAACACATATTGCCTAGTTCGGATCAGACAACTAAACTTCACACCAACACCAAAAATCATATTATTACTATTGCAACAGATTTACGAGACTGGTATGAAGAAAATGTTGTGCAAGAGACCTTAACCAAATTGAGTCGCTATCCAGAGAGGGATTCTGGGTGGGCTCTTAAGTCGCTGTTGGAACTGCGAATAATCATAAATTCATATGTAGGATTTCATGCGGGTCACCATTTGAAATTACCTAAAGCCATACGGGATAAGAAAGCTGTTGTTAATGTACAATGCAACGATGACGACTGTTTTGCATGGTCAATTGTAGCTGCTCTTAACCCAGCAAGAACGCATACCGAGCGTCGATCATCATATCCAGACTATAGAAGTGTTTTAAACTTAGAAGGAATTTCATTTCCTATGGAAATGCAAAAGTTGTCTAAATTTGAAAACCAAAACGATATATCAGTGAATGTGTATGGAGTTATGTATGAAAATGGAAAGTGGATGTATGCAGGGCAAGATAGCAATCAACCGTTTACAATTGTACCTATTTACATTACAAAGAAATTAGAGGGTTCTGCAAGGAAGCATGTAAACCTATTGCTGCTCCAAACGGAACAAGATAACGTTGTATACCATTTTTCGTGGATCAAATCTCTATCTCGGTTAGTGTCTTCAACAGTTAACAAACATAATCATAAGATCTATGTGTGTGAACGCTGTTTATCATACTTTGGTACACAACCCAGACTAGATAACCACATGGTTACGTGTAGTCAATTTAATCCTGTAAAGTTAGAAATGCCGAAAGAGAATGAAAAAATAATCAAGTTCATTCATTATAAACATAAAGAAATAGTTCCTTTTACTATTTATGCTGACATCGAATGCGTTTTGAACCCGATTGACACGGCTATGCCAAACAATGAAACTTCCTATACAGCTCCCTTGAATTATCACAGAGCGCACAGTATCGCTTACTATTTGCATTGTTCTTACAATGAAACATACAGTAGATTTAATTTATATCGCGGAGACGATTGTTGCGAATGGTTTGTTAGAGAATTATCTAGTATTGTTCAAGATATAGCACATTATTATGTTCAAGTAGTTCCGAAAGAGGAACTTAATAGAGATCAGGAAGAAGAATATTTAGGAGCAACTACTTGTCATATTTGCGAAAAAGAGTTTGTCGCAACAGATGTTAAAGTTAAAGATCATGACCACTTAACTGGAAAATTTCGTGGTGCTAGTCACCAGTGTTGTAATCTACAGTACACCTTACCGAATTACATACCAGTCTTTTTTCATAATTTGAGTGGATACGATAGTCATTTTATTATCAAACAATTGTGTGAGAAGATTGTAGAGGTAGAGGAGAATGATGATAATGCGAGTGAGGTATTTAATCCAGGAAGGGTAACATTAATACCTACTAATACAGAACGCTATAAGTCGTTTACTAAAGTTGTTCCTGTTGTTGATAGTAAAGCTTTCAGGTCGTTGCAATTACGATTTCTTGATTCATTCAACTTCTTAGGCAGTTCATTAGAGAAATGTGCTTTGTACATGAACAATGATGCTAAACATATCACGCGGAAATATTTTCCAGACGCTGTTCATTTCGAATTGAAGTGTCAAAAAGGTGTTTTTCCTTACGAATATGTAAAGGAAATAAGCGTATTAGATGAAAGAAGTTTACCACCAAAAGATATGTTTGGTAGTTTGCTTACTGGTAGTTCTATTTCTGAGATAGAATATGAACGAGCACAACGTGTATGGAAAACTTTTAATTGTGTTACTTTGGGTGACTATTCAGATTTGTATTTGAAAACTGATGTGCTACTTTTGGCAGATATTTTTGAAAACTTTAGGAAGGTGTGCAGAGAGACTTATGGGTTGGATCCTGCTCATTATTTTACTGCCCCTGGTTTAGCTTGGAGTTCGCTTCTAAAGACAACAAAAGTTCACATAGAACTCATCACCGATGTGGATATGATGCAATTTGTAGAAAGAGGTATTCGAGGAGGAGTAGTATATTGTGCTCATAGGTATGTTGAAGCTAACAATAAATACATGAGCGATTACAACCCAGAAATACCTGACTCTTATTTACTGTACTTGGATGTAAATAACCTATATGGGTGGGCTATGATGCAGTATCTCCCAGTAGGCAATTTTTCTTGGGTAGAAAATGTAGATGAATTTGATGTGCTAAATGTAGACGATGAATCTGAAATAGGTTATATTTTAGAAGTGGATTTATTATATCCTAGAGAAATACATGATTGGCATAACGATTTTCCACTTTGTCCTGAAATGAGGAAATCTCCTGCACAAAAGGCTCTTCCTAAACTTATGACAACACTACATAACAAACATCGGTATGTGTTGCATTATCGAAACTTGAAACAATGTTTAAAGTATGGTTTGCAATGTTTAAACATTTACAGAATACTACAATTTAATCAAGCTCCTTGGATGAAACCTTACATTGAATTGAATACAGAAAAACGTAAGCAAAGCACAAACGATCTTGATAAAAACTTTTTCAAGTTAATGAATAATTCCGTTTTTGGTCGCACACTAATGAATGTGAGAAAGTTTAGGGATGTTAAATTGACGATGCGTTGGGATGGACCTTTTGGTGCTGGGCGTTTAATAGCGCAACCTACCTTTAAGAAACGAGTCATTTTTGATGAATCGTGTGCAGCTATTGAAATGGAAAGGGTGATAGTCAAGAGCGATAAACCAATGTTTGTAGGAATGACGATATTAGACTTATCTAAAACAAAGGTAGTTGATTTTCATTATGCGTACATGAAGCAAAAGTATCCAAAGGAGGGGGACCTTACATTAGTGTATACTGATACAGATAGCCTTATTTATCATATAAAAACTAAGGATGTTTACGCAGATATAAAGGAAGATATTGCTGAATTGTTTGATACAGGAGACTATTCAGAGGATAATCCTTACAGAATTCCTAGAATGAATAGACGTGAAATAGGCTACATGAAGGATGAATTGTCAGGTGTGTTGTTTTGTAAATTTATTGGACTTAGAGCAAAAATGTATGCTATAAAAACAGAAAAGAAAACTGTAACAAAAGCCAAAGGTGTAAAATCTACAGCGAATTTGACAATAGATGATTATGAGGAGTGTTTCAGAGAAAATAAGCATATGATGAAAAATCAGTATTCTATACAATCAAATCTTCATCATGTGTTTACTGTGTGTCAAAACAAAGTAGTTTTAACACCAGATGATGATAAACGATACATCCAATCAGATGGTATTTCAACTTTAGCGTGGGGTCATTACCGCATTGATGGTGATAGTAAAGAAGTATAAGAAGTATGATGTTTCATGTACTAATTAAAATGTATGTACAGGAACTAATAAATTATTTGTGTACCTATTTGATTGTTATTAAAGTATAAATGAAGTGATTATATATGTAATTAATTGTAAAAAAGCTAGTTTGTAAAAATAAAAAATAATAAATTTATATATATTGCTTGTTTTTATTTTAACAGTAAGGAAGGTGGTGAAATAAATAATACACAAAAGAGGTTATATGATATTTATTTAATCAAGACACATATACAAAAAATGTGTATATATAAACATAATTACACCATCTTTTTCATTATTTATTCCTTTGAACAGCAAGAACTATTATAATACATCTCCTTCACCTTTTTTTGTTTGCACATACGACAGTCCTTCTTCATACTGGGAGTACCATCTATTTGAGTAGTAGCGTTTGGATCGTTGTTGAAGTAATGTTCATAACAATATTCATATTCAGGATGTTTTTCCTTGAATTCATCTGGCAGTATGTTCCAAAGAAAAGGAAGTTGATGATCAGCAAGCGAAATCAGAATCTCATCGGGCATATAACACCAGTCCAGAGTGTTGAATGATTTAAGTCCACTATGACGATATTTGTTTATAGAAGCACTCACCATACGCATAACATTACTCTCTTTAGAGGGCCAATCATGCATGTGTTTATTATGCCATAACGCACATTTCTGTTTTTCTTCTTGATGTAGTTCACACGGAAAGTATTCATCATCACTGGTTTCTTCTGCTGTCAAGGCTGCTTTCGAACATCCGTACATTGACAAATCAGCAACAGGTTTAGAAAAAACAGTTTTAAACTCTACACCCAATCCGTTCACCACAACGAAACATTTGTTTTGTTTTGTAAGTCTTTTAAAATTTTTTTTAACTTATCTTGTTTGTCGAATTTAATTAAAGCTGCACAACTAAAGTCAGCATCCTTGGTGTATTCACAGAAAGCACATTCAACTCGCCCATTTTCCAAAGGTTTCAGATCGATGAGAACTAATGGAGACTGTTCCATGATGAAAGAGAAGTACACGCACATGGAGTGAAGGTTTCCTCATAGCCCACATCTCTTTTATAGTAACTCCATCAATAAACACTTTATAGATGGCGACACGAGCGCGGTGAAGGAAGCATTGATTTATGACGACACCACCCTATTCTTCAGTCATACCTATTTTTAAGTTCTAGTATAGTATAGTATGTTCCATAATAACAGAGAAGTATGCAAGCATGGCGAGTGTTTCTTCTCAAGTCTACATCTGTTTTATGGTAACTTCTCCGCTAAGTGGTTTATAAGCCACAATTCGGTCATGAAGAAGAAGTGCGTAAAGAGATGTATTCGCAGGAATGTCGGTGTCGGTTTCAAATTCTACACGAATGTCGACTGGAGATGAGCGAATAGAGTCATTTTGGTGAGAACAATCGATAATAATCAAAGGTGCCAATGTTTTAAACTCTAGTCTACCAAGCATAGGTCCAACGATTTCATTTTCCTCTAATGAGTAATAAACAGCTTGAAATTTTGTATACATATCATACAGTTCGATGTGAAAGTAACCTGTTGTAGGGTCAGCTAGGGCATAACCTGGACTGACAGGGAACCAACCAGTATTTTGGAGATTGGTTGTAGATTTCGTTGATGCAAAAGTCTTCATAGTACTTGCTATTCCCAAATTCCTTGTTCGATCGATTTCTGTACCATTAAGTTCATATCGACATTCGCTGAAGAGAAAAGCACCGAAATTGCTATCTAGGGTAGAAGTAGTGGATATAGCTCCTGCTCCGTTTGTAACTTTACCTATAACGTGAAGAGAACTTTTTGATAGCAATTTCGGTGCTTTTCTCTTACGCAGGTACAACGCTTGCGTGCTGGGATTCGTATTTCATCATTGTATCCGAATGTTGTACCTGCGTAAGGGCGATAGGTTCGCTCCTTAACAGCAGTAATAGAACGATTGAAAACAGGTTTTTCTTCTATGTTTAGCGTACGAAACATGGTGGAGGTGTTGTTTACCATACAAAAGTTTAGCTCACTATGAGCAAAACACAGAGTGTGTTTTACCTTTATAAGGGCTGATAGCACTAAAACTTAAAACTTTCGTTTGTAACTGTTGTACATATTGGGTGTACGTGTGTCCGTTTGTAATAACTTTAAGATTCCGCCTGTAACTGTACTTATAACGTGAGGATTACAAGAGATAGAATCCTTGCTTGCGTAATAGGGGATTCGTATTTCATCATTGTATCCTGCAGTACCCGAAGTAGAATGATTGAAAAAAGGTTTTTCTTCTTTTGGCGCTTGAGACATGATGAATATGTTGTTTACTCTATAAAGGCTTAGCTGACTGTAGGTGAGAACGAGGTGTGTCTGTTTAGTTTTATATCTTTATAAGGGTAAAGAACTTTGTATCCTAAAGATTCCAGATATTGTTTGTTGCTTAATGTCAATGGTTTTAGATAGATGTGGTTCGAAGCTTTACGTTCTCCACTACCACTTCTATCGCTTGTATTTCTATAGACGATTCCCATGTGTTCATTCGATAGGTCGTATGTGAAGCGTAACCGAAAGGTTTTCGTCAAGCAAATCAACCTTATTTTCAGTTTGATCTTTGAGAGTCACAGTGATGTTGTTTACACTTTGTAAGGCAATAGGATAATAAATGATAGGTAAGGGTTGCTCAACTATTTTATACCCTGGAGCAACGTTAGGATAAAAATCGTAAATGGAATGTGTACGTTTTCCGTTTAAAAATGCACCGCTTGCAATATTGCACTCTACACGGATAACGTTAATGTTCGAAATGCAGATAGGGGAAGGTGAGATATTAGTTGTGTTTGGTTTCAAAATAGTTCGCCCGAAACCAAGAATAGGTGCCAAAGAATCGTCAACGGTGAAATCGATTGTATACTTGCTGTAAAGTTTTGATTTTAAAGTATGTTTGTCAAAGGTTAAAGTAAAATTACTGTTGGGTCTGTTTGTACCATTCTTTTCGTATTCATGTGTTTGATCAGGAGTATCTCCTATTCGTGCAAACTTTCTATTTAAAACATCTATAAGATCCTGAATTTCATACATTCCTGGTGGTATCTTTATATCATGATTGATATCTTTATGTTTACCTACATACCTAATTCTCAGAAGATTATTATTTTTAGTTATGTTAGGAATCGTGTATGAGGTATACAAACTCTTCATGCCTACTTCGTACGAATAGTCATCTAAAACAAGCGCTGGAGATAGTTCCATGCTCAATTCCGACCCATTTCCAGTCAACGTGTACACCGACTCCTTTCTACTCTTCATGATGAATGATGTGTTGTCAACACTTATCAGCACTATTTATAGTTAGTAGAAACTGTAGACATAAATGTCCACAAATAACGCTATCAAAAGATTGGTAACGTTCGTAGTTATATAGAATACGGTTACAACCACGCAAATAGCGTGATACTTCACAAGGTGGTCTCAAATCACCAAAACTGTCAAAATAGTGTGCATGCTTCCCTCTTTTATATATTGCTACCCAGTGTGAACCTGAAAGGGAAGAGGGTTCTAGATTTACAATACAACTCTCGTTTTTGTGTGCGTACTTAGGCAACGTGTCTCTCATGTAAACACCACGAAAATAAGGAATTCCTAACTGTAAGGCATACTGATGTAATTCAATGTTAGAGAGCGGTTTGTATGGTAGTTTCAGAGGTATAGACCCAATCCTTTTTTGTAAGGAGCTAAATAGAGGCCTTTTCCGCCCTGTAAAGCTACTGCTTCCATGACATGGTTGTGACGTTGCATCTCGGACAGTTGCTCTCTTGCTTTTTTGGCTTTGTTTATAGCGTTCACTACACCTGCCGCTCCTCCCGCTAGGCTTCCTAAGGCTGATAGGCCTGCGAATAGTGGAATAAGTGGAATAATCCCCCCCAACTTTTTTGTGGTAATGGGATAACTCTTCTTCTTTTTCCTACACTGTTGTTGTTCTTGTTGTTGTTTCCTACAGCTTTGCGTGCAGCTCTGAGTGCTGCGGAAGCTGCCTGCTTGATGCCGACACCTGGTCCTAGACGTGCGAGCGCCGAGCGAGCTTTCTGAATAGCTAACAATAAATGGTTTTTCCTTTTTTGTCTTCTTTGTTTTCCAGCTCCTAGCTTTACCTTGCCTTTCATAATTCCAGCTACGGCTAACGCCGCAAGCCTTTCCCGTACGCTTGCGTCCCGTGACTTGACTCGAGCCCAAGCCTTAGAAGCTAATACTCGATCGGCTTCACGTCGATGATTTGCATCAGTTTCTTGGTACGCAATATCGTGCTCTTTGCACACTTTATCTAGAGGATTGATGCCTGGATCACCACGTTTCAATCGTTTTTCGAGTCGGGTGCCTGGTCCACAATACTGGTAACCTGGAATGTGTGCTTCAAATGGGAGGTGGTCAATACCTTTGTTTATAATTTTATTCAATAACCCACGTCCACAACAAGTCTTCTTCTTATTATTATTTTTCTTCCTCTTCTTTGTTGTACTAGTAACGTCGTTGTTACTCGTTCGAGTGACAAACATTGTGTGAAAGCTTTCACCTCAAGGTAAGCATATATGTATAAGCATGCAGGTGATGCATATCATTCAGTCCGCTATGGTTAAAACGGTAAAACAAACCATCTCTCTACCTGTTCGTGTAATAGAAGACGGTGATGGAGGAGGAGAACAAAATGCTGTGCGACGCC
Organism: Anabrus simplex; assembly: GCF_040414725.1. Classification (NCBI taxonomy): domain Eukaryota; kingdom Metazoa; phylum Arthropoda; class Insecta; order Orthoptera; family Tettigoniidae; genus Anabrus; species Anabrus simplex. The sequence goes on from NC_090269.1 coordinate 296,067,300, forward strand.
ACAGTGTTCTCCTTCCAAACTCTTTGCGTTGTATCATATGTGGTCCATCGAATTGTGGAAAAACTAATCTTATGATAATCTGTTGGAACACCCAAATGGTTTGCGTTTCGCCAACGTCTACGTCTATTCGAAATCGTTACAGCAAAGTAAATATGCTCGCTTAGAAAAGGTGCTGGCTTCCATTCCAAGTATCTCCTATTACAGCTATTCTGAAAACGAAGATGTTATACGTCCTGAAGATACAAAACCTCACTCTGTGATTATTTTCGATGATGTAGCGTGCGATAAACAAAGTATTATGAAAACATATTTCAGTATGGCTAGACATTTTGGTGTTGATGTGTTTTATCTATGTCAAACTTACACCTGTCTACCCAAACATTTACTTCGAGATAACGCAAATTTTATTATATTATTTCGACAAGATGTTGGAAACCTAAAGCATGTGTACGATGATCATGTTAATACGGATATGAGCTTCGATGAGTTTAAAGAACTCTGCGCTCAGTGTTGGAATGAAAATCGATACAGTTTCCTTGTTATCGATAAAGATAGTGAATTACATAACGGACGGTATCGTAATGGATTCGATAAGTATTTCGATACACGGAATGTATAAATACTGCGAATATAATATGGATCATGTTCATTTGATCTACTGAGTAGTGAGTGTAAACATCATGGAGGTATGTGGAAATGTTAAGGTTGCTGTATCTTACCCAGTACTGGAAGATGATATACCAACTAAGGCTTATGTGGATGGTATTTTGTTTGAAGCTGTAGCCAATAACTTATACCGCACTGAAGATGGAGATTATTCATTAAATAATAAGCGACTACGTTGTGTAGCCGACCCTATACTTGAAAATGATGCATGTAATAATAAATTTGTTGTAGATTCTCTTAACGAATTCAAGAAAACAATTGTTAACAATTCTGGAGTGGGAAGTTTGGAATTAGGATCCACTACAGTTACCGGAATAGTAAATCAAAACGCAGCTTCTAATGCAGTGACCTTGGAACATCTTCATAATTATACACATTCTAAAGAGTATTTAGACGAATCAGTTGTAAAAGAACTTAATGAATTGAAACGTAAGATTGACACTTACGCTGATATTTTTGATATTCAAACAGAGAGTGATATAGATGTTAAGAAAAGAAGACTAACCGGTTTAGAAGATCCGAGAAAACCTCTTGATGCGGTAAATAAACAATATTTGGAACTGTATGCATCTAGTCAGGAAGATGTTAATGCTGTTGTAGAAAGCATAAACCAAGCTGTAAACGAACTCAAATCAAACTTAAATAAGCAAAATAACATTATAGAAGTAAACACTGATAACCTCAATATACACAATAAACGCATATCTAAAGCTTCTAATCCAATTGATTCTCAAGATGTTGTTACGTTGCATCATCTTGAGAATTATGCATATAACAAACAATACACAGACTGTGTGATAGCCAACCATCAAAATGATATTAATGAACTTAAACAGAACGTTGCTCACTTTGATATAAAAGAAGAAACCATTAACATAAAAGGCAAACGTCTATCTGATGTTTCAGACCCTGAAAATGATCAAGATGCTATTACTCTACACCACTTAAAAAATTATGCATACAACAAACAGCATACCGATAGCATAGAGGCTAACTATAAGCAAGACATCACTGCTCTCACTCATATAACTGATGTAGTAACCAATGATATCAATAAACTTAACAATAACGTTACCAATCATGTTGCTCACTTTGATATAAAAGAAGATACTATCAACATAAAAGGCAAACGTCTATCTGGGGTTTCAAACCCCAAAGAAGCTCAAGATGTGGTGACTTTGCAGCATTTAGAAAGTTATGCATGCAGCAAACAACATACTGATAACATAGAAATTGCATATAAGCAAGATATTGCTGATCTTAAAACCCGTATAACAGATGTGGTGGTCAAAGATATCAATGAACTCAAAAATAACGTTTGCAATCATGTTGTTCAGTTTGATATAAACGAAGAAACCATTAACATAAAAGACAAACGACTATCTGGGGTTTCAAACCCTAAAGAAGCTCAAGATGTTGTCACTTTGCAGCACCTAGAAGATTATGTGTACAACAAACAGCACACCGATAATATAGAGACTAATTATAAGCAAGACATCGCTAATCTTCAAACTCACATAACTGATGTAGTAGTCAATAATCTTGATGAACTTAAAAATAACGTTACCAATCACGTTGAGCACTTTGATATAAACGAAGATACTATCAACATAAAAGGCAAACGTTTATCTGATGTTTCAAACCCCAAAGAAGCTCAAGATGTCGTCACTTTACAGCATCTAGAAAATTATGCATGCGGCAAACAAGATATTGATAAAATAAATGTCTACCATAAGCAAGACATAGCTAATCTTAAAAATTTCATAACTGATGTAGTAATCTATGATATCAACGAACTTAAAAATAACGTTAGCAATCACTTTGCTCATTTTCATATTAACGAAGAGACTATTGATATAAATGACAAACGACTATCTGGTGTTTCAAACCCCAAAGAAGCTCAAGATGTTGTCACTCTGCACCACCTGGAAGATTATGCGTACAACAAACAGCACACCGATAACATAGAGGTTACCTATAAGCAAGACATCGCTACACTCAAAGCTAGCATGACTAAAACGCTTAATTTGTTAAACGAAAAGAACATAGAATGAATCCAAAAATCCATCGTTGAAACAAAAGATAATATATTAAGCATTGTAAATGAACGCGTTCTATCTATAGTACAGGCTTTAAAAAATAAGCTGCTTGTTCATTTCCTTCTACAAATAACAAGCATACCATCAATGTACGATAATCCCTTTTATCGTCTCAATAATGGACATCTTACATACACGTTACCATACTCGGGAACACTTGAAGTATTGTCTATTGTTCCTGCAGCTAACAAGATTCAGTGTAAACATAATGAAAATGTTATAACAATCGGAGAAGGAACTATAATTACTGTTCACGCAAAAGACAAACTGCAATTTAAATTGGTTGGAGACGATGGTAAGCATTCAACGACTACTTTACCTTTACATATTGTGTTTGACTACACAACAAACCTGGATTTCTCTATGATAGAATAAAAAGCGTTGAAAAACGTATTACAATACCATTATGGGTTTGTCTGCTCATAGATACAGAACAAAAGCTAAAGATCTACAGAACTTCTTTGAAAAAACATGAATTGTTCAACGAATACTTGTCCGAAGAACACTCGTTTGAAAAACAGGAGCCCTTCGAAGAACGCCCGTTTGAAAAACAGCACCCGTTCGACAAACACCCGTTTGAAAAACAGCACCCGTTCGACGAACACCCGTTCGAAAATCAGCACCCGTTTAACGAACACCCGTTTGAAAAACAGCATCCGTTCGAGAAACCAAGTACAATCTGACATAAAGAAAGACATATATGACAATCAATATCTTGCGCAAGCTATTAAAAATGTAAAATATAAATATGATGCGCTTAAATCAGGAGAGCTTTTACAAGAAAATCAACTTGAAAAAACATTTAGTCCTATATCCAAACCCTTAAAATCTCTACTGGCTACCGTCTCAGAAAAATCTAATTCATTCAACTCTCCTACAGCACCTCCTATCAAACAAGAAGAAACAGAAGAAACAGAAGAAACAAAAGAAAACGAAGAAAGAACTCTTCTAGAACAACCCTACGTAGAAGTTCCATTCATTTTTAAAGCACAGAAGCCAATAATAGGGAATATTGCTTCTTTTTACTTGGATTTATTTACACAACCACACAGTGTGCGCAAAGTATTAGATCGAGTTTATGGGGTACGAAAAGAAGAAGCTAGATGGTTTCTTGGTGATTCAGAAATACGTGTCCACGGTAACGACATAGTCATAAATAACAAAAGCTATAAAGGCACACGAGGTCTTTATGAATTAATTTTTAAATCTTTCCCCAATAATAGTATATACACAAAGAGAGATCTTTCAAATTATGTAAAAATATTAGAATCTACAAACGCGCACAGAGTTCAGCATCGATCGGATAAACAGTTAATGTCTAATCGAGGGTATAAATATACAAACATTATTAAACCACTCTTCTCTACAGAAAGTTCGCCATGTAGAAAAAGAAAGCGAACAGGCATGGGTTTGAAGTGGAAATATAATCATCAACAACCTATTGTTGACTATGTACACTGGGATGATCCTAATGAGCTTGTACAACGTCTACAACTGTTAATGGCTTCTAAATCAGCAGGTCATACTGCACACGAAAACTAAATTTTATCTATTATTGAAGAACTTCGAGAAGCTCGAATTATTGCATAAATAACCAGTCTTCGTTTTACACCACATCAGAATGAGTGTTGACATCAAAGCTAATATTGCTAGAGAGTTACACCGCCCCGCTCGCAGATGTTACATGCGGCGGAGGGTTATTACTAAAGGATTAGATGATCTACACCAAATGGATTTAGTAGAAATGATACCCTATTCTCGAGAAAATAAAGGTTTTACGTATATGCTAACCATTATAGATGTTTATTCTAAATATGCTTGGGCACAACCTTTAAAAAGTAAGAGTGGAAAAGAAGTTGCTGCAGTGCTGCGTAAGGTATACAATAAGAGCAAACGATTTCCTAAACATATTCAAACAGACAGAGGAAAAGAGTTCTACAATGCTGAGTTCAAACGATGGACCACATCACACAACATTAATCATTACTCAACGTACAGCAATATGAAAGCTTGTGTTGTAGAACGTTTCAACCGAACACTTCGTGAACGTATGTGGAGAATGTTTACTAAACAAGGAACTCATTCATGGATACATAGGTTACAAAAGCTTATCCATGATTATAATCACACCTATCACCGTACTATTAAAATGAAACCTTGTGATGTAAAAGACAATCGACTGCTTGCAACAGTGTATAACGCAATTAAAACAGTAGATACTAGAAAGAGAAAATTTCAAGTAGGTGATATTGTTCGCATCAGCAAGCAAAAACATCAATTTGAAAAAGGGTATACACCTAACTGGACTACTGAGCTCTTCACTATTTATAAGGTGCAACCTACTAACCCTGTAACATACCTCTTAAAAGACTGTCAACAACATCTAATAGCTGGTGCTTTCTACACAGAAGAATTGCAAAAGACTAAACATCCAGACATCTACCTAGTAGAACGCGTACTTCGAAGGAAAGGAAATAAAGTGCTTGTAAAATGGTTAGGGTATGATGATTCTCATAATTCTTGGATTAAAGAAACTAATGTATTGTAAGGAATAGATTGTAATAAAAAATAAAAGATGTTGTGCTTTTTTTTGTTTCCCTTTTTCCTTCCTTCTGCTCTTAGTAATAATGAAAGGATACAGATAAAGGTTTAAGAAATAAAAAAGATATAAAAAATAATTATATATTTACCAAAATAGTGCACAAAATACAATGCAAAATACAATACAAAACAAAACAATACAATACAATACAATATTTAAAAAATATTTATGCATTTGCAATTTTTACAAGTATAAAATTCTCCGTTGTTACTTCTTTCCAAATTGGGTGCTTCGCAACACCCTTGCTCCTCAAGCCCCCTTTGAGCAACTGAATCAAAACTGAAAATTTTTTTCATCTCTTTGATGAATGTCTTTTCATCATTATCATCATCACTATCTTCTTCATCATATAGGTCTTCTTCTTCTTCATCTTCCTCCTCCTTAAAGAGGAAAAGATTTTTTTCTGTCGTTCCTCTTCTTCCTCTTCTTTTCTTATTAATATCACCACTTCCTCAATCCATTTTACAATTGAACTATTGTGCAGCTCCTCCTCCTCCTACTGTAAACTGCAGTCCATCTCCTCCTCTTCCTTCTCCTGATGCTGCTGCTGCTGCTGCTGAAGTTGAACTCTACTACGAAGTGGTGGTGTGGTCTGCAACTCCTGCTGTCGCAGGCTGTCGTTACAGCTCAAGTCCAACAGCATCTCCGCCTCCTGGTAATGTTGCTGCCGCTGCTGAAGGCAACCACAGCTCAAGCCCAGTAGTGTTTGGACTTGAGGAAAGCACTGCATCTGTGGTGGTGTAGGCAACATCTCCTTCTTGTCCTCCCACTGCTGTTGTTGATGCTGCTGCTGCTGAGGTTGAACTCTACTACGAAATGGTGGTGTGGTCTGCAACTCCTGCTGTCGCGAGCTACCGTTACAGCTCAAGTCCAACGACATCTCCGCCTCCTGGTAATGTTGCTGTCGCTGCTGAAGGCTACCACAGCTCAAGTCCAATAGTGTTTGGACTTGAGGAAAGCTCTGCATCGGTGGTGTAGGCAACATCTCCTCCTTCTCCTCCTGTTGTTGATGCTGCTGCTGCTGCTGCTGAAAGCTAAACCTCAAGTCCAGAGGTTTATAGCATCGCGGCAACGTCTGCTTCACTCGTACCATTTTGCTGTTGAAAAGTATTCCCTTCAATAACTGAGACGAATCTGTGATACAGTCTACAAAACCCTCCAGCATATATACTCAATCTCTTACCCCTACTCTTAGGCACTACACGCTTATTTACTAGCAGGGGAGCGCACGTGATGAAACTGTAGGTGGTTAGGCTAGGGGGGGAGAGCGCTCCCCCTGAAAGCGTACGTGCAAGCCAACAACGCTCATAATTTTATAACACCCACTTTTTCTTAAGCACTCCTGCTGCACCCGCATGCATTTAAAAATAAGAGATAACGATGTTGACTCAGCAGGAGAGCACACGTGCACACATTTTCTTTAAAAATAACAAAGAGAAAAATGCTGACTCGGCAAGAGGGTGCACCTGCGAAGGGAACAATGCTGACTCAGCGGGAGAGCGCACCTGCATGCATGTTTAAAAATAAGAGATAAGGGAGGCTGACTTAGCGGGAGAGCGCACCTGCCACACACAAAAGAACATAGGAAGGGGGGAAACGAGCCTGACACAGCGGGGGAGCGAGGGGGAACGATGTTGGCTCAGCGGGAGGGGAGCACATCTGCACGCCATGCTGACTCAGCGGGAAGAGAGCGCACCTGCCACACACAGCTGCACAAAGGGAAACGCGGTTAAGGCTGACTCAGCTGGGGGAGCGAGGGGAGGGGAACGATGCTGACTCAGCGGGAGGGGAGCGCGCACCTGCCACACACACACAGCTGCACAAAGGGGGAAACGTAACCCCCCTCCGCCAAGGGGGTGGAGGTCACATCCCGCCCCCACCACCCTGCACGCGCGCGCGCACGCACGCTCACCTCCCCCACAGAGACAGACCAACACACCCACCCTCCCCCCCAGCACTACCCAACCCCACCAATCAGAGCAAAGCCCCGCCCCCACCCACCAATCAGAGCAAAGCCCCGCCCCCACCCACCCACCAATCAGAGCACAGGCCACGCCCCCACCCCCACCCCCCAACCAATCAGAGCACAGACCACGCCCCCCGCCCACCTCCACCCCACCCCCCACCCCAAAGTGGATCAGAACCGGCGTCACACCACTACTCAGGTTATTATTATTATTATTATTATTATTATTATTATTATTATTATTATTATTATTATTATTATTATTATTATTATTATTGTTGTTGTTGTTGTTGTTGTTGTCATTATCATCATCACCATCATCAATACTGGTATTTCGCTTAATTAATTGGAAGTGTGTTACAAGTTGTTAAGTTATCAAAACTGTAGGCCTATGGAATAGTAAAGAACTACACTGAGTTATAAGAAAAATGAACGTGTTGCACTACCACAATTTATTTTAAGGTTGATTTGTGCTAATTATATCAGGTTAGTCAACCAATCGTTTACCGGATTATATCATAAGTTTCTGAAATTATGGCATCGCACATCAGAACATACTATTTACATTTTATTGGGGAAGTAATTAGGTCTATTACAACGTAACGACTACGGATATATTTGTCAAATCACTAAAAGCGTTATAAGGCTAGATATTCTACATTTGGGTGAATATTTGAGTAGGTTCGAGTACCTCGATAGCTATAAACATATAAACATTAAGCAGAAAATTAGACTCTGGGCATTTTCGTAGTTTGCATTGTCCACAACAAGTTTTTCCCACGTAATTCATATTCTGATGAGAAGCCCCGTCGGTCTGCTTGTACTATATTATGTGCATGTACTTTGACACAAGTTCTTACAGGTGCCGTCTCAGCTCGCTGTTTTGTTATTCATTCTGATAACAATACAATATAGACGATCTTTTAACCTCAAAAATGTCGCGCGCGGTCGCGCGAAGTCCTTCGATAAACAAACACAATAGATCATCCCACTATTCGGTAGCCAGAACTACACGATCCAGGAAGCATGGGCATAATATACAGCATTGCCACATCTCCAGTGAATACTTACTGTATCAGTGAGTGTGCTCTATAAGTGCTGTCTATGAAATGTAAACCCACATAAATGAATACTTATTATAAATGATCTCTTATTACTTAGGGGTTCCACTTATGTATAAGTGCTGACTATGAATACGGCCCTAAAGAGTTTGTCGATAATAGAGGAAATTTTAATAATAATGTTATTGTTTATACGTCTCACTAACTACTTCTGACGGTTTTTGGAGACGCCGAGGTTCTGGCTCTTTTTCCTGCAGGAGTTCTTTTACGTGCCGGTAAATCTACCGACACGGGGCTGACTTATATGAGCACCTTCAAATACCACCGGACTGAGCCAAGATCGAGCCTACCAAGTTAGTCAGAAAGCCACCGCCCGGCATAGAGAATTTATACGGAGAAACCAAACACATCTTTGTTATATAATTGTGTAACTGTAAACGTATTATACAAGTTGGATGGAATCGAATGAAAATAATAATAATAATAATAATAATAATAATAATAATAATAATAATAATAATAATAATAATAATAATAATAATAATAATAATATATTTAACGTTGCGTTAATATCTGAAAGTTATCGACGACTGTGCGAAAGGATGTAGCTACCATGATCTTAATTGTGATTATAAAGGAAACTCTGAAACCCATCTTCAGGGATGCCGACGATGGGGTTCGAACTCACGATTTCTCAGAATGTCAGCTTACATCTAAATGATCGGTACCGCGTGTAGCTAGAAAAATACGTTATTTTGAAACTTATAAATGCCTTATGAACTGGGTGATGTTTCCAGATTGCTACTTGGAGACCAATATCTGAAACCGGTTGAATTGGTTAATACGTCCATCTGGACAGAGAACAATTCGGGTTCGACTCACGAGTGTTCATATTTCCATTTCTTTCGTCTTGGTATTACACTGATTTTCATCCTCCTAGATTTAAAGATAAAACACTATTACTACATGATTGCGTATATCTGAACGTATTTAGTTTTATACAATAATCGCTAGTTATTTTTCTTGCTTGATCTTGTACATTGGGCTCATTTGTAGTCTATTGTGTGTATAGTAATCATTCTTCTCTTAATGGAATGCTTGCACTTGATTCTGATCCAAATGACCCTCTGAATCAGATAGTCCAGGCAATTCTGTTCTCAACAAGCTAGTGCCTTTATTTATGGTTCGTTCTTAATAGTACAGATTTCGACGACTCGGAATTCCATGTAGTAAAAATAAATTACAAGCAAAAAGGCTATGATTGGAATGGTACCAGTACAATAAACAAGGAAGCATAAGTCTGAAGGAGAGGAGAGAGAATGAAGGGAATGGTGGTAGTGATTTTAAGAGGTAAAGTGGAAATAAAAGGGGGGACAAAGAATTTAATTAAAACATCAACAAATTTATTTCTTCACAATACCTTTGACCTGTATCACAGCTTGGCGCAAAAACCCTGAAGGATCGTTACTCAGTCCGAAGGCCTGCAGATTACGAGGTGCCCTGTGGTCGACACGACGAATCCTTTCGGCCGTTATTCTTGCACAGCTAGTTTAGTTCTAAGAAATACAGAAAGAGGAAATGAACCGATGATATGGAGAACTGCGCCTTATTCTCTTCCAATCAGAGATTGTTTACCCTAGCTCATAGTCTGACCTCTCATAGGCCAACAGCTTCACTTCATTCTCTTTTCTTTAGCGAGAGGTTGTCTACCCTAGTCCCTAGTGTGACCTCTCTAGGTCAATATGGGCCCCATTAAACACCAAGCATAATCATCACTATCATCTAGGTCAATATCTTCACTTCATTCTCGTCTCTTCTAGTGAGAGGTTGTTTTATAGCAGCTATACAGAGAATAGCTGACACGGAAATGTCATGCCCAAGTGTGAAACTCGTGAGTCTAGATATGATCGTCGTGCAGAAGACCGCATATCAGAACTTCTTGCAGAGGACCCCGCCATGTGTACTCGCCAGGTAGTAGTATACCACTGGACCGCCCTACGAACATTACGGAAGGATCGGTTACATCCGTACCATTTATAGCGTGTTGAGCACTTATCGAAGAGAGATTTATACACCGTACATGGCCTTCTGTGAATGAGTCCATCGTTATCCCGAAAACTTTGTGAAACATATTTTGTTCACAGACCTCATTTACGAGGAGTGGTATCTTTTATTTTCACAACACGCATGTGTGATCGAAGAACAATACCCATGCTTTGAGACTTTCCCACCACCAGGCTCGTTTTCTATTACTGTGCTCAGGGATGTTGGGAGGCATTATCATAGGACCTGTGGTATTACCTCATAGACTGACCGGCCTATCTTAAATATACAGTTTCTGGAAGGCGCTCTATCGCTACTATGTTCCACTCCATACCCAACAGGATATGTGGTTGCGATATGATGGAGTACCTCTGCATATTGCCAGCTAAGCGCGCCGCCACCTGGACACCACTTATCCGCAGCGATGGACTGGGCGTTTGGGCCCTATCTCGTGGCCGGCAAAAAGCCCCGATCTAAACCCCTCAGATGACTTCTTTTGTGGATACATGAAATCTAAGTTGTATCGCAGAGAAGTGGAAGCTGTTCAGGACGTCGGTCAAAACCACGAGGTACTGAGATGGGTTCAAGATAATTTTCTCCGAAGTTGCCGAGCATGTACTCGTATTATCGCCAATGGTGGATATTTCAAACACCTGCTATAACAATTTGCACCATTTCCCACGGCCAAATTGGTCGAGTGTGTCTCTCTAAAAGGTACAAAAAAGCTTTGCCGTTCTTTCTTTCTTATCTGTTTTATAAGTTAATGTAATGATCCTGGGTTGGAATTTTCAGCAGAAGGATCGGTGGCGTCAAGAAGGGCATTCGGCCTTAAACTCCCGGCGAAAACCAAAGTGAGCCTGGGTGGCTCCAGTGACCCTAGAAATACCTGGAATAAGCTGAATAACTTGTTTTGAATTAAATGTAACAAATGGTGTTTTTAAAACAACAACAACAAGAACAACAACAACAACAACCAGATATTCTCTTGCCTGTACCAATTATTTACTTAATGATGAAGTTGAGGAAGAGGGGGCCTTAAAATATAGTACATGTGGGTGGCCCTTGTTATAAATGTCAGCATATTCTGTCAGAAAACATCTTTTCAAATGTCATTTTTATAGACATGAATACGCTTTTGGGCTTATGCCGTGTCAAGAAAATAAGGCGAAATTCTTTACGTTTCGCAGAGAAATTTGTTCTGTGTCTTCAGAAGAAAATCTCGACTGATCACGAGAAAGGCTTCTCAAACAACGAGCTTTGAATTTAGACGTTATAATGGAAGCGGAAGTGGTACGTCCATTCGTCACCAGATGGCTCACTGGACGCGGTACAGTGCTAGCGTTCGAAGCGGAAGCTGACGGAATCATCAGAATCAGTCAGAGAGGGTCATAGAACAGAACAGAACAGAACAGAACAGAACATATGTGTACATATATGACATTGACACAAGCCTGGAATGAAACATCTGGCGATGAGGAACGTACGAATTTTGGAAACACCGAAACGAAATAACAGTAGTGAAGGGGCAGGGAAAGGAATTGCCTACGTAAATCCTTAATGGCTGGTAACCACGTATTACTTAATTGATAATCAGTGTCCCTGTTGAAACTGTTAGGATTTCTACGTATTTCCACAACTTCCCGTATAATCCTGGACCTGTAGTGTCTAGTGTGGGTAACAGCTCGAGCATTTGAAACATGACATCACGACCCGACGATAGAGCGTGTTAAGCTATTGCCGATTTGTCTGGCTGGTTGAGACGAATATTTCGTTCATGTACCTTGAGTACCAATGGACCGGCATGTTTGGCCAACTTATACCTTACCGCAAGTACGGGCCGTGAAAGCATCAATGGCAACGTCATTTTTTGTATTAACGTTATTGGCTTTGCGTCCCACTGACTACTTTTACGGTTTTCGTAGACGCCGAGGTGTTGGAATTTAGTCCCGAAGGAGTTATTTTAGGTGCCAGTCAATTTACCGACACGAGGCTGACGTATTTGAGCACCTTCAAATACCGTCGGACTGAGCCAGGATCGAACCTGCCAAGTTGGGTTCAGAAGGCCAGCACCTCAACCGTCTGAACCACTCAATCTGGCTCATTTTTTTCTTCTTCTCTGAAGTGTATTCACAGTATCACTGTTACACCTGACACGATTATTTAATGTACTCGCCGCTCTCACTTTTTAATTTCCAGTTACTTATTGAATACACGAAGCTCAAAATACCGACGAAATTAGAAGAGTCAAACTACTTTATTGTTGGTGTGAAGAGTTTAAAGTATGAACTCGGATTCTAATAACACATTGTAGTACAGCTCTATAACTGGGTGGTCAGCGTCGCGGCCTTCAGTCCTCGGGGCCTCAGGATCGATTCCAAGCCGGGTCGAAATATTTTAATCTTGAACGATTTATTCCTTAGGCTCGGGGACTGCATGTTTGTACTGTCTCTAACATTCCTGTACCGCACACACCACACACAATACTATCTTCCACTACAGAAAACACGAAGTACATGTCAGATGCCGTTCAACCACGTCGGTTGGTCTACCGTATAAGGACTGCACCAGGCCAGTAATAGCCACACGAATTAATAATAATAATAATAATAATAATAATAATAATAATAATAATAATAATAATAATAATAATAATAATATTTTCTTTCTTAATCCATTTACCCTTCAGGGTTGGTTTTTCCCTCGGACTCAGCGAGGGATCCCACTTCTACCGCCTCAAGGACAGTGTCCTGGAGCGTGAGACATTGGGTCGGGGATACAACTGGGAAGGAAGACCAGTACTTCGCCCGTGCGGCCTCACCTGCTATGCTGAACAGGGGCCTTGTGGGACCGGGGAGGGGGAGATTGGAAGGGATAGGTAAGGAAGGGAGAAGGAATTGGCCGTGGCCTTAAGTTAGGTACTATCCCGGCATTTTCCTGGAAGAGAAGTGGGGAAACCACAGAAAAACACTTCGAGGATGGCTGAGGTGGAAATCGAACCCCCGTTCCAGCCTTCGTACCACTTTTCAAATTTCTTGACATAGCCGGGAATCGAACCCAGGACTCTGGGGGTGGCAGTTAATCACGCTAACCACTACACCACAGAGGCGGACAATAATAATAATAACAATAATAATAATAATAATAATAATAATAATAATAATAATAATAATAATAATAATAATAATAATAATAATAAATAATGGGGCCGATGACCTACATGTTAGGCCCTTTTAAACAACAAGCATCATCATAATCAATAATAATAAGTACCGTAATGTCTTCTGAAAACTGAATTTAAATCTCTTATAAAATGTAAATCTACATCCCGTGCACCTCTGAAGGTAGCTAGGTAAAACATTTTGTGAAGTGACTTCCGTTACACATTTTGTCACGTCATGTGAAACAAATTTTCGGATGACATCCAGCACTAAGACATATTCCTATCAAAATGAAGTCCTTTCTCTTCTCACGCAAAACTCAGCCATAGACCGCGCAACTGAGTTTCTGGTTCTCTATCGTCTGGTAAAGTAAAACACGGGCTTTTCGAATTGACGACCTTTTAATACATGAGTTGCTTATAAACATCTCTAAAAACGTATTTACAAATTGCGCGTACATGAAGCAATTACATCGTTTTCTTTCTCTCTGTCTTTATGTTTTTGACTTCCCACCATGATTACGGGCTTCAGAATCTGTAACAGAACAACCACTGCTTTATGAGACTTTTTAATAGTGCTTTCAACAGTCTTCGCCCAAATATATATTCCATCACAGAATATCTCCAGTCTTCCCAAACAGGATTATGTTTCAAGATTCGATCTTCTGACCCCCCACCCCCACCCAAAAAAAAGCATGAAGAATTAGGAAAATAATATATCCGTTTTGACACGGGCATTTAGTGATTAAAAACGTGAACCAGAATGCAATATAAAGAGCTATAAATATCACATCAACCTTTTTAAAGATTGCATAACAGTTTAGATTGTTTATGAATTCATACATGCAAACCTTACAGAATTTTCTTGAAAATTTGTTTTACATGGAACTGCTGGTCCTAAGAACATCTATAAGTACATGTGCATGTATAAGTCACTTCTTATTCTTCTACGACTTTTCCCACACCTGTGGGGTCGCGGGTGCGAACTGTGCCACACATGGGGATTTGCCTCTGTTGTACGACCGAATGCCCTTCCTAACTCCAACCCTATGGAGTGATCTAATCACTATTGTGTGTTTCTGTGGTGGTTGCTAGTGTGGTATGTTATATAATATGAAGAGAAGCGTGTTAGGACAGACAAAAACATCCAGTCCCCGAGCCAGAAGAATTAATCAGACTCGACTAAAATCCCCGAACTGGCCGAGAATCGAACCCGGGACCCTCTGACCCGTAGATCCCAACGCTGACCATTCAGCCAAGGAGTCGAACTGTATGTATAAATCACTTCTTGCAATAAATATGAAGGAAAAACACATTCTGTTTTCATTTTCAGTCTTTGTAAGAACTTCGCGCAATTCATGAGCACAATTTCGTCCAATTTACGCGCAATTCGTAATGAGTTACCATAAATGTAGTCGCACGACTCTGTTACAGATTCTAACCAGTCCAGTGTCCTAGTAAAACGGAACGTCTAAGTTGACATGCAGGCTGCCTAAATCAGGAGCGGCGAGTGAGAATTAGAAGTAATGGCGGAGGGCGGGGGTGGGCGGGGCAAAATGTACAGACAACAAAACGTACCCGGGTGTATGGAATATTACTGGGTGAGGCTGGGGGTGGGGTTGACTGTATATACAGGGTGATCACAAAATCCCATTACCCCCTATGTATTACATAGATGGTAATGGACCGTTGTGTCTTAATGTGTGGGATCATGGCAGAGGACAACTTTGAGGTAGTGTATTCGTTATTATTTATTCCAAGGTGTCTGTGTGCACACCATCGTTTCCATAACAGACTATGATTCTCCTCCATGTACGATGTGAAATTCTCCTCAACATTGCTGGCGTGATGGTAGTAAATACACGTCGAACAGCATCCTTAAGTTCGCCAACTGTCTCGTAACGCGTGGCAGTAACCTCCTGTTTTATGAACCGCCATAATGCATTGTCGCAGGATGAGAGCTCAGGACTTCGGGGTGGCCACTCCAAAGGCGCAGGCTTATATTTTATGGAACCAATTGCAAAGAGCTTTCTCTCCCACCGGAAAACTATTGGTTTTTGTGGGGAAATCATGCTGAATATCTTTCATTGACTATCCTGTATGCGGTCGTTCGTGACCCCACGTGCTCATTACGATCCGTTCCTCCATGGTGTAAGTAGACTCAGATGTATAATCAACATCTACAACAATAAGAAACAACAATTCATTAACATCAGTGTAATACATATATGAAACACGTTCTATGTAATACATAGGGGATAATGGGATTTTGTGATCACCCTATACATCAATATAAGAAAAGCTACAAAATGCTCTGAGCGAAATTCGACAGAGAGGTAAAGGTTGACAGTTTAAGTGCGTTAATAATAGTTTTTTGAGATTTTAATTCAATGCTATACAATTAAAATTTTAGCAAAGAATAATGTTACAGAGGTATTACAGTTAAATAGAAGTACGGTGTGGTTATGCAATTAAAAATCATTTAGTAATTGATTACACACTAAAAAACTGACAGTAAGGAGACTGCCAGACTGACGAATATAGGCGGCAACTGGGTAAATCATAATTCAGTGTCCATGACCTGGGAAAAATGTATATATACCGCTGCTACCCTTCATCACAGCATGTGTAAAGTGTCCACTACTTGCTGTGGCGCTATACAAATCGGAGGCCCGTGTTCGATTCCCGGCTCTGCCACGAAATTTGAAAAGTGGTACGAGGGCTGAAAGTGGTTTTCTGTGGTTTCCCACTTCTCCTCCAGGCAAATGCCGGGACGGTACTTAACTTAAGGCCACGGCAGCTTCCTTCCCTCTTCCTTGTCTATCCGTTCCAATCTTCCCATCTCCCCGCAAGGCCTCTGTTCAGCATAGCAGGTGAGGCCGCCTGGGCGAGGTACTGGTCATCCTCCCCAGTTGTTTCCCCGACCCAGAGTCTGAAGCTCCAGGACACTGCCCTTGAGGCGGTAGAGGTGGGATTCCGAGGGAAAAACCGACCCTGGAGAGTAAATTCCGCTATTCATTTTGTTAATAATATTTAAAGAAAATAAAGAAAATAATTAGCTCATATGGCAAAGGGCTTATACAAATCGCTTTTTTAAAAATAATTCCTATAATTCCTAGTTTCA
Source organism: Anabrus simplex (assembly GCF_040414725.1). Lineage (NCBI taxonomy): Eukaryota > Metazoa > Arthropoda > Insecta > Orthoptera > Tettigoniidae > Anabrus > Anabrus simplex. Next base: position 296,084,018 of record NC_090269.1, read on the forward strand.
GCCGGCTAAAATGGAATAAAAATGTAACGTTTTCTCCCTAATCGCCGCCACTGGCCTGGTAGCCGAGTCCTTATGATCACATGATGCATATCTTAGGCACTCTCTTGAGATAGGGCTGAACTTGCCACTGCATAAGTGAAAGCCCTGTGTGCTGCTAAGTTAGTAAAGCAAGAAAATGAAACTCTTATTTAATTAATTTTGTGTTCGCTCTCTGTGAGTGTGATGCATTATACTTCTGCTTTAGTAGTGCTAGAGATCTGCAGTTTCCTGACAGAAAGCGAAACGAGAGAAGAACAAAAGGGAAGAGGAGGAGGTTCTTGGATCCGCTCTTCTCGGAGAAGGACTTAGATAAGAGAAGTGTTTCTTGTAGAGACACGAAGACAAGAGCCTAGAGGAGTACACAGCAGACTGTTCAGCATTGCTAAGGTTTCTCTTCAATTCTGAATTCACTCCTTCCTTTATCTGGCGCTGCCAGAGGCGTGATTATTTCGCAATAACGACAAATGCCACACAAATCCACAGTTCTAGCTCTTGAGGCAAGCAACTCAATGTTGAAAATATCCTAGGGATATGAGTTACGAATTTTAGGTAAATAAAATATAATAAAATTATTCCTAAAAATTACACCCTTTTCTTAATAATCGTTATTCGCTCGATTAGATTATCAGTTTGCCTTTTTCTACCACTACGAGCGGTAATGTGAGTCAATGCAGAATTTCACTTAAGCATCGCTACGGGCGCTAATGTGAGTCAATGCAGAGTTTCACTTAAGCATCGCTACGAGCGCTAATATGAGTCAATGCAGAGTTTCACTTAAGCATCGCTACGAGCGCTAATGTGAGTCAATGCAGAGTTTCACTTAAGCATCGTTACGAGCGCTAATGTGAGTCAATGCAGAGTTTCATTTAACCATCGCTACGAGCGCTAATGTGAGTCAATGCAGAGTTTCACTTAAGCATCGCTACGAGCGCTAATGTGAGTCAATGCAGAGTTTCACTTAAGCATCGCTACGAACCCTAATGTGAGTCAATGCAGAGTTTCAGTTAAGCTCTTCATAACAACATTCGGTGTGGAGATTTACAAAAAAATCAAGAAACACCAGGGAACACATTACAGAAAGAATTATGTAAATAAGTTAATTTGGCTAGGATTTGAATAAAAAGAAAACGAGTAAAGAAACAAGCGAGTTTTTCCGGAACTGCATTTACGACGGAAGTGATTTTTGAAATTTGTTTCTCTAGTTTGATAGAGCTATCCAAGGCTTACAATTTGAAACCTATCCGGGCCCTTTTGTCCTTCAACTTTCGGCACAATTGAGGAAATTGCTTAGTTTGACGTTTTTCGTAGTTTGGGTCTGCTAAGAAATGTTTTCAACATTTAAGTACTGGATGTCCGCCTCTGTGGTGTAGTGGTTAGCGTGATTAGCTGCCACCCCCGGAGGCCCGGGTTCGATTCCCGGCTCTGCCACGAAATTTGAAAAGTGGTACGAGGACTCGAACAGGGTCCACTCAGCCTCGGGAGTTCAACTGAGTAGAGGTGGGTTCGATTCCACCTCAGCCATCCTGGAAGTGGTTTTCTGTGGTTTCCCAGTTCTCTTCCAGGCAAATGCCGGGATGGTACCTAACTTAAGGCCACGGCCGCTTCCTTCTCTCTTCCTTGCCTGTCCTTTCCAATCTCCCCATCCCTGCACAAGGCCCCTGTTCAGAATAGCAGGTGAGAACTCCTGGGCGAGGTACTGGTCATTCTCTCCAGTTGTATCCCCCGATCCGGAGTCTGAAGCTCCAGGACACTGCCCTTGAGGGGGGTAGAGGTGGGATCCCTCGTTGAGTACGAGGGAAAAACCGACCCTGGAGGGTAAGCAGAGTAAGAACTAAATAAAGAAAGACAGAAAGAAAGAAAATACTGGGGCCTAAGTTCTGGCAACTATGCTTTTGAGACGCGGTTGGAAAATGTACGCAAAATAAAGGATATAGGCAATACAGTGTATGTGGGTAGCGATTATCCATAAAAACTAAAATACAACATTATCCTCCTCGTGTTTATTATGGTTAATTTTTTTAATAACTCTTAGGGGCGTGGTTAGCTCAGTGGCTTAGCTGCTGGCTTCCCACCTGGAAGGCTGAAGTTCGAATCCTGGTCAATGCTGAGTCGGAGAATAACGTGACGTCAGGAAGGGCATCCATCCACTCTTAAGCTCCCGGCCAAAACGAAAGTGAGCCTGGTTGGCTCCAGCGACCCCAGAAATAACTGGAATAAGCTGAAGAAAGTAAAGTTTGTCCTCGTTTGTGTAGTGGTTAGTGTTATTAGCTGCCGTCCCTGGAGGCTCGGTTCGATTCTTGGCTCTCACGAAATTTGAAAAGTGGTGCGAGAGCTGGAACGGGGTCCACTCAGCCTCGGGACATCAACTGAGTAGAGGGGTGTTCGATTCCCACCTCAGCCATCCTCGAAGTGCTTTTTCATCTTTTCCCACTTGTCCTCCAGGCAAATGCCGCGATGGTACGTAATTTAAGGCCACGACCGCTTCCTTCCCTCTTCCTTGTCTACCCCTTCCGGTCTTCCCAAACCCTCCCCCACAAGGCCCCTGTTCAGCATAACAAGTAAGGCCGCCTAGGCGAGGTACTGATCCTTCTCCTCAGTTGTATCCCCGACCCAATGTCTCTCGCTCCAGGACACTGCCCTTGAGGCGGTAGAGGTGGGATCCCTCGCCGAGTCCGAGGGAAAAACCAACCCTGGACGGTAAACGGATTAAGAAAGAAAGAAAGAAAGAAAGAAAGAAAGAAAGAAAGAAAGAAGGAAAAGTTTCTTCAGTCTGTCGTAACCAGTTTATGAATAAATAAATTTAGAAACTACCTGAAAAAGAAATTAGAAACAGAATTCTATTCATTCTATTCATTCACTATGAGTTACTTTTCAAGGTATTTTCTAAATGTATTTATTTGTGTATTCATAAATTCATTTCGATAGACTGAAGAACCCAATTAAGTTAATGCCTGTTGCTCACGGTAAAATTTTCCTTCAAATTTATTGTACAATAATTTAATTTTAAGGGGCCGATGACCTCGATGTTAGGCCCCTTTAAACAACAAGCATCATCATCATCAATTTAATTTTATAAAATTTATATTGCTCAAGTTTTATAAAGCCTTTGATAAAACTGTTCATAAAATAGGACATGTTATATTCTGTAAAATTAATTTTGCCAAACGAACCAATTCGTGAAGCTGACATGATGGCGCTGGCGCTACGACATGAGATGATTGTGGAACTCGTTTATAAACATAAACGAACACTTCTAAAATGGCAGGATCCGGGTGGACTAAGGAAGCTGTTAGTGTTTGTATGAGGTTAAAACGCCAATGCAACACAACAGAAATGCAAGAAGGGAGGCAGAAAACTCAATCGCCGAATTTGTGTCACAAGTTCGGCCGAACACAAGCCAGGCTGATGTGAAGGAGAATATATATGGGCTTCAAACTCAATTCATGGCAGCACATACACATCTTAGTTCAGAATTTCGTTCATAGATGGCCATCCTGATGTTTCCACGTATTTTATAAAATAATTTTACTGTGAACAACACAACTTGTTTTCGTCATATTTTTATAAAATTAGTTGTGCGACAAATTTTACAAAAAAAAAAAAAAAAAAAAAAAAATTACCGTGAGCAATGGGCATATCAGTTATAAATTAAATGAGCCGTAACTTCAAATATGACTTAATATGGTTGTTGGGATAAGTTTCCAGTTTTAGTCTTACAGTAGCATTACAATACATACAACCACTGCCTGCTCGATCTGCATCCGATGGCTGCTTATACTGCCTGCTCATTCCAACATTTTAACATGGCACTAAATGAAACACTCCGTTTACAAATACACATAGCAGGTGGCAGCACCAACCGGCTCCTGAACTGTCGGAATGAAATAGCGAGAAATAGGGTAGTACTGTATTTGTTTACAGTGAAAATGTTGTACTGCTGCGTGCCTTTCTGAAAATCAAAGAAAGGGAAACCAGAATGCCGTGGTACTTCATTCCATGACACGGGCTTTTTCAGGAGATCCAGTTGAAGCCATGTTTAGTTCTATAAGAATGGGAGGAGGGTGCAATGACATGACTGACTCCCGGGCTACTCAGAATTCTATAAAGAAAATTCTGAAATCCGGTATTTTAATGTCCACCGATGGTGCTAACGTTATCCATAAGCAAAATTCAAAGTTTTCTGCCTCAGTATCCTCTCCCGGACTTGACGAAACAGAACCAGTGATGCCCGCTGAGTATGTACTTGATTTACTGGAAGATGTTCGTGAGCCCCCTGAGTCGGTGTGTGTCACTTTGGAAACTGCTTCTCATGCATTAGTGTGTGGTTATTTAGTGCGTTTACTCGAAGAAAAAACAATGCAGCACGTGCTTGAGTAACGTTTCCACCTCAGTTAATGCATCCCCGTTGATGAACTTAATCAGACAGTCGGATAGAGGAGGCTTGCGCTATCCCCAGCAACGATTTATTGGCCTAATTATGGGCCTACAGAAATTTGTTGAGGCGGCTCTACCGTACTGCAAGAAATCTGCAAGTCTGCTTCAGACTATAAAAACTATGTTCTACCCTCTTTGTGCCACTGTAAGATTTTAAAGGGTTTTAGTAACAGGAAACACCAGGAACTTGTGTCAGAAACTGTGGTGGCCAAATTCGTGAAACCACTACCTAGTAATGTAGGGAAGTACCATACAGACAAAGTTTCCAGGTTTTCTTGTTCGTCGAAATCTCTTTCTCGAAAAGTCCTTTTTTTTTTGCTAGGGGTTTTACGTCGCACCGACGCAGATAGGTCTTATGGCTACGATGGGATAGGAAAGGCCTAGGAGTTGGAAGGAAGCGGCCGTGGCCTTAATTAAGGTACAGCCCCAGCATTTGCCTGGTGTGAAAATGGGAAACCACGGAAAACCATTTTCAGGGCTGCCGATAGTGGGATTCGAACCTACTATCTCCCGGATGCAAGCTCACAGCCGCGCGCCTCTACGCGCACGGCCAACTCGCCCGGTCGAAAGTCCCGAAGCTATCACTCCCTAGAGCACCACTTTATGCGTACAATTCTTTAATATTTCTGTTACTTTCAAATTTTAAATTTTGCTTGTATGCTTATCTATCTGTATTCACGCGATAACTGGGTACGTCTGGTGCTGCGATCTAGCGGCAGATTGTGTGTAAGTCGTGTTACACGTTTGAATATGGAGTGAGCAGGCAGTATAAGCAGCCATCGGATGCAGATCGAGCAGGCAGTGCATACAACATATCCTAAAGACCCTCCCTACAGCGTAGTTCACAATACACTGCCAATCAGTGTTGCCAACCCATAAATCTTTTCTCCTCTAAATTTTAGTTGAAAATCCGCTAAATTCCGCCAAATTTCGAACTGAAACATAATACCTTATATCAGCTGTTTAAATAAAAGAGATTAACTCAACACTCACCAGTTTCAGAACAGGAGTTCATTATCTTCTCCATCGCGCACTATATGCTCTGAAGTAGATGTGCTGAGTTGAGGTCATGTGGTTTCATATGAAGCCACATGGTACTATTCTTTTTCAAATAATACGCTGGCAGTTCACAGCAGCAAAGACCATACGAAAATTTTCAAATCTATTTCGAAAGTGTTTTCACTTTGATTACTGTTTTCAATGTTTTTGATAAATGCGGAAAGAATTAATGTCAAACAATTTCGCATTTATATTGCACTGCCAATAGACGCACCTTCCGTATTTGACATTACTGGGAAGCTCAAACAACTAGTCTTTTAAAGTTTAATTATTTAACTACTTTTTACGAAATATCTGACTAGTTTTTAACCTTTTCTTTCGACGTACCAAAAAGAACCTGATGTCAAAAGAAACACGTTATCAAACACGACATTACCCGGCTCATCAAGAGTACAGTAAAGATTGTAACACATACTGACTGAGGCTGTGGGCCAGAGCTGGTCTAGAAAACAGTTGGGGTAGTATGCAGCATAAGTTCAATACAACAGGAATAAGTAGACTATTATGCCGTACTAAGTTCTATTTTTTTCCTCTCCTGGCGATGAAAGGTGATATTGTTACCGCTGAAAATCGCTAAAAGAAGTTTGAAAATCCGCCAGAAAATCCGCTGTCCGCTAAATGGAATACAGGTCGCTCTCACACGGAGACAAATCAAGAGAGTATGGTAGGTACTCCAGTATTTCCCATCACCGGTGCTTCAGGAGGCCATTCTGCACGGCAATCGATTCACAGCTACTGTCTTAGCATCGCTCTATGTGCACCAGAAATAAATCACACAACCATCTGGTGATGTGGGCACATACTAGGGGTGCCAGATTTGCTGGAGATATATGCCATCTAGTGTTAGAATCGTTTCAACTTGGAACAAAAAAGACTTATAACCGAACCTTCGTATTTTGAAGCGATATCGTGATATCTTCAAGTCAAATTATGTTGTTTAAGGGGAGTTGGAATCACGTACACTGTCGGCCAAAAGTTTCCTGACAAACATTGAACTGTTAAAGAATGGACTGAGATTAAAATAAAACAACATACTTATGCAAGGAATTGACAAGTACGCAAAAAATCTGTATTCATGCAAGGAAGCACTTCTAACGGTTTCGCTTTGCTTAATTCGAAAGGGTGATTTTGAGCTGTAACTCTTTTCCAGATTATAATAAATGATTTAAGACCTATGTACACACCAATTTTCATAAAAAATGTGTAATAAGTGTATTTTTGTGAGGCAATGATATAAACTGCTAAAACTCTTCTCCTGAAAAATAATTCATTTTGAATTGCAACCCTTCCGTTCATTTACCCACCTTTTGATCAGCGTTTATTTATTTATTTATTTATTTATTTATTTATTTATTTATTTATTTATTTATCTGGATCCTTGCTGAGTGATCAGCGTTGCGGCCTTCGATACAAATAATCCAAGCTTTGCTTCCTCGCCATGTCATGGACTCAATCAACATCAGATTAAATTCTAGGGCTGGGGAACTACTCTGCCGGCCAAAGGTTTCTGGACAAAACATACGTACCCGCACGAATATGTTCAATGGTTGTTTAATGACAATATATATCTGTAACCAAGTTTCGAAGGTTTTCGGGCAATGGCGAGGAGTATATATTCGGAGCTCACCATCGGAAAGGATGTATCCTACTGTATAACACCTACAGTGAAACATGGAGGGGCTCTGTGATGGTTTGGGGTTGTTTCACATTCAGTGGAGTTGGTAGACTCCAGCGAATTCAAGGAATACTGAACAAAAACGGCTACCATTCCGTCCTATCTCGTTATGCTTTTCCACCTGGACAGCAACGTGGGTTTGTGCTCCAACAAGACAATGACCCTAGACACACGTCTCGCTATTGCATGAATTATCTGCAAAACAAACAAAACTCTGGGAATTGTTTTTAAAGGAATGCCCTCCCCAGTTCCCGGACTTAAATCCAATTGAGCTGCTGTGGGATCGGCAAGTCCGAAAAGAGTGTCCTTCTTCATCGGAAAAGCTGTGGGACACCTTGCAGAATGCCTGGCAGAGTATAACTGCATCAGTGTTAGAAAAACTTGTTCTGAGAATGCCGAGAATAGTTAAAAGTGTACTTGCAACAAAGCGGGGCTTCTTTGACGAGAAGAGTGTTTGATTTGTTCTGGTGATCTGTACTCTCTGTTTCTTGCTCAGATGTAATGTAAACATGTAGTTTTATTGTAAAATATTTGTTTTAGAGTATATAACACTTTCGGAGGTTGTTGAGGTCGAAATAAGCTGCACATTGAAGGTAAAATCTCAAAAATGCTCTTTTTAAGTTGTAACCCTGTCGTTCTCAACCATCGAATTAATATTATCTGAAACACTACACTAGTTCCGGTCATATATTCAGTGGGTCTGAGTGATCCAAACGCTCAGCGAAGAGGAAGAGATGAATAATAATAATAATGACTACGTGTCAGCTACAGTGAGGCTCCGTCTGTGGGTCATTGGTGGAGTGACGGCCTCCGGATCCCAACATCGCGGGTTCAATCCCGGTAGAGGTAGCCGGATTTTTGAAGGATGGAAGTGAATCGATTTGACACTCTATATTGTACGATGTTGGTATGTAAAAAAACCTCTGGTGATACATTTGATGTTTACGCAACAAAATTAAAACTCAGCCAAATATCTCCCAAGAGAGCTCCGTTTCTATGCCATCTAGAAGAGTACAACGGAACGTCGAAATTGACACGCGGGCAGCCTAAATGACACCAGACCAATATGCCTGCGTATTATTATTATTATTATTATTATTATTATTATTATTATTATTATTATACTCATCATCATCTAGAATTGCAGAAATTTTGATTTGACGCCACTTATGATGCCTGAATAGCAATTTTGACGTTCTATTTTGCTCCACCGGATGACAGAGAAATTAGAACTCTGTTGGGCGACCTGTTGTTAAATTGTTAATAATTTTGTCTAGTAAATATAGAATATGTCACTGAAGATTGTTTACATGCCGCCATTTTATGACATAACAGTGACAAGTGGAGTTTCACTCCGGGCCGTGATACCTGAATAGCATCCATCACAACTGGCTTCCCTCCAAGGCGGCAGCGTTTGAAGTCCCAGATTTTTTAAATATACATCCTTGTGGTTCGGATTCAACGTAGAACTAGAGGTCACGATATCGACAGTCAGAAAAAGCTGCGAGTTTACATGTTCGTTTCTTTTTAACTTCTTTTCTGTCTTTCAAAATTCGTTCTGCTTCTGCCGGATTTGAAGCTACGATCTTGGAATCCAGAGGTCGACATTCTACTACTGATCTATAGAGTGACCTTAAAAAGAGAAAATCCAAACCCCTGGCGCAACAGTCCCGAAGGGCCACGGCCTACCAAGCGACCGCTGCTCAGCCCGAAGGCCTACAAATTATGAGGTGTCTTGTGGTCAGCACAATGAATCCTCTCGGCCGTTATTCTTGGCGTCCTAGACTGGGGCCGCCATATCACCGTCACCTTAAAAAGAGAGCCTTAACAAAAATAATATTTCTGGTTTTACGTCTTACTAACAATGTTATGGTTTCCGGAGACGCCGACGTGTTGGACTTGTATCCTGCAGGAGTTCTTTTACTTGCCGATATATATGTACCGACACGAGGCTGATGTATTTGAGCAGCTTCAAATATGCCCGACGACTTGCTAAAGAGAAGGAAGAGTTGAACTCTTATAAAACTCCGTACGGCTCTACTTCTAAATTGACGTTTTAGCAGATTTTGGCTCTATCTAGTGGTTATGCGTTGAAGCATAGACATCCAACCAATCCCAAGCTGCCATTCATATCGATTTATATCGGCAGAGCACGATCTGGAAACCCAGTTGCCAACTCTAATATTTACATTTGCCACGTGGTTAACCTATCTCGCTCAGCGTGTGTGGTATTCGGTACGGTTCGCGATCTTTTGCATTTTCCTTCAATATTTAGTGTGTTTTTCATATTGTTGGAGGGTTCCAGTGACTCTGAGATCAGTAGAGTGTTCCCTTTGTAGGCCATAACCTCCTTTCTGTGCCAGCCATTAGCCGTTAGTGATGTATTATTTCCTCATTCTCTTTTATTGTTAATAATATATTCTCTTTTAGTGCCAGATATTGTTAGAAAGTGTAGTTCTTGTGAATTTGTTGTCAATCCATATTCATTCGTTTTTCTGAGTATGTATTACAATTTAAAAGGGCTGTTTACCGCGGTCATATTGCAGCAGCTGTTCTCGCAGGCGTAGCGCGCTGGCAACAGAGGGAAGGCGATGCTCATTTGTTTTGCGAAACTTCAATTTAGAAGTAAGGCCGTGCGGAGTATATGTCTGTTTACAGGTGTTGTTATGGTAGGGACCTTGACACGTCTGTCGTTTAAGAAGACAGCTTCCGGCGCTCTCTGTAATGACATTCTGCAGTTGTAGATGGCATCACGAGTGACGCACAATACATACAGAAAATGGGCGTGTCTTCCGCTTCTTCCTCTAAATATTTATTGTCAAAGTTCGCCATGCGTTAACGTTTATATTGTGATCTGTTTCTGACATGGATGTCATTGATCTATAACATGCTTTGTTTAATGCTCTACACTCCACTCAGCCTGACAATTTTCGATGGGAACGAGCATGTGTTATCTCATTAAAGGATACTGCCGGTTCCACGGTATACGGGTATCATGCCTGCCTCTTGTTTGGACGCCATGGGTTCCATTACCTCGATTCTGATGTCTGGGTCGAGATCCACTCATCTTAAGCGGTTACAACTGAGGAGCTATCTGACGGAGAGGTTGCGGCCCCGGTCTAGAATGCCAAGAATAACGGGCGAAAGTATTCGCCGCACTGACCACCCAGCACCTCGTAACCTGCAGGCCTGAGCATTGGTCGCTTGGTACGCCAAGGCTGTTGTGCCATGGTTTACTTAAAGAGGATACTCATCCTGGTGAGCGCTGCCCACGATAGGATTTGAACCCAACATCTCGTGATTGTCTACACGAGTTACACAGTGTACAGAACTCGCTCGGTATTCTTCTCTTTCTTCTTGATGACTTTCGCCTTTCTATTCTTCCAAATTGTATTCATGAACTCACTGCGTTGCCGCTTCCATTCTTCGGACCACTTTGTACCAGTCAAACTGCTAGTTTTCACCACAAATGTGTGTTTATTTATTGAGGTCCTGAAGAGTTTGCGATTTTCCATGATGTCTTCCCTTATGTTCAATTCATTCAGATCCTCTCTTGTTTCCTCCGGGCAATTTATTCTCCTGTTTTGGGACTTTATTACATTGAATAATATTTTTGTGAGTCTATCATTATCCATCCTTAAAAAAAATGCGTCCAAAAAATTTCAAACGTCTCCTCCATACAGTATTGATGAAACTATCTGTGTAACTATAGAGGTCTCCAGTTTGCCTTTCGATCCAAATTCCGTTTTCTTGTATGGGGCCGAAAGTTTTCCTAAGAATTTTACATTCTTGCTTCTCAATATCTGCAATTTTAGAATGACCTCCTAAAGTTAAGGTTTCTGGTGCATATAGAGCTTCTGGTAGAAATGTTTGTATCGTCGCCATAAGACGGATCTGTGTCGGTGCGACGTAAAAAAAAAAAAAAAAAAGAAAGTTTGAAATGTTTCAGTTTAGTATTGCGTGACAATACTAATTTATTGCAGTGATCCCATGTTAGTCTAAATGCCCTCTGAAGTTTTGAGGCCGTCTCTGCATTGGCCAATCTGTCAGATCCTTAAGGAAATATTATTTCTCCAAGGTATTTTAAGAAAGAGGCCGTAAAGGCGTGCTCGGTTCGCCCGGAGGGACGTGGGTTAGAATCCCGTCAGGAAGTCGTAAAATTTAAGAGACGAGATTTCCACTTCCGGAGGTTCACTCAGCCTACACCAAAAATGAGTACCAGGTTAATTCCTGGGGGCAAAGGTGGCCAGGCGTAGAGCTAACCACTCTACCCCATCACGTGCCGAGATTAACAATGGTGGGAGCCTTTACCTTCCACTCCTACAAGGGCCTTCATGGCCTGTACGGAGGTGACTTTGCTTTGCTATTTAAAGAAAGATACCTGTGAAATTGTCCCATATGCCGTTTAAATTTTATCTTTCTTGCACTTTTGCTGAAAATTCTGCATATACTGTACTTGGTTTTCTCGAATGATATCTGAAGGCCTGCGTGTGATGCTATTCTGTGTAATGTCTCGATAGCATATCTAGTTTCCTCCTTCTTCTTCTTCTTCTTCTTAAGCCCATGTAGTGTAACGGTTTGTCCAATTAGCTGGTGTCCTCAAAGGCCCGATCCCGTCAGAGATGAGAGATTGATAGGGCGACTGATATGTGGTCATAAATACTCTTGCAGTTCATATTTCTTAGAGATGTTCTTGTTGTAAATCATCAAACATAAAATTACATTATTATTTACTTGGTTAAAGAGTCGAATTTTCTCATATTATAGTCAGCTCAGGATGAAAAGCTTCAATCAGTTTCGAAGTTGACAGCGGTGGTGATATTGCGGATGGAGAGTGGAAGTTCTCATCACACCGCGAGCTCTACGGGTTATTGACAGTTTTGTCAATGCGAAACGATGTTTTTGTCATTAGTTTCGTTTCTGTGACAGCGTGCAGATAGCTTAATCTAATATATACGACTATTCTTAGATTCTCAAGTAGTAGATTGAAACTTTCCTATGGGTCATTTCTGGTGGAATATGATTTTATAATAAGGAGTCAATCAGAAAAAATATTCCAGTTAAGAAAACTATGAAGTTCACAATATCCCTGTGTGTTAAATTAAAACCAAACGCCCACTCGTGACAAGGACTCGTAAATCTGAGTTCGAGTTGGCAAGTTCGATCCTATGGTATTTGAAGATGCTTAGATATGTCAGCCTTTTGTCGGTATATTTACTAGCACGTAAGAGAACTTCAAATGGACAAAATTCCGACACCTCGGAGTCTTCGAAAACCGTAAAATTAGTTAGTGGGATGTAAAACCAACAACATTATTTATTGAGGGTGCCATTGCAGTATGTAAACTCGTGTCCTCATCCCGAAATACCGAGCGAGTTGGCCGTGCGGTTAGGGGCGCGCAGATGTGAGCTTGTATTCGGGAGACAGTGAGTTCGATCTATCTAGCTATCTGTGTCGGTGCGCCGTCATGCGAATTGTAAATCGTCCCGAAGTGGTGCGGTTATTTTCAGGCACACCACTGAAGGAGGTGAATTGCACGTACCAATTTAACCACACACCCACCCCCTGTCATTCTTAAGTCTCTGGTAGTGCTGGAAATCGAACTCGGACCTGCGAGGAAGGCAGCTAATAGCGCTAACCGTTACTCTAAGGAGGCGGACATCCTTACAGTATACTTCGGACAATTAGGACTGAAGCTATACGGTTTACAACATTTTGAAAATGAAAGTGCATTGAAACGTGTTTATCCTATTTAATTAGCCATTCGCGTCGCTGAGCAATCAGCCAGATTAGTTACTTCGCAATAAATAACACCAATAACATAATAGACATTGGCTGAATGGTCAACGTTGAGGCCTTCGGTTCTGAGGGTCCCCAGTTCGATTCTCAGCCGGATCGGGGATTTTAATCCCGTATGATTAATTCTTCTGGCTCGGGGACTGGTTCTTCAGACAACACACCACAATACCAACCACCACAGTAAAAGTTTACAATTTGTTTAACGTCGCATCGACACAGACAGGTCTTATGGCGACCATGGGGTAGGAAAGGCCTAGAAGTTGGAAGGAAGTGGCCGTGGCCTTAATTAAGGTGCAGCCCCCAAACCACGGAAAACCATCTTCAGGGCTGCCGACAGTGGGGTTCGAACCCACTATCTCCCGAATGCAAGCTCACATTTGCGCGCCCCTAACTGCACGGCCAACTCGCCCGGTACACGTAATAGTAATTACGTCCCTCCAGATAGGGTTGGCGTCAGGTAGGGTATCCGGCCGTAAACAGGGCCAAATCCACATGTGTGACACAGGTTGCACCCGCGACCGCATAAGGTGTGGGAAAAGCGGTAGAAGAAGGAGACGAAGAAGAAGATAATGGCCATATACAGTACTTAAAATCAGATAATATTGTTATTTATTTATTTATTTATTTATTTATTTATTTATTTATTTATTTATTTATTTATTTATTTATTTATTTATTTATTTATTTATATTTATTTATTTAATTTATTTCAATTGACATGGCAGTTTGTCCGCTACGATGCCATCCATCTGTACTGTAGTTTCGGCCACTTGTTAATAAAATGTAATAATAATTTGACTGTGTATCTCCTAACGTGTATTTCATTTCATCGGAAGTCCGACTTGATTCGGACGCTTTTGTCAAGAAAACCCAGCCGAACAGTCCCTCACCAGCCCCCATTTTTTAAAATGGCAGTGAGGTCTATTCCCGTCCTACTTGGAGTTGTTTATACTTCGTTTGATATTTACCTCGCACATTTCTCCAAGAGACCAAAGGATATGGAAAGCACCCGAGTTTAGGGGAAGAGGGGGGGGGGGGTATTCCTTGGACTTCGGTTGGGCTATTTTTGTGGTGGCGATTACGGTAGTGATAAAGGCTGTGTTGTATGAATGAATCTATGATTGAGTGAATGAATGAATCAATCAATCACCACTAGTAAAGTAAAGTAAACTCGTGTCCTCATCCCGAGGTGGTGCAGCTCTTTTCAAGCACACCCCCAATGGAGGTGAGATGCATGTACAATTTCAAACACATACCAGCCTTCCTGCCATTCTTAAATTTCTGGCAGTACCGGGAATCGAACCCAGGCTCCCGAGGACGGCAGCTAATAACACTAACCGTTACGCTACGCAGGCGGACATCAATCGCCAGTAATTTGCATTTATGTCAATCGCTCAGATGGCAGATTACCTGACTTTTGTTTACATAGCTTTTTCTCAAATAATTTCAGATAATTTATTGAACATCTCCTTTGGTAAATTATTCCAATCCCTAACTCCTCTTCTATAAACGAATATTGGCCCCAGTTTGTCCGCTTGAATTCCAACTTTATCTTCATATTTTGATCATTCCCATTTTTAAAAACACCACTCAAACTTTTTCGTTTACTAATGTCATTCCGCGCACTGACAGCTGGGAACATATCGCTTAGCCGAGCAGCTCGTCGCCTTACTCCCAAGTCTTCCCAGTCCAAAGTTTGCACCATTTTCGTAACACTACTCACTTGCCGGAATTTACTCAGAACAAATCAAGCTGATTTTCTTTGCATTTTTTTTCAGTTCTCGAATCAAGTAGTCCTGGTGAGGGTCCCATACACGGGAACCCTACTCTAATTGTGGTCTTACAAGATACTTATACGCCCTCTCCTTTACATCCTTACTACAACCCCTAAATACCCTCAAAACCATATGAAGAGATATGTTGTCTTTATTTACAGTCCCGTTTATGTGATTAGCCCAATGATGATCTTTCCTTATGTTAACACTAGGTAATTAACGTGATCTCCATGAGGAATTTTCACCGCATCAGAGCAATAATTACATCTGAGGAAACTTTCGCTCTTTGTGAAACTCTTAACCTGACTTTTCATGCCGTTTATCATCATACCATTGCCTGGTATCCATCTCACAACATCGTCGAGGTCCGTTTACAGTCGCTCACAATCTTGTAACTTATCTGTTGCTCTACAGTGTAACATCACCCGCAAAATGTCGTATCTTTGATTCCAGATCGTACCAGAGAAATTTTACTGACCCTGGCAGTAATGAATGTTGTGGACTTCCTTCCTTCCTTCCTTCCTTCCTTCCTTCCTTCCTTCTTCCTAGCTATGATGATCAGATTGTTGTGGTTGTAAGATGGGCTGTACCACGGCTTGCCTCTGCACCAGGGAGCGCAATGGTAATGAAGGTAAACATTGTACTCGAGCGGCAGAACATAGGAAGAGCAATGTGTTTGTCCACCGGCTGTTTACACGACATAAATAGCATGCGGGATGCCACACAGTGTTACCATTTAGTGTGCACCGAGAGTGATCCGTACACTAGTTCATGTAATGAATTTGCATTCACTATCAGTCAAAATAGAAATGAAATGGCGTATGGCTTTTAGGGCTGGGAGTGTCCGAGGACAAGTTCGGCTCGCCAGATGCAGGTCTTTTGACTCGACGCCCGTAGGCGATCTGCGCGTCGTGATGAGGATGAAATGATTATTAACACAACACACAAACCCAGCCCCGTGCCAGCGAAACTAACCAATTATGGTTAAAATTCCCGAACCCACCGGGAATCGAACCCGGGACCCCTGTGACCAAAGGCCAGTATGCTAACCATTTAGCCATGGAGCCGGACAGTCAAAATATAACTAAGTTGTTTAGAAAGATGGAACAAGTAACCAAACGAAAGATTATCTAAAAGTTATGGTCATGCGATATTTTGAACTTCCTCGAAACTACTATTATTCTTATTCTTTCTTCGTTATGTCCGTTTACAGAGCGCGTTGGAACTTGTTAGCTTGATGATGGTTTTCCTTTCTTCTTCTCCTCCCAAAATCTCTTCATGAACTCGCTATGCTGTTTCTTGCGTTCTTCCGTCCATTGTTTCCCTGTGGTTCTTTTAGCCTTTTCTGTGAACGTGTGCTTTGCAACTAGATTCCCAAAAGCCTTGCGATCCCTGATGACATCTTCTGTGATGTTCATTTCTTTTAAGTCCTGCTTTATTTCCTCAAACCAGCTTATTTTGACCTTCTTTGAATTAATTATACCAAGCAATGTTTTTTCATATCTAGTGTCGTCCATTCTACAGATGTGGCCATAGAATTATTATTATTATTATTATTATTATTATTATTATTATTATTAGTTTCTGATAACACTGCAGTAAAATGAAATGGCGTATGGCTTTTAGTGCGGGGAGTGTCCGAGGACATGTTCGGCTTGCCAGGTGCAGGTCTTTTGATTTGACTCCCATAGGCGACCTGCGCGTCGTAATGTGGATGAAATGATGATGAAGACTACACATACACCCAGTCCCCGTGCCGGCGAAATTAACCAATAATAGTTAAAATTTCCGTCCTTGCCGGGAATCGAACCCGGGACCCCTGTGGCCAAAGGCCAGCACACTAACCATTTAGCCATGGAGCCGGACAACATTGTAGTAATCGCTTCTCATGGAGGACAAAATATAATTCACCTGAACAAGGCAAAAAGTTTGCTAGGGTACAAGTTATGAGGAAGGTCAAGGAACCTGTGACACATCCTTTAGCATACACGGACTAACAAGGACCTTGGCCAGTTTGATATTGGAAAATCGCATGTTCCGTTTGACGACTTTTCTTGATGTACTTTGCAGGGGAGGGGGCTTCTTTACCACTCCTTATCATATTAGACAGTTCATCGGTTGATCTAATGAGGCTTAGTTTCAGCTCTCAGTCTAGGAATGGACGAGCCAGAAATCGAACCCGGGACGTTCGGGTACGAGAAAGACACGCTACTCCTAACGTAATAGGAGTGGACGATAGTTTACTTCAATTCTAATAGATTCTGGAGGCGTGGTAATCCTAAAATCACCAAGGCCTACTGTATTTCTGAAAGTAAAAGAGTGGGCAGCTTTGACATTTTAGTAAAACAGCCTTAATTCAGAAATATGACTCGCTAGGTGCTAGATGAAGATGGGCCAGCTATGGGTTCGTTCACATTTTAATTTTCTGAGGATACAGTTTTCGTACTATACCTTCATCACTTTTTATTAGTTCATGAAATTCGCTGCAATTGCAGACACAGTTTAATTTTTAGCAAAACTTTCACATTTTTCGTCGTCATGCTGCCTCTTTCTGTTCTCCAAAAGTTCTTCGTAGGTAAGACTTTATTCAGATGCTGGTGTTCCACAATTCTGAGGAGATTTGGAGACTACCATCATGTCCTTGAGAAAATCAAAACTCCCAGGAGTTTCAGTTCATCCAGTTTGTCGGATTTTAAATATTAAAATCTTATTTACTGAAGGAACTTCATCGAACAAGTATATATAGGATTTAAATTAGGATTCACTTTTGAATTGATGATACTGGCTGGAGTTTAAACCTTCGGTCACAATGAACTGTTGTTTGGTAGTGTTATCCAATTTAATTGGAACCAAAACCCGTAGTTCAACAGCCCCGTAAGGCCATCGTCTACCAAACGACTGCTGCTGGAAGGCCTGTAGATTACGAGGTGTGCCGGGCTGAGTGGCTCAGACGGTTAAGGCGCTGGCCTTCTGACCCCGACTTGGCAGGTTCGATCCTGGCTCAGTCCGGTGGTATTTGAAGGTGCTCAAATACGTCAGCCTCGTGTCGGTAGATTTACTGGCACGTAAAAGAACTCCTGCGGGTCTAAATTCCGGCACCTCGGCGTCTCCAAAAACCGAAAAAGAGTAGTTAGTGGGACGTAAAACAAATAACATTATTATTATTATTATTATTATTATTATTATTATTATTATTATTATTATTATTACGAGGTGTAGTGTGGTCTACACGACGAATCCTCTAGGTCGTTATTCTTGGCTTTGTAGATCGGGGCCGCTATCTCGCCGTCATATGGCTCTTCAG
This sequence comes from Anabrus simplex, assembly GCF_040414725.1. Taxonomy (NCBI): domain Eukaryota; kingdom Metazoa; phylum Arthropoda; class Insecta; order Orthoptera; family Tettigoniidae; genus Anabrus; species Anabrus simplex. Next base: position 296,102,103 of record NC_090269.1, read on the forward strand.
TTGTAATCGCGTAGGTTGAGTGGACGTCGAACCAGCCCTCAAATGCGGGTAAAAATCCCTGGCCGGAAATCGACCCGTGGCCTCCGGGTAAGAGGCAGGCACAACCACACCGCAGGGTCATTTTCATTGGATAATCAGAAAAAAATAAATCTAACCAAAATTCCACATATGAAACGTAGTATTGTAGAAAAAGTGGGGGTTGGGCTTAGTTGGAGGATTCCCTTCCAGACGGCCGTGGTTCCAATCCCAGTCGATCCTGGATTTTAATGTTCAGCTGAAAATTCACGTCGCGTTAGGAAGGGCGTCCGGCCTTAAACCCCTCGCCAAAACCAAAATTAGCTTGGGTGGTTTCATCGACCCTACACATATCTGGGATTTCACTTAGAATACCCTCAGCTTACGAATTGTTGCCAAATATATAAAATGATTGTTTTAAATATATCTGGTGCTTACTCCACTGTTTAATGATCCTCGTTGTCAGGATTACATCCAGAGTTTTGATCGCCATCTACCGACGCCCTGTCTTAAACGCATTTCGTTATTATTATTTTTTTTTTAAAGCAGCTGGCGCGTTAAAAATCTCTAAGGTTCCAGAAACTGTTCTTCTCAGTTTCACACTAAAACTTAATAATAGTTTTTCACCATCTTGCAAAGTGCTGCAGAATACATTTTCACGACACGACTGTAGAATCCGAACCTGACTGAAGATGGTGTTGCTTGTGGTGATTATTGTTTTAAGGGGAAGCACAACTAGGCAACCATCTGGTCTTATGCTAAACAATGTAATAAGTAAAAAAACGAAGGTCCGATCCTTCGAAGAGCGAAAAGAGAGAAGGCTGACGAAGGGCGTGGAAATGAAAGATTCCATGGGTTTCGCATCGTAATACCGTCGGGCTCAGAAGAGATCGAAAATCGGACTGACAGGATGTTCTTTAGGTTGACGTACGTCACGGATATTAACTCAAACTGTTCCAAGATTGTAAATGTAATGAAGGAGTTGATGTTCATTATCACGCAAATGTATTACTGTATTACTTCGATGTAGGATAAGAGCCTTGACTTTACAAATTTCCTGCCAGTGCATGTTTCCAAATAAACTCTTGTCATGTCATGCTGGTGAATGTCCTAGGATCGAGATCTGAGGCCGCACAAGTGGTGAACGCTACACGTCACAAGCAAAGTTTAGAGGCTTCTTCCTTTCCTTATTCTGGAATAATTGAGGACGAACAAAACAGAGGTTTCCTATAATGTAAATGCACCATGTTTTTGGAATAATATAATATGGAACTCTGAGCTTAACGGACCAATGTTCTGTCATGTTATCAACGTTGTGTCCTCAAGTAGAAAACACTTAGCCAAATGTAACTGTTTATGGCCGGTGTAGGGATAGCGAGCCTGCCTCCTACTGGGAGGCTCCGGGTTCGATTCCTGCGAAGTCAGGGATTGTTTTACCTTCAGTAGCGGCGATTAGGTGTCTCAGGGGGCATTTGCCCCCCTCCTCGATTTTGTGGAGAAAACATTCCATTTTTATTTCATTTTCCGGCTGAAACTAGGAATTATATGAATAATTAAAACAAGCAATTTGTACAAGCCTTGTTGTCTTATGAGCTAATTGTTTCATTATTTATTTTATTTTATTATTAACAAAATTACTAGCGGAAATACGCTCATAATGTCATTTGTCGCGGCTAACCGATTTGTAGAGCGCCACAGCAAGTAGGCTAGTGGACACTTTGCTTGTGTTGTGAGAAAGGGTAGCAGGGGTATTATATATTTTTGTCAAGTCATGGACGCTGAGGTAATCTATGATCCACCCGCTTGCCGCGCGCATTCGCCAGTGTGGCAGTCTCTTTAGTGTCTATTAGTTTCTTAGTGTGAAGTCAAATGCTAAACGATTCTTAAGGCTCCTTTTATAGTTACATGCCACATGCTACACGCCACACGCCAAGCATGTGAATTAACATTGTTTAAATGGGACCATTTTATACTTACCTGCTCCCGTCTCGCGGTCGCTTCCTCCCGCCAGGCATGTGACTGAGGCGGGTCGGGACGAGCAGGTGGCCGCCACGCCTGACATGTCACGCCGCGCGGGTGGGACCAAAACCTTATGGGAATGTTTATAGTTGACGCTTCATGACGGGCGGTTCAGTACAGTTTGTGGTGTAGTCTAGTGCTAACCAGGACAATGGATGCTGGATTAGATACGGAACTGCTCATTAGCGAATGCAATGTAGATCGGTATTATGGGATCCAGGTAACGAAGACTACAAAAATCGAGATCTCCGGAATAAGGCGTGGGAGTAAATCTGCAGCGTTATCACCCCTACGTATGAAGAAAGATTCATATAATGCACACTCTCGAAACCAAACCGATTCGGGTCAGTCCCAATTGAGCGATGTCCTCCCAAACCAACCTTCTACATCTTTGTCTGATCCAGGGCAATTCCAAATTTACTATAATGATCCACATCAACGCCGGCCATCATATATTTGCCTAGATGATTTTACACATTCTTGGAAATCAGCAAATTCTGAATAGTTTTAAATGTGAAATGACTAGTCAGCAATATACAAAGGACATTAACGTTACTCAAAGCTAAAGTTAGAAATAATTTACATTTAGTTGTTTACATGGTATTTTATATAATGTTCTTTGTATCTGTAGATTGTAGTTTCACAGAACCGCTCTATTGGACGAATGGACAGGAAGTGTTTTCTTGTAATATGGAACTGACATTCTATTTTTCCAAATAATTCATCAAATGATTTTGGGGTCATCCTAAAATAATTAAAAATATTGTTTTGTCCTCTCGTAGGTCAGTGTAAAGGGTTTTGAAAGCTCCTATCATATACTGTATATTTGAATGTTCAGAGGATGAAAACTGAAATGCCTTTTCATCTTTTTTTACTGCCATTATCTCGCAGAGGTATGCAGCTGCGAATACTTTAGATGTAAAATCTGCCATTGTACCTGCTCGACAGATACGAAACTATAAAAGGGTCTTTTCCAAGTGCGAACGCCACATGCCTGGCTTCAAGCATGTGGCATGTAGCATGTGGCATGTAAGTATAAAAGGAGCCTAATTGTATAATCATGCCATACTTCTGTTTAATTGTAATACGACCGAGCTCGATAGCTGCAGTCGCTTAAGTGCGGCCAGTATCCAGTATTCGGGAGACAGTAGGTTCGAACCCCACTGTCGGCAGCCCTGAAAATGGTTTTCCGTGGTTTCCCATTTTCACACCAGGCAAATGCTGGGGCTGTACCTTAATTAAGGCCACGGCCGCTTCCTTCCCACTCCTAGCCCTTCCCTGTCCCATCGTGGCCATAAGACCTATCTGTGTCGGTGCGACGTAAAGCAACTAGCAATAATAATAATAATAATAATAATAATAATAATAATAATAATAATAATAATAATAATAATAAATTGTAATATGTGTGTAATAGTGTTCCTTTAGTGAAAGTTTTATTGTAAGGAATTGAATCAAAATCTCAAAACGTTATTACCGCATTTGTAAGTTGGTAGACTGTCAACCTTTACCTCTATGTCGAAATTCGCTCTGAGAGCATTAAAAGAACTTATCATCGATATATACCCCACCCCCTGTCCGCTATAACCCCACAAACCCGGGTACTTTTTGTTGTCTGTACATTTTGCTCCCACCCCCACTCCCTCCAGTTATAAATTTCCCGCCGGGAATCGAGCCCGGGACCCTCTGATCCGAAGGCCAGTACGCTGACCATTCAGCCAACGAGTCGGAAATTATTATTATCAATTAATTAATTATGATTAGGTCAGTGCTTTTACGTACTGTACAAGCAAGTGAAATGAGTGTACGCTCTAGGGAATTGACTAATGGAACTCTTCTGAGCGTTGAGTAATAAGTTGAAAATAAAGATAATTGACTAATTAGTTAATTAGAGGAAAGGAAATTTCTTCTCGTGTCAAGGTGTTTACTTCCATATTCATTCTCTGACAACAAACGTTCCATGTTGCTCATTTTCGTGAGGAAAAATACTTATTTATTTTTCTGCCGTTGATTTGTTTTTAGGATGTACTTGCATGTACAGAAATATTATCCCCTGCGGGGCCTATTTCCTGTGTTTAAGATAGTATGACCGTAACGTGTCCCAGTAAGTAAGCATTTTGAAGTTATTGAAAAGTGCGTTGGCCCGTGTCACTAACTTACTGGTAAGATAAAACAATCTTTTTCCAGTTTGATATTACAGTCCTTTGGCTGACAAGACAGACAGTAGTCGAATTTCTGTAATGAAGACTAGGTTAACAACTGGTAGGGAATATGTCACCTGAGCGATTGACCTACATGCAGATTATTGATTGATCGTTTGATGGATTCTTAGATTGATTGAAGAGAATGACCCCTATTTACGTTTTTTATTGATTATTTGTTTCATATTAAAAGTAACGATGAAGAATTTCTTCTTCTACTACTTCTTCTTCTTAGCTCATTCGTTTTCTTATTATTAGTATACTTGAAGTTGACTAATTATCACCTAAAAATAACTATGATCCAAAAACCCGGAGTGTATATGGCCCTTTACAAAACTGAAGATTGTAATGGAAAAACTGGTTAAGCCCCTATGCTAATTTATTGCATTATTATTATTATTATTATTATTATTATTAATTATTAATTAATAAATAATAATAATAATAATAATAATAATAATAATAATAATAATAATAATAATAATAATAATAATAATAATAATAATAATAATATATTATCGTCGTTATTTTCATATCAGGTTTCTGATTATACACATTCTCTTCCGTTCGAAATCCTCTCTTAGAAAGATAAAGATTACGTTGATCGTCGTATCGTCAACAAGTAGGGTATATTACTTTCTCGGCCTGGGACGTATAAAAGAATGTTGGATAAAGCCTATTTATGTGAAAGAAAATGACTCAGTGACAGGAGATTTCTCTTTTCATACTTAATTCCCATTAATTTGATATGAAAATGAGCATTTCTAAGACAAGAGTTATGCCAGTAGGGAAGAAACCTAAGAGAATTGAAAGACAAGTCGGGAATACAAAACTGGAACAGGTAGATCATTTCAAGTATTTAAAATGTGTATTCTCCCAGGCTTGTAGTAATAATAAGTGGCCGAGAGGTTTGGTTACGTAGCTGTCAGCTTGCATTCGGGAGATAATGGGTTCGAACTCCACTGTCGGCAGCCCTGAAGTTGGTTTTCCGTGGTTTCCCATTTTCACACCAGGCAAATGCTGGTTTGACGAGAATTACTACATTTGGATTAAAGAGCAGTAAGGAACGCGAATAAAAGCAGAGAACAACATGTTTTCATTAACATTTGAGCCCTAAGTGTTACGTATTGACGGTTCTAGTGCTCGAGAGGTCAGCGTGCATACTCCTTGCGCTCAGGATGTGTTGTTGGATTCCTGCCGTGGTTGCTGGTTCTATACTCATAGTACACAATAACATTCACGTCTGCATATAGATCAACCTTGGTGAACACATTAAACATTCATCGCATAATTATATCTGCCTTTGAGTAGGCCTAGGGTCTGTCTGGCTGAGGCGGTAAAGGCGTGCTCGGTTCGCCCGGAAGGACATGGGTTCGAATCCCCGTTAGGAAGTCGTCAAATTTAAGAAACGGGATTTTCACTTTCGGAAGTGCATATGACCCTGAGGTTCGCTCAGCCTACACAAAAAATGAGTACTGGGTTAATTCCTGAGGGCAAAGGCGGCCGGGCGTAGAGCTAACTATTCTACCCCATCACGTGCCGAGGTTACGAATAGTGGAAGCCTTTACTTTCCACCCCTCCAAGGGCCTTCATGGCCTGTACGGGGATGACTTTGCTTACGTCTCCATACCTTCCATTATGCTACTAGTGACGCTGACTGTATTTTACTACTATTCAGACTTGTTAGTATCAACCGAGTGGGCTATATGGTACTATATACAGTGGTTTCGGACTCCACTATCGAGAGTCCTGCAGAAGTTTTCTACTGTTTCTCACTTGAACACTAGCCAAACTTTGGAACTGAGCCTCAATTTAGTGCCATGGCCGTTACTTCCCAGCGTCGCCTAAAGTCTCCGTTAGTGCGACGTTGTTTTTTTTTTTTTTTTTTGCTAGGGGCTTTACGTCGCACCGACACAGATAGGTCTTATGGCGACGATTTGCCTGGTGTGAAAATGGGAAACCACGGAAAACCATCTTCAGGGCTGCCGATAGTGGGATTCGAACCTACTATCTCCCGAATGCAAGCTCACAGCCGCGCGCCTCTACGCGCACGGCCAACTCGCCCGGTAGTGCGACGTTAAACTGCTTACAAATGACAGTAATGGCAAAAGTAGGTCAGTTTCATATTTTAGTGTAAGTAATACTTTCGTGCAGGGTGCAACCCTTCGAAGGCAAATCATCCGACGAGGGTGGGCGACGTCTATTGTGTATGGGAAACTGCATGTTGGTGTGGTGTAGAGTAGTGTTGCATGTGTTGCATGAGTTGTAGGAATGTTGGGGGCAGCACAAACATCCAACCGAGGGAATTAATCGTCTTATTTTAAATTCCCTCGACCCAGCCGGGAATCGAACCCGTGGCTCCGAGGACAGAAAGCCAAGACGCTGACTACTCATCCACTCAGCTATAGATCCGGACAGTGTTAATAATTATACTGTAAGATAAATAACAACTTTTATTGGTCTGAATCCTTCCCTGTTTCCTTCAGTTATTAACTTTCATAATGCTCTACTGGTTCAGACGGTGGAAGCGCTGGCCTCCCGAGTCCAAGATCGCGGCTCACTCTAACCTTAAGAGCAGGTCGATAGTAACCAAATCGTAACCTTAAGAACAGAAGATGAGTGGATAATCAACTGAACTTTCGGAAAGGAATGTTAGTATCGGTTGTCCTAGTAACCAGTTCACACTATCAATCCACTAATTATTGTGTAATAATCCTATAATGATAGTATTATCTGCGCACCTTTTCTGGATATATTTACACCCTAGTGCTGAATTGGTCGACCTCGGCAATCTTCGAGATTCGTACTGGCAAACTTTGAAACACAAACTATGACTCGTTTATGCATCGCTGTACGACATCTGGCGTACACTTTACGTACTAGTACTGTTGTTATTTACACAGCAAAGCCAAACTATAGAATTCACTCTAGGAATAAGATTTGCATCGAGAAATGTTATATAATGTTATATAATGTGTGTATGATATAGTTGTTGGCTTAAGATAACAAAGGTTTCGCAAAATTCATATCGATCGATCATATTATCGATTCAGTTCAGATTTCATTTTCATTCAGTTGGCAGTACTATTGGTACCGCGAGAGCTCCCTCCCTATTCCTCACCCCGGACGGAAATATATCGATAAAAAGTGCGCAGATAATAGTTATTTTTAAACATTTAAATGGCAAATCAGCCCGTTAGTTTATCTCAAATAGAAAGCGTTAAGGCATCGAGAGTTACTTGGAACTTTTCAACCAAGTGGCTACTAATGTTGTCACGTTATCCCATCCACGTAATGCGTTGCACTTCGCGGAAAATTTCAATTTCAATTTAATTAATTTGGAACGACTTAAAAAGTCATAGATGCCTATGAAACTAGTTAGCAACATCGTTATACAGAAATCGACTGAGAAACACAACACTACTCGCATAGGAAGGCTGCCACGACGAGGCAAATCAACAAGGAATGAAAAGTAACCTCAGAGGGAAAGAGTTAAAGGAAATACGTATTTGAAAGAATGATATCGCGAAGCAAATATACATCCGAGTAACATACTTGCTCATACCACCTTTAAAGTGACTTTCCAAGACAGCATTTTACCGTACAACCCAAATCCGAAATATTTCGGTGTAATATTGGACCGAACACTGTCATACAGTAAACACCTTCACAACCTTGCAGCCAAACTAAGTACAAGGAACAACATATTATGTAAGCTATCTGGCAGCACATGGGGATCCACAGCAGCAACTTTACGTACTTCTGCCTTAATTATGGTTTATACAGCAGCTGAATACTGCTCTTCCGTCTGGCTAACTAGCGTCCACACCAAGAAAACTGACACCGTTGTAACTGTTTCCTCTCATAGAAACAGTTGGGGAGATGGATGTTATTATCTTGGGACACATGAATATTAAATAAACTATTTGTGGCTTGCCCGCAAATTGCCACGCAAATAGAAACAATTAACATTCCATGGTTCCCCATTTCTCTATGTAATGTTTGGGCGCCATGGTTACAGTTTTAAATAAAACTGTAAACCAAAATTTATATTTACTAGCATAGAGACTTATACTTAAATCACAGGGGTAGGATTTTAAATAATTAACCATTAAGTATCGCTTAAGGAAGAAAATTAACGCAATATAAAATACAAATGAATTTATTATACACAAAAAAATGAGATGAATCGGAAAAGTTTCCTTAAAGCGTGGAGGAATTTAGAATTTAATTTACTGAATTTAATTATTGCTTGCTTTATCTAATTGAAGCTCACCAATTGCAGCTTCCGTTGAAGTCATCTGGTTTCCGTGGTTACTCGTTCTCTTCCTCTCGATGTAGACTTTGCTCCATGGACATCCTTCCTTCCTTCTCTGATATGGTACGGGCTTTCTGGACTAGCACTCCCTGCTTGCCTAGTCTTTAAAATAGACATTGGCCCTATACTTGTAAAAACTGATCAGCGTTGATCGTAAGAGGAGAAAATTCAGAGATATGAATTTTTCCATATTAGTAGAAATCTCAATCCAACTGAGCTATACTATTTATACGGTACAGACTTGTACCGAATTTCCGTAGACTTGAACTAAACATAGTTCTTCGTCCACAATATTTACTGAATATCACACAAGCCATAAGCTTGTTTCGTTTCTCGTAGATCCGATAACATAACCGAAGCGACAACACATTGTACAAAAGTAACTATGTCGCGGAGCGACCACACACTGTATCAAAAATCAAATCACGTCGTTCAAAGTAGATGTTCACAGTAGAAGTAGTAGTGATGGAGTATCTCGTAGTTAGGTTGTAAGGTTGGAAGGCTGTAAGGTCCCGTTCTCGTGTTGAGATTCAGTATATATCCGGGCTCACCCCCACTCGTGGTAACAGTTCAATCTCAAAACTCATATACAACGAAGTATCTGATTCGATAGATCGAAGCATCAACTCCCCTTTTCTTCTTCCTCGACAAGTCCAGAAGGCGTGGCGATGATATAGCTGACCAGCTTGCAAGCCTCGCGCACGGGTCGCTGTTTACTAGCCTTGGTCATAAAATAAACCCATGACTCACGCAAAATCCCAAGCTTCAAGAATAACCCTCCGTATACACAAACATGAGATGAAATGAAAACAACTATGTCTCAACATATTGACTGTATTTACAACATAATGAATTCTTATCCTACATAATATAATAATTTAAATAATAAAACGATGTTATCATATATACAATATGATTCCAAAAAGCCTTGATTACAAATGATTGACGTTGAATAAATATGTTATTACAAATAATTGCCGATGGCGGATAAACTTGATATCAAATGATATCGCGTAAAATGATATTATATTAAATTAGTAGGGCTGGAGAAGCCTGGACGGTTACACCGTCCCGAATTAGACAATGCGGATTATCAGCGGTGTCATCAAAACAATCCCACTGCACTGGCTTCCAGTCCTTAGCAACATCTTTCCTCCAGATCTACGCCGCATGAACAATCTCGTCCAAGAAGCAAGTAAAATTCCGGCCAATAAATCACTTCCAATTCATCAAGACATCCAAAAAATCGCTTCAACCCGACTGAAATACAGACACACTCCCCTGCTGCTGGCTCAAAAACTGATGAAGGAAAACCACTGTGGACTGCCTATGCCGGTGATATTTGCGTAGCCACGCAACACACAACATTCCACAGCCTTGAAGACACGCTAACGAAAGATCTCTGCTCACTGACAAATTTCTTTCAAAAGTGGCGCCTGACACCTAGCACAACCAAAACAGAAACATCCTGTGTGAGAAAGAGGTAGGAAATGTACATTTTTAGATAGTGTGAAAGTATAAGTCCATTACGGGTTCAATATTTAGAAACAGAAGATGGAAATAAAATAGAAGGAGAAGGTAAATATTACAGTATAGTTAAAATCATGAACAGGAAATGGAGAAAGCCAGGGAACTTCTCAAAATTATTGAAAATTATTAAAAGTTTATTGGAGAAGAAAATGAAAGAGAAGAATGGGGATATGGTACATGCAGTCAAAGTTGCGAATAATTAGGGACTTAATTTTGGCAAGTAACATCTGAATATATTGAACTCAGCAAGAGTAAACACGGTTAAATATAAAAGAGGATAGTTATAACTTACTATCCATACAGAATTACTAGTAGTGTAGCTTCCACCGAAGTCCCAGTCAACATCCATGGCTGTGACAATATGGAAGTTGCTGGGATGTGGATAGTGCTGAGTAATGACATTCAGAGCATGACTAGTGCATCTGAGTGTTATGAAAGGTGCTGCTCATAGGGTCAGTCGTGCTGCAGCAGTACTTTCTGACCCAGTGAGGAAAGCAATGGCAAACTACCTCCACTCCTCATCTTGCCTAGTACGCCTCATTTTGGTGCTGCCATTGGTTTTTGGAGTTTCCTTATAACCGCATAACCTCTGGTGGTGCTATTTGAGGATCCAACCAGCCTCTGGGCTGATGACCTAACAGACATTATTAGTTAAAGTATGACATTATTAGCACAATACGGTGTTCACTATTCATATTCCTTAATGCATATATTTGCGAACTTGGAATGAAGAATGGACTGCTAAGGCCCCCCGACGAATGGAGATCGATCTTTGACCCTACGCAGCCCCATCTCCCGCGGAGTGTATGGATCCCACTAAACAGAGTGTGCACTGAGTATAGAAGAAGCGGCTCTGCGATGAATTCTTGGGGCCTACGATCTTTTCCAAACTGTGACTGTAGTGAAGAATTCCAGACAATGCTACACATCACCTTCAGATGACCACATAGAACCTTTAGCGGAACTATCGACGACCTCCTGACAACTTCAACAACGGCTATTCGTTGGCTGCAACAACTGGATCTCCTAGTTTAGTTTTCATTTTTCGTTTGTTAATTTATGTAATTTTACATCATTTTTTATTTTCGTATTTTTTCTATCTATTTTTCTGTATTGTACATATCTACTTTATGTTTTATCTTGACTTTTTAATTTATTCTGTTCTGTAAATTATTTGTTGCTGTTGGGTTCATTATTTTTATAGTTACTGGCAAATGATTTGCCTCCGCCCAATCCCTAAGTTGTATCTCTTTGATGACTTGTAAACTATTCCTACAACATACAACTAGGTCAATTTTACTGTACCCATTTTCTACTAAATAGGTTAGCATTCTACTCTCATCTCCGAACTACCATCCATTCAAAATATAAAGCTCCTCCACCGGACATAATTCTAGTATTTTTTCATTCAAAATATAAAGCTCCTCCACCGGGCATAATTCTAGTATTTTCCCCCAATGTTACATTATTTATCCCGGCTATTTTTATTATTAATACCTCGTTCTTATCTAGGCTACACCCTGACCTTGCGTTAAGGTCTCCCATGAGGATAACGCCCGCCTGTTCATACGTACTTCTCATTCGTGTAATTTATTTTGCTAAATTCTCCAAAAATAAAATAAAAATGAAATCACTCATTGCAAATGGTGAACTCAAAGGTGGATTATTATATAAAAGCTATAGGCTTACATATTTCATTCCTCCAACCGACCCTAACTAATATTCTTACCCAAATTAATTCCTTTAACTCGTATAATAATAATAATAATAATAATAATAATAATAATAATAATAATAATAATAATCACTATCTATCCAAGATAAAAATCAAACTGCTCCCGAGAAACACAAGGAGAGTTCGAGCCAAAATGATTGAAAGATTTGATAGAGAAAAACTAGGATCTAACCATGAATTCACTCAGAAACTAAAATCGGTGGATGCAGAGAACTGGGAACAACTGCGCGAGGCCCTGGTCAAAATAGCTAAAGAGACGGTTCAGCTTACTAAGCCCAGGAAGCATGCTTTTTTTTTTTTTGCTAAGGGCTTTACGTCGCGGAAGCATGCTTGGCGGAACAGTGAATGCGATGCAGCGATAAGGCAAAGACAGTTCGCCTGGCAGAAATGGAACTCGCTAAAGAACCAAGTCAACTGGACAAACTTCTTGAATGAGAGAAAGTGTGCAGCAAAAACCATCCGCAGTATTAAACGTGCTTTTTATAAACACCAGCTGGCTCAAATTGAGCAGGATTTCAAGAAGAACAATACACGCGACTTTTATAAAACATTTAAAAGCAACTTGAGAAAATACGACCCACTGAGCCTACAGTTCAGAGATTCCAATGGAAACCTAGCCCATAACGACAAGGAAAACTGCCGGATCCTTGCAAAATACTTCGAATCCCTTCTTAACTGCGAGGCCCCAATGTCCAGATTCACATTTGAAGATAAAACAACAGTTCACCGAGATTCAGCTCCACCTACGAAAGAGGAAGTCAGACAGATTATCCAATCCTTGAAGAATAATAAAGCGCCGGGTGAAGATTCGATAATAGCTGAATTGTGGAAGTTTGCTAGTGACAATGCAGTGGAAAAATTAACGGACATTATACATGAAATCTGGAACACTGAAAGACTTCCAAGTGACTGGACATCTGCCCTAATCCACCCACTTCATAAGAAAGGCGACAAGTCGGATGTTAACAAATATCGCGGCATCTCCCTCCTACTTATAACCTACACAATTCTCTCGAAAGCTCTTCAAATCAGGGCAGAAGAACAGCTAGATTCAGAGCTGGGTGATTACCAAGGAGGTTTCAGGAAAGGACGGTCATATGTGGAGCAGATTATGAATCTGAAATCTGTCCTTTCTTATCTTAAACTAAGGAGCAAGGCTTTTGTAGTAACGTTCATCGACTTTAAGAAGGCCTATGATTCAATTGATAGAACTATCCTACTTCAGATCGTAAAGGAATTTGGCTTGGACGGTAAAACAAGAGTGATCATCCAACAGACTCTCACCAACACCATCTGAAAAGTGAAGTTTAGAGGAGAGATTTCAGAGGCCTTTGAAATACGGACAGGAGTTAGGCAAGGAGATGGTCTTTCACCTCTGTTGTTCAACTGCGTTCTTGAGAAAGTGATCCGTGAATGGCGCAGAGAAATGAGTTATGAAGGAGTCGAAAGCGGAGTCAGACTAGGCCACAAGAACAAGAACCTTTCAATTGACTGTCTAGCATTTGCAGATGATCTCGCGGTTTTCGCTGATTCCTTTGATGTGGCCACGAAGCAGATCAACCAGCTTCAAACACAAGCTGCAAAGGCGGGCCTCCAAATCTCCTTTGAGAAAACGAAATTCATTACAAACATCAAACTGGCGCCAAGTGAGCTAGAAGGGACTCACGGAAAAGTCAAGCGAGTTGAAAAATTTAAGTATGTTGGTGAATGGATAGAACCTAACTTGTCCGAAAAAGAAGCCTTTTCTTCACGCATGAATAAAATGGAAATGGCTTACCATCTGACTAAGAATGTCTATAACAAAAGATCTATATCTCTGAATGCAAAAATCAAACACTATTGCACTGTTATCCGGCCAGAGGCTCTATATGCTGCGGAATGTCTCGCCATGAACAAAAAAGGCATAATGGAGAAATTGGAGGCCAAGGAAAGAAAGATTTTGAGAACAATTTTAGGTCCAGTCAAAGACAACGGCGAGTTTAGGAGACGGCACAACCAGGAGTTGTACTCGCATGTGGAGAAAATAACGGATGTGATGCGAAAAAGGAGGATTACTTTTTATGGACACATGGCTCGAATGAATTCAGCACGGTTAACCAACCGCATTTTCACTTTCCTCCAAGAGAAAAAGGCAAAGGGGGCATGGTTCAGTGAGGTACAGAAAGATCTGCAGGAGATTGGGATCTCATTTGAAGATATCCAGGAGCGTGACCCACTTAAGAAAAAACTTCAAGAACATCAGAGTTTCCTACCAAAGCCGAAAAATCTACAGCAAAATCTACAGCACGCAGAGATATGAAATTTTGACATAGGTAGATGGAAGGGGGTCCGAATGCACCTAGAAGTCGGAATTTTCATTTTCGCTATCGTTGGTGAGTTATGAACGAAAAACCATCGGAAAACGTGTATTGGGATATGACAATCCAACGTGTTGTCACCAAGATTATATGCATAGAGTCACTGTCGCTAGGCAACGTGCATGAGGTAGGTAGAGACAATTCAAGAAGCCATTTTACGTCCAGGGCGTAGGAAGCCGTTTATGGTCTTATATGGTGTGAGGGCATATGACGCTGTTGAGGATGATTCGTCCGTCGGATGGGGACGTAAAGTCTTGAGCTATTCGAGAGGAGTGGAATATGTGCCAGCGCCGGGTTTCATCCTATTCATTCTTACTATCATATATCATGTCATTAATTTCATCTCATTAACTCATCTGATTAGGTTGACGTCATGAAAGATATCCGGTTGTAAAAACTCGCTACGAAGATTCATCTCACTTCATACCCAAACCGCTTAGAGAAAGGGGACAAGGGTTGGACATGTATACATTTAGAGGAAATATATAGGATACTTAAAATAAATACAAATTTTTAATGTTCCACCTTCTCAACATTTAAAAAAAAATGTATTTATTTAAAGTATAGTCTTAACTCAATACGGAACCTAACCATGAAGTTTATTACATTGAAATATGTAGGACACAAGATAAACGATAATAATAAACAAGGAATAATACATATATCAGTCAAGATGCCATTTAAGTCCGTGGAATAGGAAGCCATTTTCCTTCGGTCCATGATGGCTGTCTGTCTGCTTGCCTGTCTGTCTGTCTGTCTGTCTGTCTGTCTGTCTGTCTGTGTGCATGTGTGCGATGTCCAGCCTAATCTACGGCAAACAAAGATCTGAAATGTTTGTCATAGGTGGGCACAGGTTTTCACCTAATTGTAAGACGCGTGGCTGTGTCTAAGAGCAATTCTTGCACCAAGACATGAAGCTATCAACGTCATCAATAAGCAACACTCACAAGAATTATCCGATTACCGTGTTTTCTTTCAACTAACTCAATCTCATGTTGTATTATTTCATTTAGAGAAAACATAAGCTAGAGTAAAGAAGGTTAGATTATAATAAACACGCACAGATCTGAAATTTTTAACCTTCGTGGCCACAGCATGTCACCAATTACGCATGGCTATGTCAAAGAGCAATTCTTGCTCCAAGAAGTGAAGCTGTCAACGTCATCAACAAGCAACTTTTACAAGAATTACCCGGTGTTCTACAAAGTTACAAGTCTATCGACTACACGGCAGAGCTTTTGAAAGACCTGGAGTCACCTGGAGTACCCTCGAACATCTTAGAGCGGACGATTGTGGCACCGATTATCCTTCTTAAGAATAAGAATTCTGCCCTCTGCAATGATCACGACTCTGAAACTGATGACTAATATTATTGAAGCCATTCTCATGATTGGGCATGCCGCGAGCGAAGTAATATTCATTCCTCGGATTCGAATAATTTCTTCGGTTATCATCTATATAACATCTGACGAACCGTATTGCAAATCTATTCCTGAGCCTTTTGGGGAATCTTCTACCTGGCACACTAGCAAAGTCAACAGTAACTTAGAAGACAAAATACTGTGTAGTCGACATACTTTGTCCTTGTGGCAGCCTCCGCATGGGGGAAGTTGTAATAATAATAAATTGATATGTCTGCAGTTCCCCCTTTGTTTCAGTTTCGCTATGAACATCAACAAGGCACAAGAACAATCTCTTAAAGTTGTAGGACTCCATCTCCGAAAAGGCTGCTTCTCCCATTGTCAACTGTACGTGGTTTGTTCAAAAGTTGGAAAGGCAAACGCACTATATATCTTAGCTCCATTAGGAAGGACTCTAATATAGTTCAAGCGGAAGCTCTATAAGGAAAAAATAGTTTTGTTATTATATAAAACAGTTGAATTAATAAACGCGGGAAAAGCCGCGGGTACATGCTAGTAATAATAATAGTATAAACTACCTTGTACATGCATTTTGATTTGACTCAATTTTAGGCTGCCTGCGCGTCAGTTTCGTTTTCCGTTTTACTCTACCAGATGACAAAGATACTGCTGGGCGACCTGTGACTGAGGTGTTAAAATTAATTTTGCCGGGTTCACATCAACTGATACTTTTCATACCGTACTGACATCGTACGGCATAGAGTGCCGAATGGATCTCTTTTCGTCCTTCAGAAATCCGTCAACGTCTGCCGGGTTTGAACTCGTTATCTTGGGAAATCCGGAGGCTGACTTTTTACCACTTATCTACGGAGGGAGCTTCCTAGTGAGGATGCCATGCAGTTCTAAGCAGGTAAGAAATTAGAGAAGAAATTTGGAACCAACACCACTCTTGAAAACATGGCCAATAATATTTGGGGTAAATTGAGACTTTATATCAGCACTGTTCATCTCTCTTAAAGCTAAAACTGTCTAATTTTTGTTCTTTTCACTCCTCTTCTGGCTCAATGATGAACGAGCTGAAAGCTAGCCCCCACTTGTGCTGTAAACAACGAATTATTCTCCATTTATTATATGGCGCTTTGGATCCTGACAACTCCATTACACATAGGGGTCGTATTTCTCTATACTGAGTACATTTTCTTATGGTGTACACTGTCTATAAGTACACAGACTGACAGAGCAAATGCAACACCAAGGAGGAGTGGTTCGAAAGGGATGAAAGTTGGGGAAAAAACAGAGACGGCACGGACGAATAATTGATGTTTATTTCAAACCGATATGCAGGTTACACAATGCGCACGGCATCGACTCAGTAGGATGTAGGACCACCGCGAGCGGCGATGCACGCAGAAACACGTCGAGGTACAGAGTCAATAAGAGTGCGGATGGTGTCCTGAGGGATGGTTCTCCATTCTCTGTCAACCATTTGTCACAGTTGGTCGTTCGTACGAGGCTGGGGCAGAGTTTGCAAACGGCGTCCAATGAGATCCCACACGTGTTCGATTGGTGAGAGATCCGGAGAGTACGCTGGCCACGGAAGCATCTGTACACCTCGTAGAGCCTGTTGGGAGATGCGAGCAGTGTGTGGGCGGGCATTATCCTGCTGAAACAGAGCATTGGGCAGCCCCTGAAGGTACGGGAGTGCCACCGGCCGCAGCACATGCTGCACGTAGCGGTGGGCATTTAACGTGCCTTGAATACGCACTAGAGGTGACGTGGAATCATACGCAATAGCGCCCCAAACCATGATGCCGCGTTGTCTAGCGGTAGGGCGCTCCACAGTTACTGCCGGATTTGACCATTCTCCACGCCGACGCCACACTCGTCTGCGGTGACTATCACTGACAGAACAGAAGCGTGACTCATCGGAGAACACGACGTTCCGCCATTCCCTCATCCAAGTCGCTCTAGCCCGACACCATGCCAGGCGTGCACGTCTATGCTGTGGAGTCAATGGTAGTCTTCTGAGCGGACGCCGGGAGTGCAGGCCTCCTTCAACCAATCGACGGGAAATTGTTCTGGTCGATATTGGAACAGCCAGGGTGTCTTGCACATGCTGAAGAATGGCGGTTGACGTGGCGTGCGGGGCTGCCACCGCTTGGCGGCGGATGCGCCGATCCTCGCGTGCTGACGTCACTCGGGCTGCGCCTGGACCCCTCGCACGTGCCACATGTCCCTGCGCCAACCATCTTCGCCACAGACGCTGCACCGTGGACACATCCCTATGGGTATCGGCTGCGATTTGACGAAGCGACCAACCTGCCCTTCTCAGCCCGATCACCATACCCCTCGTAAAGTCGTCTGTCTGCTGGAAATGCCTCCGTTGACGGCGGCCTGGCATTCTTAGCTATACACGTGTCCTGTGGCACACGACAACACGTTCTACAATGACTGTCGGCTGAGAAATCACGGTACGAAGTGGGCCATTCGCCAACGCCGTGTCCCATTTATCGTTCGCTACGTGCGCAGCACAGCGGCGCATTTCACATCATGAGCATACCTCAGTGACGTCAGTCTACCCTGCAATTGGCATAAAGTTCTGACCACTCCTTCTTGATATTGCATTTGCTCTGTCAGTCAGTGTATGTGAAGGAGAAGGTTTGAGAAAAATTGAAGTTCACAGTTACAATAGACCTTGTGTGTATAGTACGTTGACGGTGCATAATAATAATAATAATAATAATAATAATAATAATAATAATAATAATAATAATAATAATAATAATAATAATAATAATAATAATAATAGACTCTGACCACCATCTACCCTTAATCAAGATCAAATTTCAACCAAACAGGTCCAAACCCAGAATAACAAAAACCTGCGTGTCGATCCGGAATTTCTTAAACAGAACGCTAGTACTTTCATTGAAAGTATTCCTACTCACAATCCTTCGAACTGGTTAGAACTCAAAGACATACTTTTGAAGGCTTCTCGAAATGTTGGCACACCACCTAGGAAACGCAAACATAGGTGGTGGAATGAATCCTGCGACAAGGCCATGAACTTTAGAACTAAAGCCTGGCAGAATTGGAATTCTCATAAAACTGGACAAACCTGGCAGGAATTCACCAAAATACAGAAACAAACATAAAAAAATATCAGGTCTGAAAAACGCAGATACGAACACTACAGATTGGCAGAAATTGAACAAGATTTTACAAAAAACAATACACGAAACTTCTACAAAACTTTCAGAGAAGAATTATCAAATTATCCGACACCTGGTCTTTGCTTCAAACGCCCAGATGGGACATTGGAAACGAATAATCAAGAGAACTCCAAACTTCTAGCAGCTTATTTCCAGGATCTTTTAAACTGTAAATCCCGTAAAGAACAACTCACCTTTGAAAAACCATTATCTAATCAAGATTCAGAAACCCCAACACTGGAAGAAGTCAAAGAAATAATCCATGGACTCAAAAATAATAAAGTCCCGGGGGAAGATGGTATAATTGCCGAAATGCTGAAGATAGGAGGTGACAGCATAGCCCGGAAAATCCACTCGATTCTTGAGAACATCTGGATCACTGAAGAAATTCCGGAAGATTGGAAATGTGCGCTAATCCATCCACTACACAAGAAAGGGGATAAAATGAACATCAATTATAGAGGAATTAGCTTGATACCAGTTGCTTACAAAATTTTTTCTAAAGCCTTGCTCACTAGACTTGAGAAACAAACAGACCATCCAATTGGTGAATACCAGGCAGGTTTCCGAAAAGGAAGATCTTGTACAGAACAAATCCTTAATCTCAAAACTATCCTCCAAATGCGCAAAACCAGACAAACAGTCATTACTTTTGTAGATTTCAGAAAAGCATATGACTCTATAGACCGTCAAACACTTTTCAGTACTCTAGAAGAATTTCAAGTGGATAAAAAACAAGAGAATTAATCAAAAAAACATTAACTGTCACAACTTCAAAAGTTAAATTCCTAGGCGAAATATCTGAGCCTTTTCCTGTTAACACCGGGGTCCGTCAAGGGGATGGTTTATCGCCGTTACTGTTTAACTTGGTACTTGAGAAAGTAATCAGGACCTGGGAAAAGTAAACTAAAGGAATAACCCGTGGAAGACTACGTAAAGACAGAATTCACGTGCAATGTCTGGTCTTTGCTGATGACATAGCAATCCTTTCCAATAATAGGCATGAAGCAATTCATTCAATTGAAAAACTGCATGAAATTGCCATCAAAACGGGACTTCAAATTTCATATGAGAAAACTCAGTACATGGAAGGAGCCTCACGATACTTAGATGGACAACCTATGATAACTAAATTTGGCAAAATTGTTCAAGTGAACCAATTTAAATATTTGGGAGAAATTATTCAGCCCTCTGGTTTAAACCGCGAAGCAAATAAAGAAAGAATTCCCAAATTACAGAAAGCATACAGGATCACTTGGAACAGGTATAATAAAAAATCAATATCTCGGAATGCAAAACTTAGACACTATAATACAGTGATCAAACCTAAAGCGTTATATATCTCAGAAACCTTAATCATTGGTGGTGGATCTTTAACCAAAGACATTGAGAAACAAGAAAGGAACATTTTACGAACCATTTTTGGCCCAGTTTGTATAGATGGAATATGGAGAGAAAAATCCTCCCAGGAGATATATTGTCATTCTGAAAAAAAAAATTCTCACACTTTTCGGAAGAGACGATTGAAATTTTATGGACACGTTATCAGAATGAACACTAACAGGCCAACTAAAAGAATTTTCAACCTGGCCCTTTCGTCTAAAACCAAGAACAGCTGGCTTCGTGAAATTGAAACAGATCTCCAGGAAATCAACATCTCACAAGACATTGTACAGGACAGATGTAAATTCAGAACCAAAATCGACAATCACCACTTTGAAGACAAACCCAACACCAGAGCTACTATAACTTGGACAGAAGAACGAAGGAAGAAGCTCAGCGAGAGGATGAAGAGATTTTGGGAGGAAAAGAAGGCCAACACATCAGCTAAGCAAGTTCAACCGTGCTCCTGAGTAGGGCATAACGATGTAAAAAAAAAAAAAAATTAATATTATGGTTATGATGATGAAGATTCCTCAATACAACCTTCCCATGTTTTATGTGGTATCAGCGAAGCACCGATGTTCTTAGCTGACGTATTATTATTATTATTATTATTATATTATTATTATTATTATTATTATTATTATTATTATTATTATTATTATTATTATTATTATTATTATTATAACCCTGAAGGAAGGGAGGACTGGAAGGCTATTGGCATAGGAGATAAATATCCACTAGCGACTGTGCAGGATAGATCAGCTTACATAAAGCTCGTCGAAAGTCATAAATAGACCGATACTAACATCAACATCCAAATCACAGAAACGGAGAGAAATAGGAGTGATAGAATGAAGAGGTATTGGAAAGAGCGAAGACGTGCTGAACAAGTCACTCGAGATTTTAAAGGTCAAAACGAATAAATAAATAAATAAATAAATAAATAAATAAATAAATAAATAAATAAATAAATAAATAAATAAATAAATAAATAAATAATAATTATTATTGTTACTAGTTTAACGCCCACTAACACATCGAAGGATTTTGGTGACGTACGGACGGGGAAAGGTAGCGGCCGTGGCCTTAACGTACAGACCCAGCATTTGCTTGGTGTGGGAATGGGAAATCCTGAAAAACCATCTTCGGGGCTGCCGATGGTGGGATTCGAACCCATTATCTCCCGAATACAAGTTCACAGCTGCGCAACCCTAACCGCATGGCCAACTCACTCGGTATAATAATAATAATAATAATAATAATAATAATAATAATAATAATAATAATAATAATAATAATAATAATAATATAGACCCTCCAATGAGGATAGGCGGCGTTAGCTGTGTTATTGAGGTGCAGGATAGTGTTCTGTGTGAGTTGAAGGACTGTTGGAGGCAGCACAAACGCCTAGTCTACATGTCAAGGGAATTAATTGTTTGTGGTTTAAATCTCACAATCCTGCGGGAAATCGAACCCGAGGCCAAAGAGTAAGACACAGATCACTCAGTCATAGAACCGAACTTATCTGAGGTTTTGAGATCGGATGTACTTACTTCTGCCACGCGCTTGCCTACAAGGAGTCATCGGGATTCGAATCCAGACACTGGGTTTGTGAGCCAGGTGGCTAGACCACTGGGGAAATAGTAGTAGTAGTAGTAATAGTAATAGTAGTAGTAGTAGTAGTAGTAGTAGTTTTTTGCTAGTGGCCTTACGTCGCACCGACACAGATAGGTCTTACGGCGACGATGGGACAGGAAAGGCCTAGGAGTTGGAAGGAAGCGGCCGTGGCCGTAATTAAGGTACAGCCCCAGTATTTGCCTGGTGTGAAAATGGGAAACCACGGAAAACCATCTTCAGGGCTGCCGACAGTGGGATTCGAACCCACTATTTCCAGGATAGTAGTAGAAGTAGAGGCAGTAGTAGTCCTCTTTGGAAATCAGAGGGATGTTGCGCAGTTTGAGTAATAACTTGTGGAATATAGTTTTATCTACCCACTACTGTTAGCATAATATCTACCGGGTGAGTTGGCCGTGCAGTTAGGGTCGTGCAGCAGTGGGAGATAGTGGGTTCGAAACCTACTGTCGGTAGCCCTGAAGGCGGTATTCTGTTGTTTCCCATTCTCACACCAGCCAAATGCTGGGCCTGTACCTTAATTAAGGCCACGGCTGCTTCCTTCCCACTCCTAGGCCTTTCCTATACCATCGTTGCGATAAGATCTAGTTGCGTCGGTGCGACGTAAACCAAATTTAAAGAAATTCTTATTCCAGCCTATTCTATATTTTCTATCATTTTAACAGAAAATAAGGTATTCCGAATTAGATCCACTGATTATTTTAAATTCATAATAATTAATTTTTGGTCATCATTCGTTTTCAATTCTAGTCAGTGGATATATTTTTAAATTTTAATTATAATTTCATTTCGTTCCAGCTCGTACCATTAATGGACGATGACCTAGATGTTAGGCCCCTTTAAACAACAATCATCATCATCATCATCATCATCATCATCATCACCGCTGGCTTCTGAACTAGTGTTGCCAGGTTCGATCCTGGCTCAGTCCGGCTGAATTTGACGTTGCTCAAATACGTCATCCTCGTGTCTGTAGATATACTTGCATGTGAAAGAACTCATATGGGACAAAATCCCGTCACCTCAACATCTCTAAAACCCATAAAGGTAGTCAATGGGATGACAAAGCAATACAATTATTATTATTATTATTATTATTATTATTATTATTATTATTATTATTATTATTATTATTATTATTATTATTATTATTAATTGCCCGAATTTGTTTAATAAGAAATGAGTCTTAGTTGAATGCTATCGTTAATGAGTTTCTCGCGGTTCGAATCCCGATCAATGAATGCACATGAGATTTTTTAAATGAAGAAGTAACGTCTCTTTGATTCGGAATCAACCCAGAATAGCTTTGTGATCACGATATCAACAGTCATGTAAACCTGCTTACCTGTCTGCATATTCGGAAATGCACTGACATTTTCATACACCTCCCAGTCATTCTGACGAGGATTGGCGGTAATTTATCCGTTGCTGACGCAATTGTATTAGAATAAATTTCAATTTTTCTTTACTGCAGTTTTATATCACCAGACTGTTTGAATCCATGGCTAACGGGTTAACACGCTCGCCTTAGTTCCAAGGGGTCCCAGGTTGTTATTTGGTTATTTCTTCTAATTCGGGGACGAGGTGTTTCAGAAATCATCAAGAGTAGATTTTATCTTAGGTAGGGCCTCATCCTCACAGGTACATAGGTCGTCCATGAGCGTCAACACGAAAGATCTGCACCAGGCCTCTCCAGAGACCACTCACAAAATTTTACTGGATTGGATTCGGTTAACACTAATCATAACGGAGGTATTAATTATTTTCGTGAGAAAATGTAAAGAAACTTGAAGATTCGGGACGTTGACGAGGGCATGTTAACTTGTCCGCCTTGCAATAATTATACATTCCACTCGGGTACAATTGATTTAATGATTGATCCTGAAAGTACCGTGTATTTGCATTCTTGACACCTGAACATCTCTGAAATAACCGGAGTAGTTTATTACCTATTACATAAAGCAATTTCGGTGGGATATTTTTGAACTAGCTGACTCACATTCTATCGATCACATTCCATTGTGACATCGCGTTACCTCCGCTGAAGCTGCGGTGCAGTCAAATTTTTATAGTCCCTCCTTGTTGACTTTGTTCTGGCTCGACCAATGTTCCTTGACGTTTATGGTTTTGGCAAAGGTATCGGTAGAAGATGGAGAATCATTGTGCCTTGTGAATTCCTCTCCGGACGATCAATTTCGATGAAGAAGAAGCACCAGGCGATACACATTCAATTGTTTGACGGCTGAATTAGTGCAGTTGGTTTGGCGTTTGCCTCGAGTGTTCAAGTTTGCGAATTCAAACAAATATCTGAAGGAGAAGAAAAAATAAGAAACGTGTAGTTTTACGTGACTGTTGATATCTTGATCACTGCCACGGGGCATCCAGTTTTACGTGGATCCAAACTGTAAGGAAGTCTCTTTCCATTTAAAAATTTACGTACCTTGGCTGGGTGGTGAGCAGCCAATGACAACGCCTTTACAATCAAATCCCGGTTCAGTTGGATAAAATTTAAGAGTAGTGACAGTGGTTCTTCCAAGTGTAACATAACTGGACTCTTATCCTTTCGTAATATTAATCACAACGGCCTGAATGGCTTAAAGGATAGAGCGCTGGCTTTCTGAGACCAAGCTGGCAAGTTAGATCCCGACTGAGTTCGGTTGAAGATGTTGAATACACCAGCTCCGTGTCAGTAGATTTACCGGCACATAAAGAAATTTCCCTGACACTTATTTTTTGGGGTTGCAAAACAATTAACATGTAACATAATCATAGGGGAAAGAAGAGTGGCCCAACATTTTAAAGATTGAATTATCATAGATAAAAGAGGTCCATGTCAGGTGAAAAAGTTATAGACATTGTGGATCTGCCAGACGGAATGCTGGTGGGATTGAGCGTAACATGTGACCAAACATCAAAATCGGCTGAAAATTTTATTGCAGAAACTGAATGGCGAAAAATACACACATAAATGCCCAATCAAGCTTCATCATGGTCTCGTAAATTGTAGACACACACATTCATGTGGCACCTAATTACAATAAGCCGGATTCCTCAGCAGTACGAGGACAAAAACCGGTAGCAGGTACTTCGCCTTTTGGCGCGACGGTCCTCTGAGAACCTCGTTCTCGTTTACCGCAGTTTTTCAGTCATCCTTCTCTTATGCACGTTTTTGACATCTCTTCACATCAGCCACCTCCTACGAAAGCGAATTGTTACTTTTCTTCCACATGGATATCCTACTAGAGCCCTCTTCGGATTTCAAATATTCTCCATACGTTAAACATGACCCAGCCTACTATCCCTTCCCATGTTATTGGTTTACCTAAATTTGGTTCTTTGTAAAAGGCCCTAACTTCTTCATTCGTTCTAATACCCTATGCAACCCCTTCCTCTATTAGGCTAAAGGTCTTTCATTGTAATTTTCTTTTTCTGACGTTTATTTGTCAGTTTGTCAGCATCCATGCCCCATTCCATTTATCACCATAGATCTGATCATAGGTTTATATAGAGCTAGCTTCAATTTCATACAGCCGGGCTGAGTGGCTCAGACGGTTAAGGCGCTGGCCTTCTGACCCCAACTTGACAGGTTCGAGCCTGGCTCAGTTCGGTAGTATTTGAAGGTGCTCAAATACGTCAGCCTCGAGTCGGTAGCTTTACTGGCACGTAAAATAACTCCTGCGGGACTAAATTCCGGCACCTCGGCGTCTAAGGAAACCGTAAAAGTAGTTAAAGGACGTAAAGTCAATAAATAACCATCTTTTAAAACTAATAGCTTACTGGGGCAAGAACTTAAGTTTATTAAATGCATGTTTTCTTTTTATTTTGGCATTATTTTTGGATTTCCTGCAAGGGTTATATGAATGAAAACCTACAACCTGTTTTCCAGTCATTAACTGGGTTAAGGATGGAATGAATGAAGCCCCCATCTTGTGGCGAGGATATGAATTGTGCCGGCTGCCGAGGCCTGTCACACTGATCTAGGGCAATGATTAATGACTGACAGATGAAGTGAAATGATAATGGAGAGTGTTGCTGGAATGAAAGACGACAGAGAGAACGGGAGTATGTGGAGAAAACCCTGTCCCGCTTCTGCTTTGTCCAGCACAAATCTCGCATGGAGTGACCGGGATTTGAACCACGGAACCCAGTGGCGACAGGCCGACGCGCTGCCGCCTGAGCCACGGAGGGTCGCATGGAAGGGTTATACCAAGAGGAAAATGATATAAGAATTCCATTTAGGTAGTTTGAAGAACATGTTATGTATATGCCACGTCATGGATAAACAGTCGTTTCACTATCAACCTGTTACTATGTACAATACAGGCATAAACATGAGCTCTTTCTGTTTCATTAGGTACCTGTTAAATGCTACAAATTAATGATCTATATGTGTTCATTCACTGACCCACGGTTCAGCCTACCTTCTTGGTTTCACTTTCCCGGAAAGTTTCTCTGACTTTAGAAGAGCCAAATACCAGTGCCTATCAATCTATGCTACTCGTAGAAACCTGTGCAGCAGAGCTTGACTTTGTTGTATTTTTTGTGCAAGAAGCAAATGTGAACCCACTCTATCCACAAATTTTCTATAGGTTCTGTTCGGTATTTCACCTGGGTCAGTGACCATTTGAATCTTCAAAACATTCCAATGCATCATGATTTAGCCTCTTTTCCGCACACCAGTAGATACCACACTAAATCCACAGTACAGGCAACCACTGAGCAACCAATGTCAAAGATTTTCTATTTACATCAGGGATCACATGGCTAACACGCAGTGTTTCACGAAATATTTCCTATAAAAGTAGGAAAGATCACAATATGAAGATAAAGTTGGAATTCAAGAGGACAAACTGGGGCAAATATTAATTTATAGGAAGGGGAGTTAGGGATTGGAATAACTTACCAAGGGAGACGTTCAATAAATTTCCAATTTCTTTGAAATCATTTAGGAAAAGGCGAGGAAAGCAACAGATAGGGAATCTGCCACCTGGGCGACTGCCCTAAATGCAGATCAGGATTGATTGATTGATTGATTGTTTGATTGATTGATTGATTGATTGATTGATTGATTGATTGATTGATTGATTGATTGATTGATTGATTGATTGAAATCTCCTCCAGAGTTGCGGAAAGCATTTTTAAAACAATGTTGCAGATATGATACGCAATGCATTTAAAGTTTGAACATTTTCAATGAAGTGAGAAACCATTTCATAAAGACATGTTCTTCAATGAAGTCAGAAAAGCAGCCTAGATAATTGCGTCGTTCAGTAACAGTATTTCGTGTATACGATGATCTTTTTACATCTGTATACCTGCCATTCGATAACTTTCGACACGTATTTGTTCGAAATTTCTACCTTCTGATTCATAACGGAGCAGATCACGTTTTGCTGACCTTCCTACGGTATTTTCACAGGTAATGTAGACACAGGAAAACTCCCTTTAAATATGCTGGAAGCTCTCAGGTAATTGAGTGACCACCGGTCAAGCTGATTCGAACCTACCAACTATAAGGCGATCATGCGATTCTCCCTCTACTCCACTACCTCACGGCCTCCACCCAGCCATTGAATTGAAAATGGGCAGAAACTTGAACTCGGTATAGAGGATGGTCGGAATGGACCGAGCAAAAATCGCACGATGTGAAAGGGAATGTCGTAGAAAGTTTTTTTTTTTTTTGCTATTTGCTTTACGTCGCACCGACACAGATAGGTCTTATGGCGACGATGGGACAGGAAAGGGCTAGGACTGGAAGGGAAGCGGCCGTGGCCTTAATTAAGGTACAGCCCCAGCATTTGCCTGGTGTGAAAATGGGAAACCAGGGAAAACCATCTTCAGGGCTGCCGACATTGGGGTTCGAACCCACTATCTCCCGAATACTGGACACTGGCCGCACTTAAGCGACTGCAGCTGTCGAGCTCGGTAGGAAGTAAATTGGACATAGGGACCAGTTAGGTACGACCAACATATAAGTTACTGCACTCAGATATTGCGAAATGTTATGGTGTGCAGTGCAGTTCTAGGACATTTGCTTATCCTATGGAACGTAAACTGACGTGATCACAAAGGAAACGCTATTATGTTCGGAGAGAAGGTAAGCAAGCGAAGCGAACAATGCGTTGGTATGTAAATACTTACTTAAACGCTTAAACATTCATTATCATTCTCAACCACGCAGTATACAACTCAGTGCTTGAGCTTCTTAAAAAAAAAGTAATATTTTTGATTTGCAGTTAAGTTTGGTCTTCATTAAGGGTCTGCTTTCTGTTATGGCCATGGATTGCCATAACTGATCAAACACATACAAGATGAGGCTCCATGAAACAGGCTCTTTATGGACCATATAGTGCTTATGAGGAAGGTGTAGAAGCACTACACGGAAAGATGGAAAAACTGGCAGGATGTGTTGAATGGAAATAGTCTTAAAATTGGCAGAAGGAAGATAGGATTCTTGTACTGCATTTTCTCCATGAGAGTATCGAGTCATGAAGAATTAAAAATTAGAAATGCAGAGGTAACGACGACAAATACCTTCAGATATCTAAGATCAGTTATACAGGATAATGAAAACGATGAGGATATTGCCAATTGGATATAAAAAATGGCTGGGTGAAGTGGCGGACTACAGGAGTTCTAGGTGATGAGAAGTTCCCACTTCAGGTGAAGGGAAGCATTTAGAAAACTCTTGTTTCCTACGGGGGTTGTAAATAAAATAGTGGCGATATTGATACAACACAATATTCAATGAACTAACAAGTTACAATTGCTTTACATTCTTTTAATGTAGTCACTCGCAAAGTCTATTACCTTCTTCCAAATGTCGGGAAGCCGTTGCGGACCATTGGCAAGGCGTTCTCTGTTGATGACAGCGACGGAGCGTCCTACTGCGCGGAGTACAGATGCCATGTCAGGAAATCGGTGGCGTTGGAGGGATTTCTTCAACATCGGTAAAAGGTGGAAGTAGGAAGGATCATATCTGGTGAGTGCGAAGGGTGTTCCAAGTCCTCCCTATGCCACCGTTGCAATAAGAACTTAATATTGTTTGCGACATGACAATGTGCGTTGTCATGCGACACGATAGGGCGATCATCTCGCAATAAACGTGGAAGTGTGCGCCGCACAGCCGGACGCAGATGTCGCTCCAGAAATCGGCAATGGGTTGACGGTTTGTCCCTCAGGCACAGCATGCGTAAGAATAACACCCCCATAGTCGTATGCCACAATCAGCATCAGCTTCTCCCGACTGGATTCCTGTCGAAAGTTCTGTGGAGGTGGCGAATCTGAGAGATGCAATTCATTCGATTAACGCTTTAATTCAGGCTCGTAGACTTGTGCCCACGTCTCATCAATGGCGACAATACGCTGCAGAAATGCGTCTCCATCGTTGCTGTATCCGTTCAGGTGGATGTCAGCCAGTGCATACCTGTACCATTTCTTTACGTAGGTGAGTAGATGTGGAGCCCAACGAGACGCAGTTTTCCTCATGGTAAGGCATTTCGTCAGTATGCACAACGTTTGATGATTGAGACCAACCTCTACGGATAATTCTTGGACAGTCCATCGATTGTCTACGGAAACGGGATCACTCGCGATGTCGATCTGATCTTGAAGAATGGACGGCCGACCTGTGCGGTGCAAATCCGCCATCTTATTCCGAACGGCACGAAACGCCTTGACCCATTGCGCAACCGTCCTATACTGTAATGCATTCTCGCCACAGGCTTCACGTAATCCTCAATAACATTCTGATGCATTTTTACCACGGGCAACCTCGATGTTAATCCACGAACGCTGATCACCTTTTGAAAACAGGTTTTAGAGCGGTGAAATCGACACTCTTCACTTCAACGCCACACAGCAATGCCCGTCAAATGCGCACTACGGATCGATAACCTGACCGCTTACATATCCTATTCGCGCATGCCCCATCTCCTGCGAGTGTGTGGACTACGTTGTCATTTCTTCATTTACAGCCCTCGTATATGGATCAAGATCTAAGATCGGTACAGTGTTTACAGCCGTATCCCAAGATCGCGGGTGCAGATCCTGTAGACGTAATTGGATTTTTGGAGGGTGGAATAAACATCCGTTCGGTACTCCATGTCGTACCAGATCTCTGGTGACATATTTGGTGTTTAATTTACTAAATTAATCACAACCAACCATAGGTCACACAGAGAATTCAATGTTTCTCTGGCATCTGGTAGAGTAAACCGGAAAGCCAAAATTAGCACACAGGCAGCGTAAGTGGCGCCAAAGGAAGATGTCTACAACACGGTAGTTGAGGTCATAATAATAATAATAATAATAATAATAATAATAATAATAATAATAATAATAATAATAATAATAATAATAATGTGCTCTTACGACCGCATTGGACCACTGTAGTCAATTTCTGTCCGATCTTCTACGATGTTTTATGTTTTTTCTTTTCTGTTCTTCCAGTATTTCTTCATTCTATCCGATCTTCATTGCTGTTCTTCTTCTGAAAATACCCTTTTGGTTGTTTCTCATTTAACACATTTTGGTAGGAATCTAATTTACTATTCTTCAATTTATTTACTTTGTTTGATTTATTCCTTAAATCCTCCAATGTAATGTCTAATTCTTTCATGTCTTCTTTTATTTCTTTTATACAGACAGGTTGTTGTTTTTGTTTCCAAAGCTTTTCCAAAATTCTGCGTATTAACCTGTCTTGAGGTGTTCTCAACAGATGACCAAACAATGATATTCTATTCTTTCTCATGAAATCCGTTATAGGTTCTATTTCCTGATATACTGCTGCACTTGGGATGATACGCCAATCTCCTTCTTTTTTGTACTTCTTATTAATGCATGTTCTTACTATTCTTCTTTCTATTTTAAAAATTTTATCTATGTTATTCTTTTGCTTTAGTTTAAATAATGTTTCACTTCCATAAGTTATTTCAGGTTGGACTACAGTTTTATAATGTTTCAATTTTGTATTTATTGACAAACATTTCTTGTTATATGTATTTCTGGTTACCTTTTGGGCTCTGGATTATTTATTCGTTCTCTCTGTCCAAGAAATGTCTTCATTGAAATTGTGTGTTATAGTTTCTCCAAGGTATTTAAATTGTTTTAGAATTTCTATTTATTTCCCACATATCAAAACACTGCTTATTGAAAGAGGATCTATTGCCATTATTTTAGTTTTATCACATAAAATTGTTAATCCTATTTTTCCAGCAATAGTTTGGAGACTTGTGATTTGATTCCGAGCTTCATTAAGGTTACTGACTAGTAGTGCCAGATCATCTGCAAATGCTAAGTAATTTAGGTTAATTTCATCTTCAGTGTATCTAATTTTTATATTTTTGTTATTCTCTTTATACCATTCTCTCATCAAGTATTCCAGAGTACAATTAAATAAAAGTGGTGATAGCACATCATCTTGTCTTAGTCCTGTTCTGATTGTGAATGCTTCGGATAATTCTCCTCTAAACTTCACCTTTGATTTAGTATTTGTTAACGTTATGCTTATCATTTTATCTAATTTAGGATGTAATCCAAAATTTCGTAATATTTTTAATTCTGAAGGTCGGGGAATGCAATCATAAGCTTTCCGAAAGTCTACGAAAGTGATAATAATTTGTTTCTGTCTTCTTTTGTAGATATCCATTAATAATTTTAGTGTTATGATTTCATCTGGACAACTAAGCCATAATAATAATAATAATAATAATAATAATAATAATAATAATAATAATAATAATAATAATAATAATAATAATAATAATAATAACACTGAATATTATCTTTATTTGATGATGGCCTAGATTTTACACTTGTTTATTCGTTCCAAATTTTGCCTGTTGTCTCGAGATCTCGATGTCTCGTTCGTTGATATCGCGTGAGCTAAACGATTTGACAAGTATATCTCTTGTATAGAACATAGGGCTAAGCGTTCATATGAAGAGTGTAAGGCACTTTCCTGGAAAATTCCTATCTGCGAACTCTTGCCCGTGTCTGCCTTCCAGCGACAGAGCTTACAGGCTCTAATCTGATTTCAGTTCTCGACAAGCTCCCTGTTGTTGGAAAAGCTTCTCCAGTGGAGAACATGACGATATTAGAGCGAAATAAAACTTGAAAGTTGGAACCGGCTTAAATATCACCATCTAAGAGGATTATGCTTAAAAGGAAATAACTTGTTTTCCACATTATACTTTGCTCATTGTCCAAGGTGATTTAAAGTTAAACGGAAGGTGGCTTAGTCTCAACCGATACACGTAGCTCCAAAATTTTCACGTTTCATTTTGTCAGGCCAAGAATAACATTGCCTGCTAGGTTTAGGTCGATTCCGGACTCTGCTACCAATTCTAGACTGGTTTGAGTAGGCCTACCTTTGACGGGGTGTTCAGACCGAGGACCGTAAACTGTGTCTTCATGTAAATGAAAAAAACCATGAGTTATGTACTATATTTACTTACTTCGTGGATATGCAAGTTGCGTCCCGTGGTTCTCTAGAATTAACAGGTGTCCATGCGTATTAGTGAATGCTATTTATTAGTTATTTTAACCTGCTGCATTACTTATGGTAATAATTCATGGGCATATTGACCATGTATAAACTGAGTCAAGAAAATCACACTGTATTACAACTAAAACTACACCCGAATCTGCTTCCTTTCTATCTAGAAGTGTTATAGAACATATATTTTGGTATGTTTACTGCTCCTGGTTTAATGCTTTTGGTGGGATCGGAAAAATAACCTGTTTGATTAAATGCACTAGGCCTTACGAATTGGAGTTTTGATAAATGTTGAAAGATAAGCCTTTGCTTCTGCGGAAAACTTCTTTCATATTCGTGATAACTCTTACCTATCCTATTTGAGCACCTTCAAATAACACAGAACTGAGCTGGGATCAGTGTTGGCAACTCATTCTTGACAATATTCCTACAAACCACTCAAAATATCTCTACACTCACATAAGTCCACACTAAAGTGTAAATTGTATGGGAGGAAGTCAATAAATAATAATAATAATAATAATAATAATAATAATAATAATAATAATAATAATAATAATAATAAATAATAATAATAATAATAATACCTACAACACAATACCGAGCCAGTTGGCCGTTCTGTTAGGGTCGCGAAGCTGTGAGCTTGCTTTGGGGAGATAGTGGGTTTGTACCCCACTGTCGGTAGACCTGAAGATGGTTTTCCGTGGTTTCTCATTTTCACACCAAACAAATGCTGGGGCTGTACCTTAATTAAGGCCATGGCCGCTTCCTTCCCACTCCTAGCCCACCGTCACCGTAAGACCTATCTGTACCTATCTGTGTCGGTGCGACGTAAAACAAGTTGTAAAGAAACAAAAAAAGCAACAACAATGGTACAGTATTCCATGGATATTAATGTACTGTACCTTACTTACCTAAAAGACAAAAGCCATGTTACTAGACGAGGACTATGTAAATGGAATTTTATGTGAACGATAATGGGCCTAAGTGATTAACTCTCATTTTCATCAGTCAATCAATTATCTATGCTTTACTTTTAGAGCTGTCTCCCAGGTGGCAGATTCCCTATAATTTGTTTACCTAGCCTTTTCTTAATTGTTTCCAAAGAACATGGAAATTTCTCGGATATTCCCTTCATAAATTATTCTAATCCCTTATGTGTCGTCCTATAAAATATTACTCGCCTCAATTTGTGGTCTTAAATTCCAACTTTATCTTCATATTATGATATTTCCTACTTTTGAAAGCTTCCTCAAGCTTATTCGTCTACTAATGTCATTCAACGCTATTTCTCCACTGTTGGTTCTGAACATACCGCTTAGCCGAACAGCTCGTCCCCTTACTCCCAAGTCTTCCCAGCCCAAAGTTTGAAACATTTTCGTAACATTATTTTGTTGGAAATCACCAAGAACAAATCGTGCTGTTTTCCTTTCGATCTTCTCCAGTTCTTGTAGCAAGTCATTCTGCTGTGGGTCCTATACAATGGAGCCTTACTCTAATTGGGGTCTTACCAGAGACTTATACGCCCTCTCCTTTTCATCCTTATCCGGAAGCCCTAAATACCCTTATAAACATGTGACGAAATCTGTACCTTTTCTTTACAACCCCAATGATGGTCATTCCTTTCATTTACACCTGGTGATCCCGTGAGGTGCTGTCACCCCCATCAACTCATTAATTAAAACTGAGAGGGATTTTCCTCATCGTGAAACTTCCCGCCTGACTTTTCATCCCATTTTACCATCATATCATTGCCTGTTGTCCATTCCACAACATTATCGAGGTCTGTAACTTATTTACTACTCTGTAGAGTAGAACATCATCCGCAATAAACCTTACCTGTGATCCCAGTTCTGTACTTAAATAATTTTTATATATACAGTGTGTATCCGTGATGCTACAGATTTTCATGGACGATGGAGGGTAGCAAATGGATCAATTTGAGATAAGGAACCGTATTCCGAAAATAATCGAGTCAAAAGATGTCTGCAAGTTCCGTAACGCTGTGAGCTTGCATCCGGGAGATCGTGGGTTCGAGCCCCACTGTCGGCAGCCTTGAAGATGGTTTTCCGTGGTTTCCCATTTTCACACCAGGCAAATGCTGGGGCTGTACCTTAATTAAGGCCACGGCCGCTTCCTTCCAACTCCTAGGCCTTTCCTATCCCATCGTCGCCATAAGACCTATCTGTGTCGGTGGGACGTAAAGCAACTAGCAAAAAAAAAAAAGTTCCGTAACCGGATACAACTCCATTTGCCTAGGGATGATCAACGTAGCACTTCAACCCGTAAACACAGACTGAAGCCTACAGTACAGACATCGCACACTGATCACGTCAGGATACACAGTACGCCATCTACATTGGAGTCGTTGAGTTATTATCCTAGCCTCTTCTGCTCGTCGGGATTGTCTCCCCAATTCAGTAGCGGCGATTGGGAATTGAAAGTGCGGGGGCAAGACATATACACACAACAAACAGTACCCGGGTTTGTGGAAAATAGCGGACAGGGGTGGGGATTATATACATCAACACTGAAGTAACAAGCTACAAAATAATAAGTTTTTGATGCTCTCTGAGCGAATTTCGACAGAAAGGTAAATGTTTGACAGTTTACCAATTTAAGTGCGATAATAATAGTTTTTTAAAAAAGATTTTAATCCAATACTACAGAATAAAACTTTCACCAAAAGGGACAATATTACGCATTTATTACAATTAAATGGAAGTACGGAGTGATTACATAATGAAAATAATTTGGTATTTGACTACACACTAATTAACTAACAAGGGGCAAAAGATCTTTATAAGTAGTATAATTGGATGGTTCGGCCGCCACCGCCACCTCCGGCTCCCAGTGGCCACCTCCACCTCAGCCAGTGGCCTCTTCCAGTACTGCCAACTTAACCTAACTAGCGCGACAGTACTGCCAACTTAACCTAACTAGCGCGAAATTTGAATTTGTAAACAAAGCCACGTGCTTTTTGACAGCTGTCATCGACAACAACGCATCGCTAACCTCAGTACTGCCATCTTGACGGGCCTAAACCTCAGTAGTGCCAACTTAACCTAACTAGCTCGAGATAAACAAAGCCACGTGCTTTTTGACAACCACGTGCTTTTTGACAGATTTGTAAACAAAGCCACGTGCTTTTTGACAGACAACAACGCATCGCAAACCTCAGTACTGCCATCTTGACGGGCCTAAACCTCAGTAGTGCCAACTTAACCTAACTAGCATGAGGTAAACAAAGCCACGTGTTTTTTGACAGCCACGTGCTTTTTGACAGATTTGTAAACAAAGCCACGTGCTTTTTGACAGACAACAACGCATCGCTAACCTCAGTACTGCCATCTTGACGGACCTAAACCTTAGTGATACCAACTTAACCTAACTAGCGCGAGGTAAACAAAGCCACGTGCTTTTTGACAGCCACGTGCTTTTTTGACAGCTGTCATCCGCCATCTTTAAACCACAAAGCACTGTGCTGCCCTCTATATCGCAGTAGCTGCAAAATTCGTCACCTGTCATCGGCAGTGCTGCCATCTTGACGGGTCTAAACCTTAGTGCTACCAACTTAACCTCACTAGCGTGAGATAAACAAAGCCACGTGCAGCTGTCATCCACCATCTTTGAGCATCGTGCTGCCCTCTTTAGCTACTTACCTTTGAAATGTGGTACGTTATCCGCCATCTTGCATCCGAAACCTCAGTGCTGCGCTCTATGTAGTGGCGGCAAATTCCATGTGCTCTTGTTTGGAAACAAAGCCACGTGCAGCTGTCATCCACCATCTTTGAGCATCGTGCTGCCCTCTTTAGCTACTTACCTTTGAAATGTGGTACGTTATCCGCCATCTTGCATCCGAAACCTCAGTGCTGCGCTCTATGTAGTGGCGGCAAATTCCATGTGCTCTTGTTTGGAAACAAAGCCACGTGCAGCTGTCATCAACCATCTTTAATCACCGTGCTGCCCTCTTTAGCTACTTACCTTTGACAGTTGTCATCCGCCATCTTGCATCGCCAACCTCAGTGCCGCACTCTATGTAGTGGCGGCAAATTCCACGTGCTCTTGTTTGGAAACAAATTCACGTGCTTTTTTGACAGCTGTCATCCGCCATCTTTGAGCACCGTGCTGCTATCATGCGGGCAATTTCGTTAGCTGTCATCCGCCATCTTTAATCCAGAGAGAACAGTGCTGCACTCTATGTGGTGGCGGTAAATTCCATGTGCTTTACAAACCTATGTGCTTTTCTGACAGCTGTCATCCACCATCTTTAATCACCGTGCTGCCATCTATGTGGTGGCGGTAAATTCCACATGCTTTACAAACCTATATGCTTTTCTGACAGCTGTCATCCGCCATCTTTAATCCAGAGAGAACAGTGCTGCCCTCTATGTGGTGGCGGCAAATTCCACGTGCTCTTGTTTGGAAACAAAGCCATGTGCAGCTGTCACCCGCCATCTTTGAGCACCGTGCTGCGAGCAATTTCGTCAGTTGTCATCCGCCATCTTTAATCTACAGAACACCGTGCTGCCCTCTTTATGGCTACTACCTTAAGCACGTAGTAGCGGGCAATTTGAAAAGTTCTGTTAGCTATCATCCGCCATCTTTAATCACCGTGCTGCCATCTTTAGCTAGATACCTTTGAAATGTGGCGGCGGATAATTTGAAAAATGCTTTTTGACAGCAGCTATATTTGAGCACCGTGCTACCCTCTATGTGGTGGCGGCAAATTCTACATGCTTTACAAACCCACGCGCTTTTTTTTTGACAGCCATCTTTAAGCAACAGAGTACAGTGCTGCCCTCTTTGTTGTGGCGGCAAATTCCACGTGCTCTTGTTTGGAAACAAAGCCACATGCTCTTTTTGACGGCTGTCACCCGCCATCTTTAACCAACAGAGCACTATGCTGCGGGCAATTTCGTTAGCTGTCATCCGACATCTTTAATCAACAGAGCACCGTGCTGCCCTCATGCGGGGTAATTTCGTTAGCTGCCATCCGCCATCTTTAAACACCGTGCTGCCCTCTTTATGACTACTACCTTAAGCACGTAGTAGCGGGCAATTTCGTTAGCTGTCATCCGCTATCTTTGAGCACCGTGCTGCTCTCTGTAGTAGCGGGTAATTTGAAAAGTTCTGTTAGCTGTCATCCGCCATCTTTGAGCACCGTGCTGCCATCTATGTGGTGGCGGCAAATTCCACATGCTTTACAAACTCACGCGCGGCTGTCATCCACCATCTTACATCGCAAACCTCAGTGCTACACTCTATGTGGTAGCGGATAATTTTAAAAAGAAAAATTCTACAGCAGCCATCTCTCGACGCTAATTGCACAAGATGGTAGCTATACATGACTCCTAAAAGGTGCTCATGCAAGATGATCGCTATACATAGACGCCCTTGGGATGCTTGCGCAAGATGGCGGTTATACAAGGCTCCTTATGAGGGATGCTTGCGCGAGATGGTGGTTGCTCTTACGAGGCGGCTCAAGGATCCATGGCTAGAGACGCCCTAAGGATGCTTGCGCAAGATGGCGGATGCAAGATGGCGGCTATACATAGCTCCTTATGAGACAGCCAGTACAACATGTGATCAGAACATTGATTGATGTGTTCAGAACATAAAATAAGTAGAATCGAACACTGTACTCGATACAACATGTGATTAAAACATTGTGTGGTGTGTTCAGAACACTAATCGAACGCTGTATTAGGGGATACCTTTGTTTAGATTGAAACATAACAAGACTAGAATTGAACACTGCACATTGATTGATGTGTTCAGAACACAAAATAAGTAGAATCGAACACTGTACTCGATGTCGTTAACTTCAACATGTGATTAAAACATTGGCTGGTGTGTTCAGAACACTACATAAGTAGAATCGAACGCTGTATTAGGGGATACCTTTGTTTAGATTGAAACATAACAAGACTAGAATTGAACACTGCACTCGATGTCGGAAGATCAGATTGAAAACATAACAAGACTAGAATTGAACACTGTACATTGATTGATGTGTTCAGAACACAAAATAAGTAGAATCGAACACTGTACTCGATGTCGTTAACTTCAACATGTGATTAAAACATTGTCTGGTGTGTTCAGAACACTACATAAGTAGAATCGAACGCTGTACTCGATGTCGTTACATGTGACCCGATACAACATGTTAGGGGATACCTTTGTTTAGATTGAAACTAACAAGACTAGAATCGAACACTGCACTCGATGTCGTTACATGTGATCCGATACAACATGTTAGGGGATACCTTTGTTTAGATTGAAACATAGCAAGCCTAGAATCGAACATTGTTTGATGTGTTCAGTACAACTTCAATGATTAACATACACACTGTGCACATATCGCATAGCTAAAAACACACTGTGCACATATCGCATACCTAACACTTCAAATGATTTGCTTAGTACGAAAATAAAAATAAAAAATCTATACCGCGTAGCTAACTCGTTCATCACACTGCTAAGACGCTTAGTAATTGTGAATACACTCATACGAAAATCAAGAAAGCACACTGTGTAGCCAACTCGCTCGGCACGAAAAAAAATCTATACCGCGTAGCTAACTCGTTCATCACACTGCTAAGACGCTTAGTAATTGTGAATACACTCATACGAAAATCAAGAAAGCACACTGCGTAGCCAACTCGCTCGGCTCACTCGCTTAGTAATTGCAACACACACGGATAAGAATGTTCCGAGATACTTACATGTTTTTTAAGGGGGGTGAAAGATCATAAATTATATGTACACACATGTTGTCTCCTCCAAGTTGTAAGATGAAATAGACGCAGTACTGCGA
This sequence comes from Anabrus simplex, assembly GCF_040414725.1. Classification (NCBI taxonomy): domain Eukaryota; kingdom Metazoa; phylum Arthropoda; class Insecta; order Orthoptera; family Tettigoniidae; genus Anabrus; species Anabrus simplex. Next base: position 296,141,187 of record NC_090269.1, read on the forward strand.
GTTTCCACTCTAGCTGGCGAACGGAAGTAGCATGATATCTCAGCAAAAAATAAAAATACGCGTGAGCTTGCAAGTCAGACACAATGATGGATACCGCGATTCAAATCCTGGTAACTTATGCCGTCGGGAAGGGCATCCGGCTAGATCATGTAATGATGATCGCACAGGTCCCACGCCTAGCATTTACAGCTTCCAGTTCGAACCCGCTATCATCCGAAGTAGCGAGAATGATTGAAGAGTGTTTTAGTGTGATTCATTTGTTGGATGGAGGCGTTAAGCTGCCTTCTTCGGTAGGAGTTGGCTATGTCGGGATATCGATTTAAAATCCTAGTCAGGAAGGGCAGCCGGTCGTAAAACTATGGTGTGAGGCGGGGTGTGCAAAAAAGCTAGCAATAAGTAGGGGCTGTTGATGGGGACGTTAAACCTTGTGCAGACTCCTTCGAAAATTATTTTTTGAGTACAAGTGTGTTGATGCTGATTCATTTGTCGGATGGAGGCAATAAGCCTTGTGCAGGCTTCTTCAGTGGAGTAGGCTATGTATCGGTACCGGGATATCTAGTTATAAAACCCGCTACAACAAATTTATCGCGTATACTGCGATTTAAAATCCTAGTCAGGAAGGGCAGCCGGTCGTATAAAACTATGGTGTGAGGCGGGGTGTGCAAAAAAGCCAGCATTAAGTAAGGGCTGTCGATAGGAGGCGTTAAACCATGTGCAAGCTCCTTCACCAGGAGAAGCCTACATGCCGGTACCGTGCAGGTTCTTTCGATAGGAGTAGGCACTGTGTGTGTTTTAACCTCTCCGTACAATCATGATAGTTTACGTTAGGAACTTACATAGGCTAAATGCTACACATTCCGTGGCAGAGCCGGGAATCGAACTCGGTCGAAAATTATTTTTTGAGTACAAGAGTGTTGATGCTGATTCATTTGTCGGATGGAGGCAATAAGCCTTGTGCAGGCTTCTTCAGTGGAGTAGGCTATGTATCGGTACCGGGATATCTAGTTATAAAACCCGCTACAACAAATTTATCGCGTATACTGCGATTTAAAATCCTAGTCAGGAAGGGCAGCCGGTCGTATAAAACTATGGTGTGAGGCGGGGTGTGCAAAAAAAGCCAGCATTAAGTAAGGGCTGTCGATAGGAGGCGTTAAACCATGTGCAAGCTCCTTCACCAGGAGAAGCCTACATGCCGGTACCGTGCAGGTTCTTTCGATAGGAGTAGGCACTGTGTGTGTTTTAACCTCTCCGTACAATCATGATAGTTTACGTTAGGAACTTACATAGGCTAAATGCTACACATTCCGTGGCAGAGCCGGGAATCGAACTCGGTCGAAAATTATTTTTTGAGTACAAGAGTGTTGATGCTGATTCATTTGTCGGATGGAGGCAATAAGCCTTGTGCAGGCTTCTTCTAGTCGGGAGTAGGCTATGTGTCGGTACCGGGATATCTAGTTATAAAACCCGCTACAACAAATTTATCGCGTATACTGCGATTTAAAATCCTAGCCAGGAAGGGCAGCCGGTCGTATAAAACTATGGTGTGAGGCGGGGTGTGCAAAAAAGCCAGCATTAAGTAAGGGCTGTTGATAGGAGGCGTTAAACCATGTGCAAGCTCCTTCACCAGGAGAAGCCTACATGCCGGTACCGTGCAGGTTCTTTCGATAGGAGTAGGCACTGTGTGTGTTTTAACCTCTCCGTACAATCATGATAGTTTACGTTAGGAACTTACATAGGCTAAATGCTACACATTCCGTGTAAGAGGTTAGATACTACCAGTTTTGCGTTAGGAAGGGCAACTCAACAAATTCTTGCGATTTAAAATCCTAGTCAGGAAGGGCAGCCGGTCGTATAAAACTATGGTGTGAGGCGGGGTGTGCGAAAAAAAAGCCAGCATTAAGTAAGGGCTGTTGATAGGAGGCGTTAAACTATGTGCAGGCTCCTTCACCAGGAGAAGCCTACATGCCGGTACCGTGCAGGTTCTTTCGATAGGAGTAGGCACTGTGTGTGTTTTAACCTCTCCGTACAATCATGATATTTTACGTTAGGAACTTACATAGGCTAAATGCTACACATTCCATGGCAGAGCCGGGAATCGAACTCGGACCTCCGGGGGTAGCAGCTAATCACACCACAGAGGAGGACAATTTCAGAATATTTTACAACCTTAATTGGTACTGTGTTTTAAGAGCTTACACTCAGCTAAGAAGACGTTCGCGAGTTACAAGTCGCTTATCAGTGTCCTCGCTCAAGGTTGAGCCGGAAGATACGTATACAATTTCAGCTAACACATGCATTCCACACAACTCGCCCAGAATGACTGTGCCGATACTTCTAGGACTGTGGAACAAACCTATAGCCTACAGTATGCATGCCTCTCACCCGGTAGTCTCGGGTTCGATTCTCTTGGGAATAAAAATGTGTTTAAATCACATGAATGTGTTGAGTTATCCTTCCTGATGCAAAACTAGCAGTATCTAACCTCATACACCATAGTTTTACGACCGGCTGCCCTTCCTGACAACTCGGATTAAGAATCTGTTTTGTTTTAAGACTAGTTGTCCTTCCTGACGCAAAACTGGTAGTATCTAAGCTCTTACATCATACGCTATTGTTGTTAACCGGCTGCCCTTCCTGACGTCAAAGAACTCGGATTAAGAATCTGTCGAGAATCGGGGGGTTTTTCAGCTAGATGCTCTTCTTAGATTTTAAATCACGAACTATTGTTTTACTGCCGGATGCCCTTCCCGACTAAGATTTTAAATCGCAAGAATTTGTTTTAAGACTCAAGTCTTGTTATGTTTCTTTCGTAATCTGCAAGTCTAAACATGCATATCGCTGCACACTCCTGCCTTCGCGATGCGTGTTTGATAATTGTTGTTAACCGGCTTCCCTTCCTGACGTCAAAGAACTCGGATTAAGAATCTGTCGAGAATCGGGGGGGTTTTTCAGCTAGATGCTCTTCTTAGATTTTAAATCACGAACTATTGTTTTACTGCCGGATGCCCTTCCCGACTAAGATTTTAAATCGCAAGAATTTTGTTTTAAGACTCAAGTCTTGTTATGTTTCTTTCGTACTCTGCAAGTCTAAACATGCATATCGCTGCACACTCCTGCCTTCGCGATGCGTGTTCGATAATTGTTGTTAACCGGCTTCCCTTCCTGACGTCAAAGAACTCGGATTAAGAATCTGTCGAGAATCGGGGGGTTTTTCAGCTAGATGCTCTTCTTAGATTTTAAATCACGAACTATTGTTTTACTGCCGGATGCCCTTCCCGACTAAGATTCTAAACATGCATATCGCTGCACACTCCTACCTTCGCGATGCGTGTTCGATAATTGTTGTTAACCGGCTTCCCTTCCTGACGTCAAAGAACTCGGATTAAGAATCTGTCGAGAATCGGGGGTTTTTCAGCTAGATGCTCTTCTTAGATTTTAAATCACGAACTATTGTTTTACTGCCGGATGCCCTTCCCGACTAAGATTTTAAATCGCAAGAATTTTGTTTTAAGACTCAAGTCTTGTTATGTTTCTTTCGTAATCTGCAAGTCTAAACATGCATATCGCTGCACACTCCTGCCTTCGCGATGCGTGTTCGATAATTGTTGTTAACCGGCTTCCCTTCCTGACGTCAAAGAACTCGGATTAAGAATCTGTCGAGAATCGGGGGGTTTTTCAGCTAGATGCTCTTCTTAGATTTTAAATCACGAACTATTGTTTTACTGCCGGATGCCCTTCCCGACTAAGATTTTAAATCGCAAGAATTTGTTTTAAGACTCAAGTCTTGTTATGTTTCTTTCATAATCTGCAAGTCTAAACATGCATATCGCTGCACACTCCTGCCTTCGCGATGCGTGTTCGATAATTGTTGTTAACCGGCTGCCCTTCCTGACGTCAAAGAACTCGGATTAAGAATTTGTCGAGAATCGGGGGGTTTTTCAGCTAGATGCTCTTCTTAGATTTTAAATCACGAACTATTGTTTTACTGCCGGATGCCCTTCCCGACTAAGATTTTAAATCGCAAGAATTTTGTTTTAAGACTCAAGTCTTGTTATGTTTCTTTCATAATCTGCAAGTCTAAACATGCATATCGCTGCACCCTCCTGCCTTCGCGATGCGTGTTCGATAATTGTTGTTAACCGGCTGCCCTTCCTGACTAGGATTTTAAATCGATATCCCGACATAGCCTACTCCTACCGAAGAAGGCAGCTTAACGCCTCCATCCAACAAATGAATCACACTAAAACACTCTTCAATCATTCTCGCTAGTTCGGATGATAGCGGGTTCGAACTGGAAGCTGTAAATGCTAGGCGTGGGACCTGTGCGATCATCATTACATGATCTAGCCGGATGCCCTTCCCGACGGCATAAGTTACCAGGATTTGAATCGCGGTATCCATCATTGTGTCTGACTTGCAAGCTCACGCGTATTTTTATTTTTTGCTGAGATATCATGCTACTTCCGTTCGCCAGCTAGAGTGGAAACTCGTAGTACTGCGTCTATTTCATCTTACAACTTGGAGGAGACAACATGTGTGTACATATAATTTATGATCTTTCACCCCCCTTAAAAAACATGTAAGTATCTCGGAACATTCTTATCCGTGTGTGTTGCAATTACTAAGCGAGTGAGCCGAGCGAGTTGGCTACGCAGTGTGCTTTCTTGATTTTCGTATGAGTGTATTCACAATTACTAAGCGTCTTAGCAGTGTGATGAACGAGTTAGCTACGCGGTATAGATTTTTTTTCGTGCCGAGCGAGTTGGCTACACAGTGTGCTTTCTTGATTTTCGTATGAGTGTATTCACAATTACTAAGCGTCTTAGCAGTGTGATGAACGAGTTAGCTACGCGGTATAGATTTTTTATTTTTATTTTCGTACTAAGCAAATCATTTGAAGTGTTAGGTATGCGATATGTGCACAGTGTGTTTTTAGCTATGCGATATGTGCACAGTGTGTATGTTAATCATTGAAGTTGTACTGAACACATCAAACAATGTTCGATTCTAGGCTTGCTATGTTTCAATCTAAACAAAGGTATCCCCTAACATGTTGTATCGGATCACATGTAACGACATCGAGTGCAGTGTTCGATTCTAGTCTTGTTAGTTTCAATCTAAACAAAGGTATCCCCTAACATGTTGTATCGGGTCACATGTAACGACATCGAGTACAGCGTTCGATTCTACTTATGTAGTGTTCTGAACACACCAGACAATGTTTTAATCACATGTTGAAGTTAACGACATCGAGTACAGTGTTCGATTCTACTTATTTTGTGTTCTGAACACATCAATCAATGTACAGTGTTCAATTCTAGTCTTGTTATGTTTTCAATCTGATCTTCCGACATCGAGTGCAGTGTTCAATTCTAGTCTTGTTATGTTTCAATCTAAACAAAGGTATCCCCTAATACAGCGTTCGATTCTACTTATGTAGTGTTCTGAACACACCAGCCAATGTTTTAATCACATGTTGAAGTTAACGACATCGAGTACAGTGTTCGATTCTACTTATTTTGTGTTCTGAACACATCAATCAATGTGCAGTGTTCAATTCTAGTCTTGTTATGTTTCAATCTAAACAAAGGTATCCCCTAATACAGCGTTCGATTAGTGTTCTGAACACACCACACAATGTTTTAATCACATGTTGTATCGAGTACAGTGTTCGATTCTACTTATTTTATGTTCTGAACACATCAATCAATGTTCTGATCACATGTTGTACTGGCTGTCTCATAAGGAGCTATGTATAGCCGCCATCTTGCATCCGCCATCTTGCGCAAGCATCCTTAGGGCGTCTCTAGCCATGGATCCTTGAGCCGCCTCATAAGAGCAACCACCATCTCGCGCAAGCATCCCTCATAAGGAGCCTTGTATAACCGCCATCTTGCGCAAGCATCCCAAGGGCGTCTATGTATAGCGATCATCTTGCATGAGCACCTTTAAGGAGTCATGTATAGCTACCATCTTGTGCAATTAGCGTCGAGAGATGGCTGCTGTAGAATTTTTCTTTTTAAAATTATCCGCTACCACATAGAGTGTAGCACTGAGGTTTGCGATGTAAGATGGTGGATGACAGCTGCGCGTGAGTTTGTAAAGCATGTGGAATTTGCCGCCACCACATGGATGGCAGCACGGTGCTCAAAGATGGCGGATGACAGCTAACAGAACTTTTCAAATTACCCGCTACTACAGAGAGCAGCACGGTGCTCAAAGATAGCGGATGACAGCTAACGAAATTGCCCGCTACTACGTGCTTAAGGTAGTAGTCATAAAGAGGGCAGCACGGTGTTTAAAGATGGCGGATGGCAGCTAACGAAATTACCCCGCATGAGGGCAGCACGGTGCTCTGTTGATTAAAGATGTCGGATGACAGCTAACGAAATTGCCCGCAGCATAGTGCTCTGTTGGTTAAAGATGGCGGGTGACAGCCGTCAAAAAGAGCATGTGGCTTTGTTTCCAAACAAGAGCACGTGGAATTTGCCGCCACAACAAAGAGGGCAGCACTGTACTCTGTTGCTTAAAGATGGCTGTCAAAAAAAAAGCGCGTGGGTTTGTAAAGCATGTAGAATTTGCCGCCACCACATAGAGGGTAGCACGGTGCTCAAATATAGCTGCTGTCAAAAAGCATTTTTCAAATTATCCGCCGCCACATTTCAAAGGTATCTAGCTAAAGATGGCAGCACGGTGATTAAAGATGGCGGATGATAGCTAACAGAACTTTTCAAATTGCCCGCTACTACGTGCTTAAGGTAGTAGCCATAAAGAGGGCAGCACGGTGTTCTGTAGATTAAAGATGGCGGATGACAACTGACGAAATTGCTCGCAGCACGGTGCTCAAAGATGGCGGATGACAGCTGCACATGGCTTTGTTTCCAAACAAGAGCACGTGGAATTTGCCGCCACCACATAGAGGGCAGCACTGTTCTCTCTGGATTAAAGATGGAGGATGACAGCTGTCAGAAAAGCATATAGGTTTGTAAAGCATGTGGAATTTACCGCCACCACATAGATGGCAGCACGGTGATTAAAGATGGCGGATGACAGCTGTCAGAAAAGCACATAGGTTTGTAAAGCACATGGAATTTACCGCTACCACATAGAGTGCAGCACTGTTCTCTCTGGATTAAAGATGGCGGATGACAGCTAACGAAATTGCCCGCATGATAGCAGCACGGTGCTCAAAGATGGCGGATGACAGCTGTCAAAAAAGCACGTGAATTTGTTTCCAAACAAGAGCACGTGGAATTTGCCGCCACTACATAGAGTGCGGCACTGAGGTTGGCGATGCAAGATGGCGGATGACAACTGTCAAAGGTAAGTAGCTAAAGAGGGCAGCACGGTGATTAAAGATGGTGGATGACAGCTGCACGTGGCTTTGTTTCCAAACAAGAGCACATGGAATTTGCCGCCACTACATAGAGCGCAGCACTGAGGTTTCGGATGCAAGATGGCGGATAACGTACCAAATTTCAAAGGTAAGTAGCTAAAGAGGGCAGCACGATGCTCAAAGATGGTGGATGACAGCTGCACGTGGCTTTGTTTCCAAACAAGAGCACATGGAATTTGCCGCCACTACATAGAGCGCAGCACTGCGGTTTCGGATGCAAGATGGCGGATAACGTACCACATTTCAAAGGTAAGTAGCTAAAGAGGGCAGCACGATGCTCAAAGATTGTGGATGACAGCTGCACGTGGCTTTGTTTATCTCACGCTAGTGAGGTTAAGTTGGTAGCACTAAGGTTTAGACCCGTCAAGATGGCAGCACTGCCGATGACAGGTGACGAAAGAGGGCAGCACTGTGATTAAAGATGGCGGATGACAGCTGTCAAAAAAGCACGTGGCTGTCAAAAAGCACGTGGCTTTGTTTACCTCGCGCTAGTTAGGTTAAGTTGGTATCACTAAGGTTTAGGTCCGTCAAGATGGCAGTACTGAGGTTAGCGATGCGTTGTTGTCTGTCAAAAAGCACGTGGCTTTGTTTACAAATCTGTCAAAAAGCACGTGGCTGTCAAAAAACACGTGGCTTTGTTTACCTCATGCTAGTTAGGTTAAGTTGGCACTACTGAGGTTTAGGCCCGTCATGATGGCAGTACTGAGGTTTGCGATGCGTTGTTGTCTGTCAAAAAGCACGTGGCTTTGTTTACAAATCTGTCAAAAAGCACGTGGTTGTCAAAAAGCACGTGGCTTTGTTTATCTCGAGCTAGTTAGGTTAAGTTGGCACTACTGAGGTTTAGGCCCGTCAAGATGGCAGTACTGAGGTTAGCGATGCGTTGTTGTCGATGACAGCTGTCAAAAAGCACGTGGCTTTGTTTACAAATTCAAATTTCGCGCTAGTTAGGTTAAGTTGGCAGTACTGTCGCGCTAGTTAGGTTAAGTTGGCAGTACTGGAAGAGGCCACTGGCTGAGGTGGAGGTGGCCACTGGGAGCCGGAGGTGGCGGTGGCGGCCGAACCATCCAATTATACTACTTTTATAGGTCAACGCCCCAAACAAATAGCATTAAAAAAAAGTAACAGAGACTAAAGAGACTGTCCTGCTACCTTTACAGCACGTGCAAAGTCTCAACTACTTGCTGTGGCACTATACAGATTATATAGCCGGAACGAACGACATTTAGTGCGTATGTCCGCTAGTAATTTTGTTAATAACTGTAGAAAATACATTAAAGAATTAGGTAATAAGACAAACCGGGCTTGTACAAAATTGATTAAAAAATAATTCCTGCAATTCCTAGTTTCAGCCGGCAAAATATGCGAATAAATATGTAATACATTCTCCAAAAAGTGTGTGTGTGTGGGGGGGGGGCACTGCAACTCCTCGCCCCCCTAATCGTCGCTGCTGCCCCTATTGTAGGCCCTACTCTTTGCACATGTAGCGTACAGTATAGTCGGAGGTATCAGACAGATTTTTGCTTTAACTTTTGACTGCCGGCCGCAGTGGTGTAGTGGATACGGCGTTGGTCTACTAATCCCAAGTTAACGGTTTCAAACTCGACTGACCTCGGTGGCTTTTAAGGATGTTTAAAGGTAACAATCCCGTGTCGTTGGCTTCCGGCACGTTAAATAACTTCTGCGGGACGAAATTCCGACACCCCGGCGTCTCTTAGGAACAAACGAAGGGACATTAAACTACTTGGATTATTAATAACTTTTGTCTCGAACGTGTCTGGACGACGGTCCCTTGATCCACTTGCCGTCCTCCATAATCCCTGAAAGTTTGTGACATCATCACGGATACACTCTGTATACAGGGAAACATAAAGGTCCATTAATAATGCCCAATTCGGTATTTGAAGGTGCTCGGGCACAGCAACCTCGTGTCGGTAAATCTAGGTCCTCAGCGTCTCCGAAAACCGTAAAGTCGGTGGGATGTAAAACAAATATTTATTATTCCATTTGTTGTTATTTCTTCCTCTGTATATGACAGTAAGTGCGTGATTCATTGGTAGGTATGTATTTATTTTCGAGATAATAGTTCCTCCCACATTCTACTACACCTTCCTCAGGAACGTTCATTAACATGTAGTTATGTAGCCGCAGCTGCCAAATTCGCCAGTTTAGTGTGAACTGCTGGACTGGAATGTTGGCTCGGATCTGCAAGAAGTCATTTGAAGTAAATCTCTTCTAGTGACCTATAAAGAAGCGATGTAATGGCCCTACGACAACATTCTAACTGGCAGTGGAGTACTTTGTCATAGCGGCTTTGCCTGCATTCAGCACCGTGTTCTAGTCCTCACTTCCTCATATGGGTTGTTCTTTTCCGAGAGCTTTGATTTGCAGCATTCTACAGAACACAGTTATCATCATATATTACAAGTGTTGCCCGATCCATGTGAACATCCCAATGAGTTTTAAGAGAAATATTCGGCGATAGACCATGTATGCCTTTGCTGGCGAGATGTAGTGTTTTCTGTGCACTATGTCTTCTGGTATGGGCTATATCAAATTTGTTACTTTCATTGACTAGTCTCAGTCTCATCCTTGGCTTTGACAATATGAAAGTGACTGAGGTATGAGTGATGCTAGTAATACCATTCCTTATGCAGCCAGTCCCTGTTATGAATGGTGTGAAAATATCGCTCATAGGGTTGGTTGGTGCATGCATTTCAGTGGGCTTGGCAGACTGATATGTAATAGCAATGGCTGGCTCAGTGAGGAAAGCAACGGGAAACTACCTCACTCCTCATTTCCCTAGTACGTCTCTTCAGTGACGCCTAGGCTATTTATGACAGCTGTTGGCGGAGCTGCAGAGGATCAAACCAGCCTTCGGGCTGACTACCCAACATACATACATAGACCATGTTACATAATGTAACAATGAAAGTCGAAAATGCGGAGGGCTGGCGGTAGACTACAATTGCGGTGGATTGGCGACCAAATGTTTAGACCCGGTGAACTGTTGAGACTAGCGAGAAGGAAGCTGCTTAGATGATGCTGGAAGTGGCTGGCACTTGATATGTGCCGTGAATGATCTGGAAGCAGAAACTGTGAAATACTTTCCGGAGAATCTTCCACGGATCTGTACAGCTATTATTTCAGGGTTGAATTCCTTATATACAGAGAAGGGAAACAATGTGTGTAAACAAGAGTCCGGAAATGATCTTGATGTTCTTCAACAACACTTATTTTTCAAGAAAGTGGCTATATCCGATCTAGCTAAGTCTTCTTCTTCTTCTACCGCTTTTTCCTACAGTTGTAGGTTCGTTGGTGTGAAATGTGTGGCCCTGTTTCACGGCCGGGTGCCCTTCCTTCCGCCAACCCTATCTGCCGGGATATATCCAGTATCGTGTGCTTCTGTAGTGGTTAATAGTGAGGTATGTTGTGTGAATGTGAAGAGGAGAGTGTTTGGACAAACACATACACTCAGTCCCCGAGTTAGAATAATTAATCGGTCCCTATTATTATTCTTGACCCGGCCGGGAATGGAACCCGGGAGCCTCTGAATCGAAGGCCTCAACGCTGAACATTCAGCCAAGGAGTCGGCACAAACATTCTTCAACTCATCCCAGTTATTTCTAGGGTCACTGGATCCATCCAGGCTAATTTTTTGGCATTGGCCCAGGGTTTAAGGCCGGGTGTCCTTCCTGACGACACGCAATGTTTGAGATGAAAATCTTATGCCAGGAATCAACCGAGATTCAGACCTAAGCTTTCTGGGTGGGAAGCCAGCAGCTAAGCCAACGAGCTAATCGCGCTCTCTCCCCACCCCCACCACCACCACCCCCATTATAGTCTAACTGTATGATGCTGCGAATATCTGAGTAATGATCCACGGCCGCACTGTTCTAGAACATGCTCAAGAGTTTGTCTCCGAGCAACCAATCTGCAACGGTTCCTGTCTTGGGTCCTTCCAAGTATGGCCCTGCTTGTACATACAGTAGCTACAGTTTGACTTCCGTTTATTAGTACAGATTGAACGCATTGCTGTATGCATTTACAGTCTTAACATTTAAAACTGTTTAAAAATAATTACAGTTATGTACAATATGCGGACTTCTGTTCACCAAATTTGGACATTAATTCTGTTGAATACCGAGCTCGATAGCTGCAGTCGCTTAAGTGCGGCCAGTATCCAGTATTCGGGAGATAGTGGGTTCGAACCCCACTATCGGCAGCCCTGAAAATGGCTTTCTGTGTTTTCCCATTTTCACACGAGGCAAATGTTGGGGCTGTACCTTAATTAAGGCCACGGCCGCTTCCTTCCCAGTCCTAGCCCTTTCCTGTCCCATCGTCGTCATAAGACCTATCTGGGTCGGTGCGACGTAAAGCCAATAGCAAGAAGAATACTGTTGACTGCTTCTGATGATGCGTTATGGAGCAGCTAAACATGCTCCTTTTGTGGTGGTTTATTGGTAACAGCGATCAGATGCCGTCGAACTGATATGATCAGACGACTACCAGTCAAACAAGATGATACATAATACAATAGAAACTCACTGTTCAGAGCCATCCCCCAGGGCCTCTCAACTTGGGGTAGTAGTTGACGACAATACAGCCCCTATATGAGTATGTTATTTTTTATAATAACTTGTGCTAGGTTCCTTACAATCTAAACTCCCTTAGTTAAGTCTTAGTCTCTCCTGACCACAACGGTATTAGGTTTGCGAGGCCTAGGAGTATTCCAAATTCACGCTCACCCCGTGTGAGTGGGGGACGCAGAAGAAGAATACACCCATGGTATCCCCTGCCTGTCGTAAGAGGCAACTAAAAGGGGCGACCAAGGGATGATTGTATTAAAACCATGAAACTACTTGTGATTAGTACCATCACGCGGGGAACACCATGCGTCGCCTTTATTTGCGAGTACAGTAGTACCACTATGTAAGGTACACAATAGGTTTGATTGGTAGCAACAGAGGGTAAATCTGTATGGGTTTTCCAGTACCCGTGATTGGTACAATTGTGAGAAGCGCCACGGGTCTGGGCGTTGACTGTGATTAGTACCCGCTATGTGAGAAATACCATGGGAATACTGGCGCCCGTGATTAGTACACCTAGGTCAAGAACACCATGGGTTTGCGTTGCCTATGAGTGGCGCCATTATGTGAGAAACACCAGAGGCTTGCGTTCCTTGTGCAACATACAATACTTTTGAGTAGTACCATAATGTGTGGAATACCGCGAGCCTACGCTATTGATTAGCACCGCAACACGACAAATACCATGGTTCTACTTTACTAGCGATATGTACAATTATGAGGGGCCGTTGACCTGGATTTTGGACCCCTTTAGACAACTAGCATCATAGATTCAGGATTGTACTTTAGCAGCAGTCCCTTAGTCAGTAATGCTATTGTTTTACGATAGTTTCTGGGAATGTGGCGCATTGCGGGCCGGATCCACTGATTGTTTTAAATTCATAATCCATCTATTCATTCTTCATCATGTTTTGAATTCCTGTCAATGGATGATTTTGGACTTTTAAATTGTCATTAATTCCGTCTCATTTCGTACCATTAGAGGCCGATAATCTAGATGTTAGGCCCCTTTAAACAACAACAACAATAATAATAATAATAATAATAATAATAATAATAATAATAATAAAATTCACGCTCTTCTTGGACCTTTCCTTACTTCTGCCGATACCTTCATACCTCGAAAGGCGAGGTCTCTTCCTGTCTCTCGGCTCTATAATGTTAACAAGGGAGGATTTTCCCCTTAACCTATCACCACCACTACCACACTCGGTTTTCAGTACAATCTGGTGTCTGTTCAGCCATCAGTTCAAAAGCTGGTTTGATCTTCATATAGCACCACTAAGGGTTATGCAGTTCTAGGAAAAATACCGCGGCGGCGCCATATTTGGGCGCCCTAGGAAGATAAAGAGTGAGGTTGTTTGCTGTTCCTTTAATTTCCGAGCCAGAAGTGCTATTGTGGCACCAATGATCCCACGAGGAACACTTTTCGTAGCAGCCATATCCACAAGAAATATTCAATGCCATTACTCAGCACCATTCATATCTCAAGAAGCCTCTATAAATGAGAGTGAGACTTCACTATATCCTATCCGAGCTGAGTGGCTCAGACGGTTGAGGCGCTGGTCTTCTGACCCCACCTTGGCAGGTTCGATCCTGGCTCAGTCCGGTGCTATTTGAAGGTGCTCAAATACGTCGACCTCGTGCCGGTAGATTTACTGACACGTAAAAGAACTCCTGCGGGACAAAATTACGTCTTCGAAAACCGTAAAAGTACTTCGTGGGACGTAGAGAAAATAACATTATTATTGTCTATTAGAAGCTATTTTGTCTCAGGCTTGTGAATAAAAGTACAGCATCCACAAAGAAAATGATCTATCAGCTAGTGACTTCCGCCTGCTACGAGTCTCTCGAGGAATTTCTAAAAACGGGGCTGAGTGGCTCAGGCGGTAGAGCACTGACTTTCTGAGCTCAAGTTGACAAATTCCCATCTCTGCTCAGTCCTGGAGTATTTGAAGGTGTTCAAATATGCCAGTCTCGTTTGGGTAAATTTACTGGCACATAAAAGTACTGCTGCTAAATATAGTTCCGACACCTTGACCTCTCCAAAAAGTGTTAAAGAAGTTGATGGGACGTAAACTCAGTAACAGTGTTATTATATTTCTGAACGGTAAAAGTTTCCACAACGAGGATGAGATCAAGGTTTCGGTATTGGACTGGTTCATAAAGCAACTACGAGCCTTGTTTTTGGACGGAATTCAAAGCTTAACAAATCAGCATAATGCGTCTGTGAATGCACTGACAGACTTTCTTTCCCCCTTAATATGGTACTGCACTTTTTATCTCTAAAACATATTGTTTCTGTTTACTTTGTAATGCAGTTATAGTGGCTTGTATTAATAAATAGGCCTGCAAGAGAAAACAAAGTAAATTTCTGAGGACAAAGGCAGCCGAATGCTGAGGTCAATAGTGATTTTAGCTCTCAGAAATGAGTAGGTGGTCTTAGAGCATTTATTGCGCTGAATTCAGGAATTCTGTCTGTGTTTCACTATCACGTGTGTATTTGTAGAATTAAAAATACATTCTCGAGTATTACTTATGATTAGTAACAGCTCGCTCTTATCAGGTGGTGAGTGCATGATTTAAAGCAACGATCCTTTTCCTACCACCTGCTGCCGATTCTTGATGGATACAGTACTTTTACATGTCTCTTGGCAAAGGCCAGATGAAAGTGTAGCTTCCACCGAAGTCCCAGTCTCATCCACGGCTGAGATATAATGGAATCTGGTGGGATGTTGGTAGTGCTGAGAAATGACATTCGAAGCACGACCTGTGCATCTGAGTATTGTGAAAGGTGGTGCTCATAGGATCACTCGTGCTACAGCAGCACTTTCTGACGCAGTAAGGAAAGCAATGACAAACTACATCATTCCTCACTTGTATAGTACGCCTCATTTTAACGCTGCCATCGGTTTTTGCTCTTTCCATATAAACTCAAAAAACTTTGGTGTTGCTGTTTGAGGATCCAGGCAGTCTTTCAGCTGATGACCTAACAAAGAGACAGATCCTTTTCATACCCCCACCCCCGTGGGAGTGTGGTTTAGTGACCACGGGGTCCTTACCTTAGTCCTGGTATTGCTTCCACTTACTTGTGCCAGGTTCCTGACTTTTATCTGTCCTACCCGACCTTCTTTGGTCAACTCTTGTTCTTTTCCAACCGCGACGATATTACATATGCAGGCCTAGGGAGTCTTTGGTTTTCACGCCCTTCGTGACCATTGTCTTCCTTTAGCCGATACCTTCAGTTTTCGAAGTGACGGATCCGTTCAATTTTTTCTCTCTGATTAGTATTATATACAAGGATATCACATTGAGTTCTTTGAATTCACTTGGCTATGCAGCAATGCACTTTGTAGTTCTGTATAGTGTATATTTTGAAACATACAGTAATTGTTAGTTCATGTCTGGAGAATAGAATATTTGGATTCGGGTCCTGAAAGAGGTGACTTATTTTTCGCTTTAGTGGTGTTCACTGACCTTCCTCGAGTGTCTGACCAGTCAATTCCACTGAACGATTTGTCTTCAGATATTTCTCTTACGGGATGAGTGAGCCTCGAACCAGCCCGCAAGAGAAATATCTTAAGACAAATGTTCGATGTCCACTCAGACTACGTGATTACATTTGAGGAGCCATCTGACGGTGCGATGGCGGCCCCGATCTAGAAAGCCACGAATAATGGCCGAGAGGATTTGTCTTGCTGACCACACGACACATCGTAATCTTCAGGCCTTCAGGCTGAGCAGCGGTCGCTTGGTAGGCCATGGCCCTTTGAGGCTGCTGCGCCATTGGTTTGGTTTGGTTTGTTTTGTCTTAACAAAAGCGTCCAATCATTATCTGCCTCAACAATAGCATCTTTTCCCGCCCTTAAATTCCACATATTTTCTCCGAGAATCCATTTTCTCTTGTTGAGTCATGCGACATGACTGATCTGCGGCCGTGACCCTGTTGTACGTCTTTCATGCTCATTATTTGTTTAAGATCTACTTATATTTTTGAATCTGTCGGAGCGTGTCTTAAAATTGTAAGTTAAATTGCTCGCAGTCTTGACCAAACGTTTAAGATCCTTATGGTAATTCTTCTTCTTCTCCTCCTCGTATTGCCTCCTCACAGCAGTGGCGTCAGTCGTGGAGTAATTTGTCGTATTTTTGTGTTTCCGATATCAGAGTTGCCGTGTCGTGAATGTCATATCACTGTTGGAGATTCCTCACCCAGGATAATCTTCCCCACTGACATGTGCGTTTCCATTCTCTCTTGCAACTGTATATCATTGCAACTAGTCATTTCTGAAGACTTGATCGAAATAGGCTGCTGTCCTGCTGTCCCGCGTACGTGGTCTACCCTTGGGATCCTCATTCTGCAGAACAACTACCTTTCAAAAGACCGGGCGAGTTGGCCGTGCGCGTAGAGGCGCGCGGCTGTGAGCTTGCAGCCGGGAGATAGTAGGTTCGAATCCCACTATCGGCAGCCCTGAAGATGGTTTTCCGTGGTTTCCCATTTTCACACCAGGCTGTACCTTCATTAAGGCCACGGCCGATTCCTTCCTATTCCTAGGCCTTTCCTATCCCATCGTCGCCATAAGACCTAACTGTGTCGGTGCGACGTAAAACAAATAGCAGAATAGCAATAGCTCGGAGACAGACTGGAGTACACATTTTTTTGAAAACGTAAAATGGATAAAACACTGAATTCCGCTATAATAAATCTAGAATTTCGCCAAAAAAATCCGCCGTCCGCTAAATGATATATTTATCCGCTGACGGTCTTCTGATTCCGCCAAATTTAGCGGAAATTCCGCTAAGTTGGCAACACTGCTGTAGAGGGAGACACCGGAAGACGCTATAATACATGGCTGGCTTGCCTGCTGGTATTTTCATTTATTTCGTAAAATTAATGGTTATTAAGGTAGGCAGATAGGAAAATATGCGTACTTACCTAGAATATTCAAGGTAGAATTTAAAGTGTGAGTTAGACTATCAATAACTTTCATACAGCGTTTATACTAAGTAGGTGAACATAATTTTCAAAACTCGTCCTACATCTAAAGCACACCGTCATCGCGTAAAAGCTTCCATAAATTTGCAATAAAAGATCCATTCTTTCGGATCTTTCTTTCCTGTTTTGTCGTGAAGCACGCCGGTCTTCGCAATACGCAGGGAGTTCCCAGAAGAAGTATTGCGTGTGCTGGAGTCATTCGTGTTCTCTGTTCGACCTGAAGTGATGCGAATTTCTGTCCTCACACGGGGATCAGAGAGAGCTGTTCTTTATCTTCTTACCGAGCTCAATTGCAGGGCTTGTGTTTGTCTGTGCTGAGTGTTCAGCAGTAGATAAGCCGCTACAACGATGCTTTACGTTTCTCTGTGTTCCTTCCAGCTGCACTAAGAATTAAGATACGTGGTTTCGTGCCGCATTTAGGTGTCATTTTGGTAGAGCTCTTTGCTGCTCGTATCCAAGGCTTCGTGAATTACATCACCGTGCATTATTTTGAAGTATTAACACCGGATGCTTGAATAATGTCGGAAAAATTGGGAAATGTGGGTGAGACGGGAGAAGATGTTACTTGTGACACACACGAACGTGCGGTAGGTGCGTGTAAAAACCTGAATGAACTCTGTGAAGGTAATGTTGTACAGTGTGCAAAGAAAAAGCAATCTCTGTAGCACATATTCATTAAACAGCCTGAAATGAATGACACATGCATGCGTGGTGGTATTGGTGGTGGGGTTGGGGGATGTTTGGATATATCTATTACGTGCTCTACTTGCAACTGCACACCATATGACGCCAATGAGTTGTAATTCTGCTTTCTTATCTCAGATTCTTACGAATTGTGATACATGTCAGGATAGCACAGGTCTCTCCTACGTTCAGCATTACTTCCACTCGCTTATATCATGGTTACCGAGCTCGATAGCTGCAGTCGCTTATGTGCGGCCAGTATCCAGTATTCGGGAGACAGTAGGTTCGAACCCCATTGTCGGCAGCCCTGAAGATGGTTTTCCGTGGTTTCCCATTTTCACACCAGGCAAATGCTGAGACTGTACCTTAATTAAGGCCACGGCCGCTTCCTTCTCACTCCTAGCCCTTTCCTGTCCCATCGTCGCCATAAGACCTATCTGTGTCGGTGCGACGTAAAGCAACTAGCAAATATATATATATCATTGTCATACCTGTCACATACCGAGCGAGTTGGCCGTGCGGTTAGGGTCGTGTTAATGTGAGCTTGCATTCGGGAGATGGTGGGTTTGAATCGCACCTTTGGCAGCTCTGAAGATGAATTTCTGTGGTTTCCCATTTTCACACCAGGCAATTGCTAGGGTTGTACCTTAATTAAGGCAATGGTCATTACTTTGCGAACCCTAGCCCTTTCCCTTCCTTGCGTCGTAGAAAACATTCGATGTGTTAGTGCGACGTTAAACCACTAACAAAAACAATCTGTCACATAGTTTAAGAGACCAACGAGATTAACAGTCGCTTCTAAGAAGAACGCCATGGATGGTCTTAGCCTGCCAAGACGACTGATTCCCAGTCAGATGGTCAGTAGATATAGCAGTGTCATGTAAATCAGTGGTATTCAAAGTGTGGTTCAGTACGTTCGCAACCTTGGTGGAGTGCAGTCGCTTTTTTTTTTTTTTAATTTATTTGGCTTTAGATCAGTTACAGACCAAACAGCCACCTGGATATTACAGTACGCTGGTTTGAACTTTACAATTCATTACAAGTAATTGTCACAGTGTGAAATATATACATATACATATAAAAGACATAGACATTGCACATCATTACATTGAAATCACATAATTTCACAAAAAGTCAATCAAATTTTTAGACAAGTTGTTGTTAAATAATTCCCAATAATAGTATACACTTTTCTGTTTTTGGTCGCCAGTAGTGTATTTACACAGGTTGGTAACTGTTGCTTAGCGTGAAGCAGAGCTGTAAGAAACACATTTTGTTGTTGGTGGTAATGAGCACATGCAAAAAAGAGATGGTTTAGGTCCTGAATCGACTGACCATCACAGGAACAGTATGGTGTGTCCACTACGTTGATGCGATAAAGGTGACTTCTAAAACTTCCGTGGTTGAAGCGCATTCGGGTGATAGTCGAGATGAATCGTCGTTGAGTGTTCCATGCAGTCGCTTTTGTGCTCGCTACGTGTGACTCATCCATAGCCTGGTATTCCCGTCGTACAGCTTTCAGTGTTCGTGTAGGATATTTATCGTTCTTGAACTGCAGCTAACGTTATCAACTGGACTATGAATGATCCGCCCGATACGGGGCAGATCATTAATTCTGCCCTACAAACTTGTTATGCAGATCCAGCTACAACACCTTTACGATTAAATCCTCTTGATTTTCAATCAAGTCTTCAAGATCAACAGCAACCAGCCCTCCCAGTGGAGCAACATCACACTTTACGTACTCGACATCATGAAGAGAGCAACGTCAGCACCGGCAACTTATCAACAGAACGAGGATCAAGTACAGGTACACATAGTCATAATAGTTCTAATATGAAGTACAATTTAGACCCTAAAACTAAGCGTTTTCGTGCCGATCCCAACTTACATACGGAACAGTTAATAGACATGGATACTGAGAATGAAAATGACTCTTCCGACACAACTAATGACACAAATGCATCAAACCAACTTTCTGTTAATACCCCATTAGTTGCTCCATCATCTTCTACTGGGGGTACACCGTCGTCATCCCGCCTCAGTCAAAATAATAGGTACAATAATACTGATAACGGACCGTTCCTTGTTGTTGTTGAAGGGACTTTCAGCCACATCTACCACGCACGGATATCCCGCCGGCTAACATGCAGCCTCGGTATCCAGAACAGGTTTCTCAGCAAGTAAACAACTTGACCAACACGTCGTTAACCTCACAGCACCATCAACAACAAATAATGCCTCCTCAAAGACAACAAACTCCGATGTGAGTGCATCCTCGCATATCACAGCAATTGCAACGGCCCCAGAGACTTCCTCCCCCATTTACACCGCAACCAAATTATCCATCGATTCAACAACATCAGTATATTCCCCCACATTTGCCTGTAACACCAATTTCCCACAACCCCTATCCCCCTCAACCACATAATATCATGACAACCGCCTCCCAAAATTATGAGGATTTGATCGGAAAGATATTTAACCTTATCATGCTCCTCCTTACTCAAGCTCAATCTACAACGCCCGAGGCCTTTAACCCGGCTATAATACATAACATGATCGCAAGTATATTTACTTCAGGTAATGAATAAAATACTTCAATGGAACGCACGTTCCGTACTTGCGAATAAAGAGACCTTACGAAGAGTTTTATACACTGAAGGTATTGATTTCGCCACCTTGAGTGAAACCTGGCTTAAGAACGATTCTAATCTAACCATTCCTGGCTATCATGTCATCCGTCAGGACCGAGAAGACGGATATGGAGGGGTAGCAATATTAATAAAGAATACAATTCCATACGTAGAAGCAGTTATTGATCACTCGCAGATTGCAAGTTTTCAGGCCGTTGCCGCAAGAGTTCGCATTAACAACCAAGATATTACATTGCTCTCATTATATATCCCACCACGAACAAAAATTCAACTTCAAGAATGGTATCGGCTTACGCAACAGATAGAGCCACCTTTTCTCTTTTGTGGTGTTTATAACGCACATAGCACAACATGGGGTTGCGAGATAAATGATACATATGGTGATGCTGTCTTACAAATAGTAGATGAGTTCAATTTATTTGTGTTAAACGATCGATCGGCTACCCTGTTACCAGTACCGGGACAACGTCTCTCCGCTGTCGACCTAACCATTTGTTCTTCTAATATCTCATCTGATTTTCATTGGAAAATCTTGCCGTATCCAATGGGTTCTAATCATTATGCTATCATCATTTCGCCTGTTTTACCATTTCGTCCTTCACCGGTCAAACCCACTATTAAATGGAACGTTCAAAACTCTGACTGGGTCAAATACAGAAGGGTGATAGACGCAAATATACTCTCTGTGTTACATCAAAAACCACGCTTGATAAATACAACGCCTTCGTACACACCATTAATTTAGCTGCCGCCATATTCATTCCTGAACGAAAACAAACCAACATCTCAAAAAGATTCCCTGCTCCATGGTGGAATTCCGAATGCAGTCGACAGATAGCTAAGAGAAATCAGGCCCTCAGCAAGTTAAAGCGGGCAACTACAATGGAAAATTTCCTCAATTACAAGAATATAGATGCAGCAGTCAAACGCTTTCTGAAAAGGGTAGAGAAGAATAGCTGGCGATCTTATTGTGAAAAGCTGACCAAGGATACACCCCTATCGCAAATATGGTCGATGGTTAACTAACGCACTACTGGTAGAGGCTAAAGAAATGCCCCTTCAGATAAGACGAGATCTGCTTGCCAACAACTTTCTTCTGCAACGCTCGTCCATAACTAGCCACCCTATAACATATAAACTGTACCGCCTCCTTCCACTGTGTGACAGAGGAACAAACAGAAGACTACGGACACCTCTATTGGTCAAAAGTATAAAGAAATTGCAGCACATCATACCCCTTACTCTTCAAGATACAGCGCTTCCAGTATTTCGACAGAGGTATGAACTTTCAGTATTTCAACCATCCACATTTCATCTTCCAGATTTTATTATCTGCATTACCAATATCAACGAAAAAGTAACAAATTTTATCGATGCATATTGGGGCAGTTATACTCAAATATACACAGATGGGTCTAAGACCAATGAAGGAGTCGGATATGCGTACTACTGCCCTGCATTTAACACTAGCAAAATGTTCTCCCTTCCCCACGAAGCTTCAATATTCACAGCTGAAATACTTGCCATTAAATCAGCCATCACGTACGGCGTCCAGCACTTCAGCAGTATATTAATTCTCACGGACTCCAAGAGTGCACTTCAAAAACTAGAACAACCATGCAGGAACACGCGTTCGAATAAATACATCATGGACATCCTAAGTTGCATATACCAAGCTAAGGAAAACGGAAAAGAAGTTCATCTTATGTGGATCAAAGGTCACACTGGAATTATACACAATGAAACCGTAGACCAACTGGCAAAGCAGAGCATTACAGAAGGCCAGTTCCAAGCACTACGCCTACTATACACGGACTTCCAAAGCCACATTAAGAAACAGGCTTACAAAGAATGGTCAAATTACTGGGCAACAACTCAACGCATCAAAGGCAAGCATTACGCCGCTATCCAGAGACACATCCCACAGAAACCATGGTTCAGTCTACTATCTCTAACTCGCCGCCATATGACATCA
Organism: Anabrus simplex; assembly: GCF_040414725.1. Classification (NCBI taxonomy): domain Eukaryota; kingdom Metazoa; phylum Arthropoda; class Insecta; order Orthoptera; family Tettigoniidae; genus Anabrus; species Anabrus simplex. Next base: position 296,163,478 of record NC_090269.1, read on the forward strand.
ATTATCAGAATGCGACTTGGACATGCATCTTACCCCAGTCATCTGTTCAGACTCAAAGTCATAGACTCCCCAAATTGTACCTCTGACCCCAATCAAGAAGCAGACCTCAACCATACAATTTTAGGATGTACTAGATACAAACCACAAGTGACCAACTTATACCAAACGCTTATACAACTGAAAGTTCCACTTCCCACTTCCGTTTCGTCGTTGTTCAGCAGCTATGACATCCGTATATATCAGGCAATAGCCAAATTTTTAAGTGAAGCTAATTTAACATTGTGATAAGTTTGTTCTGTAGTTAAACTGTTCTCATCCAACCAAAGTTCCTGTACCGTGGCTTTCCATCACCAATTAGTCATAATGCCATGAACGGTCACATGTTGTAAAGATGTTGCTCTTTTGACTTTCCTGTTTTCTAAATGTACAGAGCTGGCAGCATGGTCTTACGGACCAAATGCCAAAATGTAATTTAAAAAAAAGTGTGGTGCGCGTACCACTAAAGGTACGCAGAGTCGTCTCAAGGGGTACGCAACTACACTTTTTCAAGAATCTCACGTTCCATGTACCTACTTTGTACGATTTGCTCTTTGCCTTCTCCTGTATCCCCCTCCGGAGATCCGATTAGGGGGCTATTCCGGAATATTTTACGTTCGAAGACATCATCATGCTTTGTATTCTTGGGATATCACAAGGATCTTTAATGCGGTGTTTTTTTTTTTTGTTTTTTTTTTTTTTTTTTGCTAGTTGCTTTACGTCGCACCGACACAGATAGGTCTTATGGCGACGATGGGACAGGGAAGGGCTATGAGTGGGAAGGAAGTGGCCGTGGCCTTAATTAAGGTACAGCCCCGGCGTTTGCCTGGTGTGAAAATGGGAAACCATGGAAAACCATTTTCAGGGCTGCCGACAGTGGGGTTCGAACCTACTATCTCCCGAATACTGGATACTGGCCGCACTTAAGCGACTGCAGCTATCGAGCTCGGTAATGAGGTGGTTTCTCGTTGCCTTCTACACCCTATGCCGTTGACCTACAATTAGGTTCATCCGCCTTAAGAAGTAATTTCTTACTCCAAGGACATCACTAGCAGTATATAAAGTACAATAGTAACTTAATTGTTGCATTAATAATTATACTTGTATATATATCGTTGCTAGGCAATGAAAACCTCTTAATTCCACTTACGAGAAAAACACGTTTCTCCATCTGCCTTGTGAAGGCTTTCCGCGTTGCCTGAGAAAGGAACAGAAAACTCCATTGGTCGAGTAATTAGGCTATCATTAAGTAATGAAAATGCTAAGAACTGTCCTCCAGCCATTGCTGACCGCCCAATTTTGGGATTTACTTTTACTTTACCCCGAATATATATACAGTACTTCTTCCTCTTGTTTCCGAATTTGGCCGCCTATGGACCGCATTGAACTTAAGGCTTTATCTTCTTCTTCTTCTCCTTCTTCTCCTCCTCCCAGAACCTCTTCATTCTTTCACTTCTGATCTTCCTTTCTTTCTCAGATATGACCAGTTTGGGTCTACATATTGGTGGTTTCTCCTGGAATGTTTTGATGCTGTCCACTCCACTTCTAAATTCTTTTCTGTTGTGAACCATATCCACTGTAAGTCCACTTTCTATTGCATCTCTTTTTACCTCTTCCACTCACTTCGTCGAAGCTTTTAGTCCAGTGATGTACTTGAATATTTTCTTAGCCGTTTCTCATCCATTCTTTCTAGATGCCCATAGAATTTTAGCCTTCGCTTTCGCATGCTGACAGTGATTTTTTCGGTGTATTAATAGAGGTCATCATTTTACCTATTCCTCCACTCCCCATCAGCATTTTTCTGTGGTCCTAAAATTTTCCTTAAGATTCTCCTCTCCTTTTTTTCGAGATCTTGAAGCTCACCCTTTTTATTCATTGTCAGGCTCTCTGAAGCGTAGAGACCCTCTGGCACCACTGAGCTGTAGTGTCTAAGTTTCGCCTTGTAAGATATTGCTCTTTTGTTGTATCTGTTCTGGGTTAACCTGTAAGCCAATTCTAGTTTTCTAATTCTTGCCCCAATCGCCTCTTTATCCAGTCCATTAGGTTCTATCCATTCCCCTAGATATTTAAATTTCTCAGTTCTTTTTACAGTCCCATGCTTCACTTCTAAGTGTCTCTCCCCTTGATGTCCATATTCCATGTATTCCGTCTTTTCATATGACACTTTGAGACCCGTTTTCTCAGAGATCTCATGTAGAGTATTCAGCATAATTTGGGCATTTTCTCGGTTATGAGCCAAGAGTGCAAGATCATCCGCGAAAGCCAAACATTTAATTTCTAAGTTCTGTCCTTTCCTCCCTAAATGCATTCCCTTTATTCCTTTCACTTCCAAGGCTTTTTCCCATGTTCTAATGATTTTTTCTAGAACAATGTTAAAGAGAATTGGTGATAGGCAGTCCCCTTGTCTGACTCCTGTTTTTATTTCAAATGGTTCAGAAATTTCACCGAAGAATTTGACTTTTGAGAAAGTTTCTGTCAGGGTTTGTTTTATTAACATTCTTGTTTTGCTGTCAATTCCGAATTCCTCTAGGACGTTAAATAGAGTCTGCCTGTCAATTGAATCATATGCTTTCTTAAAATCAACAAATATTACCACGGTGTTCTGGCTTCTCAAAGCTCTTATTCTAAGAATGCTCTTCAGGTTAAATATTTGTTCTGCGCATGATCTTCCTTTTCGAAAACCAGGTTGGTACTCACCAATGAGATGGTCTGCTTGTTCTTGTTATTATTATTGGGCAACAGGGTGGTGTAGCGGTTTAGGTGCTTGCCTGTCATCCCGGCAATCGTGATTTCATTTCTGTTGTTGCTGGGGCGGTATTTTCAGTTGAAAATCCAGCAACAACCATTTGTTATTTCTGGTATAATCGCAATATACTCGTACTTCGGGGGTACAAAGGTAAAACAATGGGATTTTGAGGGTGCGCCAACCAAAAATTTGAATATCACTGATGTAAACATTGTGACGCCACCCTCAAGTCGTATGGCTTTGGTTTTAAGTGTATAATACGTCTATAGTTTCAGAACCGTCGTAAAAAAGCACGGAAGTTTTAAAATCGAAATAAGACAACACGCCAGTGTAAAGTGAAAGGACCAACTGACGTAGCAACAAGAGTCTGGGCTCGGTGTGACGCCATTAGGTGATTTAGTAGCGCCGCCATTTTAAGGTAGAGTAGAACCCCGATTATCCGATGTCATATGGACCGAGGCCACCTCGCATAAGTGAATGCTCGAATAATGCGGACAGTCACACCGACATAAATATAAATAGTAAAAATATATTATTAAACTTCTTACTCGTATATCTTAGTGAACATGTCATAATTTAAAAATAGAGAAAGATACATTCACGCTTATTTTTGCAGTAAATATACTGCGGTAGGAAGGCAGTTGGAATAATAGATATAAACGCTGTAATATAATGCATATTACTAAGGACTGTATTGCTATATTTTAATACTGTATGAAACGTTTTTCTTGCACAAACCTACGTGAATTGAAGTTGCAATAAAATGGAACAACATAACAAAAACTAATTAATTCGTAACATTTTACACTTGAATCGTTTTAGAGTTATTTTGCTTTATTGGGGTACCTAATTTCTTTACCGGAATAATATACATGCGTGGCGCAGAATGCACAAGAAAGTTGTTAAGAATTGCGGCATTTAAAAAGGTAATATTTTGTTTTAGACTTACAGATTTGGCTCGGATAATACGGTGCCTCGAATAATCCGAACTTGGATACATTTTTCTTCTTTCTTAATCCGTTTACCCTCCAGGGTTGTCTTTTCCCTCGGATTCAGCGAGGGACCACACCTCTACCACCTCAACGGCAGTGTCCTGGAGCCTGAGACTTTGAGTCGGATGGATAAAACTGGGAAGGAGGACCAGTACCTCCCCAGGCTTTGCAGGAGCCTTGAGAGGGGGGAGATTGGAAGGAATAGACAAGGAAGAGGGAAGGAAGCGGCCGTGGCCGTAAGTTAGGTATTATCCCGGCATTTGCCTGGAGGAGAATTGGAAAACCACTTTGAGGATGGCTGAGGTAGGAATCAAACCCCCTTCTACTCAGTTGACCTCCAGAGGCTGAGTGGACACCGTTCCAGCCTTTTACTACTTTTCAAATTTCGTGGCAGAGTCGGGAATCGAGCCCGGTCTTCCGAGGGTGGCAGCTAATCACACTAACCACTACACCACAGAGGTGGACTAATCGGGGTTCTACTGGAAACGGCCATGCCGTGCGGCTAACAGTTAGTGCAGCTCTGGGCTCCATCGAGGTAGTGCGTCGTGTGAAGTTTTATTTGATTCGTCTTAGTAATTTCTGCAGTTATACGACGGAAAAAATTCCAATAGTGGACATTTGGAAAAGTTGTGCGATGAAGTACGAAAACATTGTTGCTTTCGCAACGTTTGGTAGATATGGACAAGAAATAGCTTCAAAAGTATCGAAACCTCATTCAAGAGGATATAACGGCTTATCAAAATTCCAGAAAGTCACAAGTCGCCATTCTGAGCGTGAAAAAAGTTATCGGGAGCGAAGGCAGCCGAGCGCCGTGAGGCAAGTTCCGTGCTACTGGAGTCTTGGCTGAGTATATTTGCTGCCCCAGTGGAGAAAATCCATTTGGAACTCATTGATGTGGATACTGATCATCATGGTGGTGGTGGTATTGAGGCTCTGGTGCAGTTATTACGGACTTAAAATTTGTTCAGAAGTACCTTGAGAAATAAAAATGTAAAGAAAAAGATTTGAAACCATATAGGCTACTGAGTAGATATGTTATTTCGACAGTACATATCCCGCGGTACGTTTTCTACGTCAAAACTTGCGGCCATGACCCCATCACAGCACGTTCGAATTCTCTACTTTTTTTACCGTATCCGCTTTTTCTCATTGCTAGCCTGGTGCAGCTCTTGACAGGATGATCCTCCGACGAGGGTGGGTGGCCTTTGCTGTGTATAGAAAACTGCATGTTAATGTCGTGGATGCAATGTTGTGTGTAGCGTGTGACTTACATACACCCAGTCCCATAGTCACGGCAATAAACTGTTGAAGATTAGAAACCCACGACAGGGACGGGAATCTAGCCCGGGATCCCGTATTCTAAAGGGTAAGGCCCTGATCAATTAGTCACGTGCTGGACACAGAAATTTGACATTTCCCTTCTCTGAATGATACCTTTCTTATCATACTCTCTGAATGTTACGCTCTTGACCAGTGCCGGATTAAGGTATTTGAGGGGCCGGGGCTATTTAAAAATCTGGGGCCCCTTCTTCGTAACCAACCCGAAGGTACCTAGGTCTTCGGGAGTGGCAGTCATTATTGCTACCACTACACCAAGGAGATCAGCAATTTATTATTTATGACTCCGAGTATTTCATACAATGTGACTGAAGTTTAAAATACACATTAGGATTCCCTTTCATTGTTCCTAAAACCATCTTCCTAATGCTCATGCTTTCCAATTCTGTAAAGACCTAATCTCGCTTAAAACAGCAGACTTAGATATTACACTATTCGCTTACCTGTAGAAGATTCCAATTCACCAGTAACAGTCTCTTCAGTCGTCGATGCACTTGTAGACTTCCTGTCAAAAAATGTTGATATTTTCAGCAACTTTTCAATTTCTTTCAAATGTTTTTTTTTAAATTTAGGTTTTTTGCACACTAGGATATTTTCTATCCATTTTACAAGAACATTACAGTTGTAACTTACGAATGGTACAATAATCAGAGGTGAGCTGGAAGTTCCCTTCCTGATTCCCCCTGTGGGTGGAGGCAGTAGAATTACACCCACGGTACCCCCTGCCTGTCGTAAGAGGCCACTAAAAGGGGCTTCGGGGCTCTGAACTTTGGAGCGTGGTTTGGCGGCCACGGGACCCTTAGCTGAGTCCTGGCATTGCTTCCACTTACTTGTGCCAGGCTCCTCACTTTCATCTATCCTATTCGACCTCTCTTGGTCAACTCTTGTTCTTTTCTTTTTGTTTGCTAGGGGCTTTACGTCGCTGGTTCTCTTCTGACCCCGACGCTATTAGGTTTGCGAGGGCTAGGGAGTCTTTCATTTTCACGCCCTTCGTGGCCCTTGTCTTCCTTTGGCTGATATCTTCACTTTTCGAAGTGTCGGACCCCTTCCATATTTTCCCTCTGATTAGTGTTATATAGAGGATGGTTGCCTAGTTGTACTTCCTCTTAAAACAACAATCACCACCACCACCACCACCTCTCTTCCTGATGCAAAGATATAGTATAGCATGTGCATTCCACCGTGCTTCCCCTGTCCCCTCTCGCTCACTTCCTAGACCTCTTCCCCCTTTCCCCTCTGCCCGTACTCGCAAGCAGCCAGATTTAAATTTTCGTCAACAATAACCTTTACAATAATTACAGTGCGTAAGTAGCGAGGATTCAGTCTCCGGACGGTAATTGATTCTAGCAGTGATGAAATACTAACCCGGACAGCTGATAAGAAGGAAGGAAGAGTGCGTGTTCGATATTTAGCGAGCGCAAATATTCATATACATGCACGGAGGTGGAACAGCAGGCCTTTTTATACAATTTTAGGTTCGGCAGAGGGCCGGGGCCCCTTGGCACGCGGGGCCCGGGGCTGCAGGCCCTTTAGTCCCCCCCCCTTAATCCGGCCCTGCTTTTGACTGGTTTGAGATATAACTTCCTCGAAATAATTTAAGAAAAGACTAGGTAAACAATCGCTAGGAAATATGCCACCTGGCCGACAGCCCTAGATAGATATCAGTGGTAACTGATGATGATATGCCACACGCCCATATTAGGGACGATTGTAGGGTTGTCCTATGCTGAGATGGAAAGGTGTGGGAAGAGGTCCTGCATGCACCACTTGCCCCTGAAGGTGTGCCCTATACGCAGCACGTTCGACGTCCCTATTGTACTGCTTTCTCGCAGCAAGAGCAGAATTCTCGTGACAGGTGTAAAAGGTTTAGTTACTTTCCTCGGGCGACGCTGAGTGCACGACAAGAGGTCTTAAACGTGCTAACATATATTGTTAATTTTTCCCCTGCACTTCAAAATTCAACTATCTAGTCCGAGATCGAACCCAACGCGATGAAGGCAATTCGGGGCGATTTTTAAACTGACACAAATACCTTCTGTCGTTGATAACAAATAACGTATACGCGAGGTTATGAAAGTTGGGAAAATGTTTTAGCACTCGAAACTTGGCCATATCGGGATCAGAAGAGGACAAGAAACAAACTAGTGAGGTCGAAAGAAAATATTGAAGAGGGAAACATGGTAAAACCGGAAGCAATGTCTGACTCAGTACAATGGGAGCTATGAAAGTCTCGTTACATATTCCCGCACGGTAGATCTCATGGTGTGTGATGGCAAGGTTATCGATACAGGTGAAAGCGTTAATTCTTCATTTTCTCTTTATACACAATGAAATTTGTTCTGTGTCCTCCGCGCTCAGCTCCGCGCCTACAAGCTCCGCAACCCGCCGCATCACCGATGTTTCCAGAGCCTACGAGAGAACTGCACTGCGCCTGGCATGCTCGTCGGTGACGTCAGCGAAGCGCTATATAAGGGGCGACATTCCTCGCCTTAGAGCAGTAATTTTCTTAGCAACCATCTTTTCGGCCTGTATAAAGCTGGGATACTTCCCTGACGTCTGGAAGACTGGTAAAATGATAGTCTTCCCGAAGCCAGGGAAGGATAAATTATTCCCTCAGAATTATCGTCCGATAACCCTGTTATCACATATCTCTAAGATATTCGAGAGACTTCTTCTCTCTCGCCTTAACGGATACCTCAGCACCCGCAACATACTGCGACCTGAGCAGTTTGGGTTCAGGTCCAGGCGCAGTGCCCCCCTTGCGGTGCTGCGCCTGACACAGTATGTCACAAGGTCGTTCAATATGCGCCGTAGCGTGCCAGCAGTATTTTTCGATGTAGAAAAAGCCTTTGACACTGTCTGGCACGATAATTTAATCGTAAAACTTTTGGAATTATATAGAGTCCCTAATTACCTAGTCAAAATTATACAGTCTCATTTGACGAACAGGAAATTCTATGTTTCCTGCGAAGGGGAGCAATCCACCCCTCGGGTACTCAGAGCAGGAGTCCCACAGGGTGGAGTGCTGAGCCCCACACTCTACGGCCTATATGTGAACGATCTTCCTACACGGGAAGGTGTAGAGATCCAGCAGTACGCGGATGACATAGCCATTTACATCGGCATGAAGCGAAATGACTATGCTGTCCGGCAGTTACAGCAATGGATCGATTCCTTCTGGGAGTGGTGTCTCCGGAACAAGGTGAAAATAAATGCGGATAAAACCCAGGCAATTGTTTCACCCGGCGCCGGCCTAACCTTGATCGCCTCACTATCAATAACGTCCCTGTGTCTTGGACGAACCAAATTAAATATCTTGGCCTTATAATGGACAGAACTTTGTCCTGGAGCTACAATATAGAACAGGCCCGACAGCGTGCCACGGCACGGATGAAAGCACTGAGACCTCTGCTAGGCAATAAGTATATCTCTACCTCTATCAAGAGAAATATTTACCTAGCATGTATCAGGCCCATCCTGCTGTATGGCTGTGAGGCCTGGGGCTATATTGCCAAGACTCCTCTTTCAAAATTACAAGCCTTCCAGAATAAGACACTTCGAATGATGACCAGAGCACCATATCTGAAATCTAACAAGAGGATACGGGCCGAGCTTCGTATCCCCACACTTAGATCTCAGATAAATAAAATAGTGAGGATGACCAGGGCTAGGATCCTCTCGAACCTATCAGAGGACCCTGGTATTTTATTATTAAAGCGGGTCATGAGGACCAAGAAGCCAAGTACTCGCCTGAAGTACCGTGGCCCTTGGATCCTCTATGACCTGTTTTAAAATCGAACCGGCCAACCTTTTCGGTCTTTTCCAAATTGAAACCCTCATACCACTTAATATTTTCTAAATTATTCTCTTGTTAAGGGCCGTTTCTTAAGAAGCAGACTGATACCTATACTGCTCCGATTTCATCTTTTTTGAGCACGAAATCAGAAGCGAAGAGGGGGTTTCTCTTCTGACTGTAGGCCTCCCAGCCTACAAGACAGATTGTTTTCTCCCCCGCCAGTGTAGCGAGAACAGTGACTTTTCACCTCATCGGCAATTCCTCGGAAACAGATGAGTAGGGGGGCATATTTTTCGCCCCGGGGCTTCCATCCACTGGCCAACAACAACAACAAAAAAAGCCTTACCGAGGACTACCCCAGTGTCCAACAACCAGACCACACCGCAAGTCAAACACGGAGGCATTCCTCTTAAAAACGTGTCTTGAACAGGTGGACAGATTGCGGTTGTGAGGTCTCACCTCAGGACTCTGCCTCATCTTCCCTGATTACCGTAGCGACGTCGAGCCCCGAGTCAAGCATTCTGCTACACTCCCAAGTCCTCACCAGTGCTCCAACGACTATCTTAGCATTCTACGAATTAAGATATTGATGCAAGTTCCTTGCAAGCCTAAGTCCAATACTAGCATTATACACATGTTATCCCACAACAGATAGTTTTCGACTATCTAAGGACATTTCCCAGTGAAATAGACTATCTCCTCAAGATAGGTGTAAATGTGTATATAGGACTCTCTCTCTGTAAATATATATTTGTGCCACAGACTCTCAATCTAGCATTTAATATCAACATTAACTGCGTGCAAATCATTCAAGCTTCGAGACAAGTTTTGTTATATTTATTGTAAATACTGTGTCAAACTATTGAAACAATAAACTTTATGTTGTGTTACTGTATACCAAGTTCCTTGTATACAACAGAATTCTATATTGCGTTTTGAATAATTGCATGCCACTTGTTTATGTATATATTATTGATAGTAGAGGATTTCTTCAGGTGCTTACTGGTAGACGCCGCGTCGTCCCTTACTTCATTGTGCATGCTAGCGAACAGAGCGTCAGAGTGTATCTTCACGCTTGAATTATTGACATCCCCCTGTTGTTCTCTTTCAGATGGATAGAACCAGAGAATAACAGCGAACTAGCTTGATACATTCGCTCGGAAAGGCGCACTCTTTTGAAGCGCAGGTTTAGTGCCACTGATGTGTGATAGATGGAGTATTGAAATAAAGAAAGGATAACATATCCGACTTGGTGTTAAAAGAAATGTATGAAGGCGTATAGTTGATGTTAGAAGTGCATCACGTGGAATAAAATTAAACGAGAGGCGCCCTTACAGTCGAGTGACATAGTCACTGGCACTTGACCAAGCCGAACGCGGTTCATCTCCTCACCAATGGGTGTGGGAATTTTTGAAATGGAAAGTTACTTGACTGTTGTTCGGATTACACCTGAAGCTTAGGGACCCATGTCTATGATAACGCCATTTACAATAACGTACTGTGAGCCCAAGTTGGCGGATTCATTCCCGACTCACACCAGGTGTAGGCCTATTTGGAGCAGCTCAAATATTCCAACCTCATGTCGTAAGTTAACTCATGCGGGACAACATACCGGCACCTTGCAGTCTCAGGAATCGTAAAAAGTAATTGGTGGGACAAAAATAACATTAAAAATAATTACAAACAAAAACTACAAGTTTCTTTCATAAAAACAAATTAAGCCGTGTATTTATTCATTAATAACGTGTTTATGTGTTTACTAGCTGCAGTACCCACCCAGCACTGTCCGGGTACTTCTTGAAATGTTCGCACATGTATTATCTGTTAATTATACGTGAAGTGAACGTGGAATCATCATCATTTCAAAGCAAATACATAAACGAATCAAAAAGGGTATTAACACACATTCAATATAAAATCTGTCTTTAAATACACGTAAAATGGTTGACATTGGTTATACGTTACACGTCACAGTTTAGAGAACGTCTGGTCGAGGCGGTAAAGGCGTGCTCGGCCCGCCCGGAAGGACGTGGTTCGAATCCCCGTCAGGAAGTCGTAAAATTTAAGAAACGAGATTTCCACTTCCGGAGGTGCATATGGCCCTAAGGTTCACTCAGCCTACACCAAAAATGAGTACCAGGTTATTTCCTGGCGGCAAAGGCGGCCGGGGGTAGAGCTAACCACTCTACCCCATCACGTGCCGAGGTTAACAATGATGGAAGCCTTTACCTCCCACTCCTCCAAAGGCCTTCATGGCCTGTACGGAGGTGACTTCGCTTCCTAGGATCCAGGCCACAAATAATTGGAGTGCGTTTGTACAATGTTGAACAGAGTTTTAAAATAATATATAAAAACTTCAAGTTGCTGTGAGTATAAAACAAATGTTGAAAAATGTTCATATATTCGTAGTCAAATCGTCGACGAAAAAAATATTAAAATTGACGATCTTGTGAAAGTGCTGATGTTAAGACAGTTTACTGCTAAGGCAGTTTGCCGAGGAGTTGGGGGAACATCCTTTGTTGTTTTATAACAGCTGCTGTATGTTGAAAATGTCACTGTTGTTGTTGATAAAAAGTTAAATGACGGTACGGCCTTGGTTGTATGGCACAGTAGTCGCAAAAGGTGGATGATCCCTTACTCCTCGCTCTCGTTACCCTGCCGTTAGGAAAGCTGGAGGTGCATTCATATTTTGTAGTTTTGGAGTAATTGTTATGTGTCTGGCTTTAGTTCTATTTTTAGATTACTTTGTTTCGCGTTAAACTTTGTCCTTGTGACAGCCCAGATTATCTGGAAAGTACGCGATCCTTTCAAACAAATATCAAAATTAACTGGTAACAAAATATATTTCGGCGTCGTTCTGCAGGTATGATGTACAGTACACGATGGCAACTGTCGTTGGGACTATCACCAATAAACCTAGCGACCCCTAAAACTATGGATTCGACACCTATATAGGTATTTTTAGAATTTTTTTACATTTCACTCCCTCCGCTAAAGTGGTAGGGGTGTCTGATCCCACCGAATTTTTTTCGGATAGTAAGTGATGTGTGTACCAAGTTTGGTTGAGAGCTATGCTGGATCATGCACATACACATCCATAATCTCGGATGTTTATGACATTCTTGTTCATCTCTGTTCAACCTCCATAAAGCCTGGGGCTGAACTATGATTTAAATGGCATCCAGAATGTCACAGTTCATCTCGGCGACCCCGAAAACTATGATTTCGACGTAACACAGGTCGTTTTCGATTACCCTTACATTTCACTCCCTCCTCTTGTGGTGCTAAGGGGGGGTCTTATCACAGTTTCTTCAGATAGTACATGCTGTGTGTACCAAGTTTGGTTGAGGAATATGCTGGAACATACACACATGCATCCTTAATCTCGGTCATTTTGGACACATTTTATTTGAGCTTTTATTACCCCTATGCCGATGGGGCAGTATTTGGGCTTAAAGACATCCGGAGTGTCACTATTGATCTCAGCGACCCCGTCAACTGTGAATTTTATTAATATTTCTAGTTTTCAGTCATTTTGGAAATTTTTTCTTCACCCCTTCCTGCCCCGCATACCAGTGGGGGATGTACTAAGACTTAAACTACATTCTCAGAGTAATTATTCATCTCAGCGACTCCGTAAACTATAGATTTCACCCCCTTTCCACCCCTTCCCCTAGGAGTGCTGGGAGTACCCCCGCACACACAGTGTTGTTTCAAATAGTAAGTGATATGTGCACTTAGTTTGGTTAGGGCTATGCTGGAGCACACACTCTCATACATCCATAAGCTCGGTCATTTTGGACATCCTTTCTCACTCCTTCTAACCCCATTTCGATTAGGGCTGAACGTTGACTTTAACGGCATCCAGAGTGTTGAAGTTCATCTCTGCGACCCCGAAAACTATTGATTCGACACTAAAATCGATCGTTTTTTTTAATTTTTACATTTCACATCCTCCCCCAAGGGCGTTAAGAGTATCTTGTCCTGACAGTAATTTTTCCAGATCGTAAGTCATATGTATACCAAGCTTGCTTGAGAAATTTTTTTTTTTTTTTTTTTTTTTTTTTTTTGCTAGGGGCTTTACGTCGCACCGACACAGATAGGTCTTCTGGCGACGATGGGATGGGAAAGGCCTAGGAGTTGGAAGGAAGCGGCCGTGGCCTTAATTAAGGTACAGCCCCAGCATTTGCCTGGTGTGAAAATGGGAAACCACGGAAAACCATTTTCAGGGCTGCCGATAGTGGGATTCGAACCTACTATCTCCCGGATGCAAGCTCACAGCCGCGCGCCTCTACGCGCACGGCCAACTCGCCCGGTGCTTGAGAAATATGCTGGAACATACATCCATAATGGCGGCCATTTAGAACATTTTATTTTTCACCCCTCCCCACCCCGCATGTCAGTGGGGGCTGAACTTGACTTAAGCGACATCCGCAGAGTAATGTTTCACCTCAGTGACCCCAAAAACTATGGATTCGTCACTATTTTCGATTATTTTTCATGTTACACCCTCCCGTGACTTCTTTCACCTCTATGATCCACACGAACACGCTAATAATAATAATAATAATAATAATAATAATAATAATAATAATAATAATAATAATAATAATAATAATACAAGCATTTGTTCACTGACGTTTTCATCATGCTAGCAAGGTGAAGTTAATGGGTATATCGACCCTAGTTGACCTCAGTATTACAAGTGAGATACTGAGCCTTAGAGTCTTAGATTCTGCCTCAAATTGTTTACGTCTTTTCTGCAAGCCAATCTTCTTCTTTCTTTACCCAGACTTACGACCAGCAACAGTAAATGCGAGCTACTCAGTCCACCAAGTAGTTAGTGCAGGTGGAGTTCAGACACTTCCCGGAAAGGAACTATATCGACATTCTACCGTCATATACTCAAAATGAACAGTGTTAAACTGTCCAAAAGAACTCTCATCATACCTTCTCATTGGAAGTCAAAAACAATTGTAATTAAATTCAAAGAGACCTCTAGAAAATCGGCATCACAGGCAAAACTCTGCTGGAGATATTTATATTCAGAACACTACTCGACAATAATCAATTTTCAGTAAAACCCAAAACTGGAATCGATAAAACCTGAAAATTTTAGCGAGAAAATGAAGAGATTTCTAGAAAAGAAAAATTCAAACATACCAACCAAATAAGTTCAATCGTGCTCCACATTTGAGTGTAACACTGTAAAATTTAAGCGAAGTATTTACCGTCCAATCGATTGGGTAGCAAAGTTTATTGGGCACCCGCCACTAGATGTAACGGCACATTAACATCACAGAAATTAGTCACTCTGGCGTCCCTTAAAATCAATACTAATTCAAACATATTATTATTACTATTGTTATTATTACACTAAATACTAACGATATTTGTTTTACGTCCCGCTGACTACTCTCACGGTTTTCGAAGATCATGTCATACTGGAGTTTTTTACCTGTCTTGTTGCTGTCCTATGACCAACCTCCGAACTGAGACAGAATCGAACCAATCAATTTTGATTCAGATGGCCAACGCCCTACCGACCAAGCCACTCAGCCTGGCCAACCACCACCACCACCACCACCACCACCACCACCACCACCACCACCATCATCATCGTAGTAGTAGTAGTAGTAGTAGTAGTAGTAGTAGTAGTAGTAGCAATAATGAATCTGTAATGATCGGGTAAAAATACAGGAAACATTTTAACCACAAATTAATTCAATCGTAGAAGTTAGCAGCGTTATGAAATTGAAAAATAAGAATGTATTTATAAGGAATAAATAAATTTAGTCCCGTGTCCGCTATTGAGTCATGGATTTGTGAAAGGAATGAATGTATATCCAACCATCAGCCATCTTTGACATTTCAATTGGCTGTATTAGCGTATGAGCTTCCTTTCTCAATGCCGTACCTGATTTCTTTCTTTCAATCCAAGCACCAGTAAATTAGAAATGAATATTCTTGAATAAATCGCCAGTTCAACGGATTGTAGTTCAGAATTTATGCATTGACAGTGCCTATCCGGATCTCTTGGGTCATGATGTCCAAAATCCCTCAAATGAAACAACATATTAACGAAGCAGTGAAAAAATGACAAAAACAACGTTAATAAAAGTCAGATGTTCAAATTGTGGCATAAAGATATACATTTTTGAAACTATTCGCAAAAATGTTTAATCCAGTCTTTTATGTAAAACCTCAGTTGGCTGTACTGATTAGACAGAACTAACGGACGAAAGTTATACACTAGAAGACTGATAATGATAATAATCGAATACACTCATCTACCTTGTACAGACATTTTGATTTGGCACTATTTAGGTTGCCTACGTGTCAATTTCGACGTTCTGTTGTACTCTACTAGATGGCAGAGGAACAGATCTATGTTGGGCTGAGTAATTAATTTTGTGAGGTAAACACTAAGTGTCATCACAAGCCGACATTACACGACATAGAGTGCCGAATGGAAATTTGACGACCTCTGCTAGTTTGAAACCCGCCGAAGGATTAACACTCTACCACTTATCCATTATCATTGATTTGTTTAAACTATCATTTAGATTTTTCACTGCAAAATAGGCTATACCATCCTCTCTCCCACATGACTGAAGTTCGGTCGAGCCACCTTATTAGAATTTCTGGCCACCTTCCGGTAGCTAATGCAAGTCAATAAATAATTTATCCTTTGAATCGACAAGCATCGCCAAGTCGTTTATAGATCAGCACTGACGCTAGCTAGTTTCCCTGAGAAATTCTTGGACGATTTAAGCTCCCAGGACAATGTATCTAATTCTGAAGTGGTACTTCGTTCGGTTATATTTTATTCCGCAGCTTTACCCTGGATTATTAGCTCTAGTTAATGGAATTGTTTAAGAAAAAGCCTCACTAGGAGTAAACTAATATTTCAGTGAGAATGGGATATGAAAGTATGAAATTCTAGTAAAGAAAATGGAGCGGTGGAGCAATATTTGCACATTACAATGAAAAACCAATAAGATGAGCTTAGGTTGCGTCTCCTACAATAGCATTGTAGGTAGAGAAAGTAATCGGGTCAAAAAGTGGGAAAATCTATAATACAGTGAGTTCACAATTAGTCTATTGCTTTTGTGTGAAAGGAGGGACTTCATAGACGAAATTATTCTAATGTTGTTCAGTGTTTGATCAACTTTTCTGTAAAGGATCAATGGTAAAGGTGGATTTAGGTATGCTACAGTATTACTAGCTTCTACTCGGAGCTTCGCTGGCGGGAATTTGTTTAAGTAGCTATTCACAGAATTGATCAACAATGAAAATTATATCAGTAGTTTTCGAGAAATTTTGGAACGTATTTTCAGATAGCCGAACTTTCCACTTACCTTTAATTTCCTGAAGATATTTTCATTTTTCTTTCCTTAGAAGTGTTTTAAAATAACGGACTTTATGTTCCGCATGGTATCGATATCAAGCTTAAGAATTACGACTCGGTCAACTTAGCTATAATGTAACTATGATGAACTTCATCCCAAAGTAGGCTACAACAACAAACAGAACACAAGGATTAAGAGGAAAAATAGTATTTAAATTGAGACTGTCTCCATATGACAACCTTAGTAACTTTCTTTAAACACCTTCTGACAATAATTAATATCTGCAGTGGAATAGAGCTTTATCAATTGTGTGCAAACATTGAGTACGTAATCTCTATTTATTAACCAACTGGATTTCTAGGTTGGGACCACTATCTCACTGTTAGATAGCTCCTCAGTTGTTCTCACGTAGGCGGAGTGGACACCAAAGCTCCAGGCAACTATCTCTGGCCAGGTTGGCAATCGAACCTGGGGCCTTCCAATAAGAGGTAGACTCACTACAACTAGACCACGGGATTGGCTTTATATTTTGAGTATCTCTTTTGGAAATTTAGACAATTGGGTACAAAAGAATAGATGACTTCGATTCTCTGGATTAAAGCAGTACACAACTATCATATAGTTTATTATCCTACAGAATTCGACTATTCCGATTCACTGTTCAAATGTTTGCAACGTTTTTTTCAATCGCATTGGTGAATCAATTTGAATTCTGTATCCCAATTTGTAGTGTTTTTTGCATTGCATACCAGAATAGCAGAAGAGATTTCCATTGGGAAATCTGCTGCCAGCGTACGACTGTGTTATTTACAGTTTCGCTGGGGCTGGTGTTAACAGCCTTTGTGCTGCACACTATGGTGACGTACAGAACGATTGACACAGTAACAAAATACCTGCATTCACAGTGCAGTAACTCGGTAAGGAATGGAACATTATCGGCAAGGGAACAGGACGGCTGTGATGGTGGTGGTGATCGTTGTTTTTAGGGGCGAAACAATTTAATTTTATACGCCAAAGGAGGGTAGTTGTGACAAGTAGACCTCGCCACTTCATCCAATGACTTGACAGAATGAAATAAACATTACTTATACTATGCAACACTAGAATAACTACAGTCAATCTTTTAACTGCTAATTGTCATGGATAGAATGTTGGAACGTTTTGTTTGCAAATTGATTGGTTCAAGCCATTGTATTTCTGGTGATGTGGAAGTTTCACTCCAAAAATAAATAAATGTTGAATTTTTCACTTTTAACTGACAAAAATGTAGAAGTTCGAGAAGTTCAGGTAAAGTAAACTCGTGTCCTCATCCCGAAATGGTGCAGCTCTTTTCAGGCACACCCTCATTGGAGGTGAGCTGCATGTACCATTTCAACGGTAACGTTTTTTTACATACATACATACATACATTATCATTATAGACTGTTATGCCTTTCAACGTTCAGTCTGCAAGCCTCTGAGAATTTACTAAACGTCGCCACAATCCTCGATTTGCAACTAGTGTTGTGGCCTCATTTAGTTCTATACCTCTTATCTTTAAATCGTTAGAAACAGAGTCTAACCATCGTCGTCTTGGTCTCCCTCTACTTCTCTTACCCTCCATAACAGAGTCCATTATTCTCCTAGGTAACCTATCCTCCTCCATTCGCCTCACATGACCCCACCATCGAAGCCGGTTTATGCGTACAGCTTCATCCATCGAGTTCATTCCTAAATTAGCCTTTATCTCCTCATTCCGAGTACCCTCCTGCCATTGTTCCCACCTGTTTATACCAGCAATCATTCTTGCTACTTTCATGTCTCTTACTTCTAACTTATGAATAAGATATCCTGAGTCCACCCAGCTTTCGCTCCCATAAAGCAAAGTTGGTCTGAAAACAGACCGATGTAAAGATAGTTTCGTCTGGGAGCTGACTTCCTTCTTACAGAATACTGCTGATCGCAACTGCGAGCTCACTGCATTAGCTTTACTGCACCTTGATTCAATCTCACTTACTATATTACCATCCTGGGAAAACACACAACCTAAATACTTGAAATTATCGACCTGTTCTAGCTTTGTATCACCAATCTGACATTCAATTCTGTTGGATTTCTTACCTACTGACATCAATTTAGTCTTCGAGAGGCTAATTTTCATACCATACTCATTGCACCTATTTTCAAGTTCCAAGATGTTAGACTGCAGGCTTTCGGCACAGTCTGCCATTAAGACCAAGTCGTCAGCATAGGCCAGGCTGCTTACTACATTTCCACCTAACTTTTTTTTAAGTTCCAAAAATGTGTCGAAATCAACGTAACACCTCCATATTTGACTGTAGTTTACCTGTTAAGAGAGGAATGAGCAGCCCTATTGTATCATATACGCTATTACGAAAGATCGAATTATTGAATTAAATGTGTTTTGTAATCAATTCTATACATTCAAAGATGCAAATGCTAACACTCAAAATATTCCTCACTTTAAGCGTATGTCGTGTCAGTTTTGTTAATATCACATAGTTCAAACTGTAACTATCACATTTGAATATTTGAAGTTCTTTTCTTTTTTCTTTTCAGGTAAGCACGTTACTAAGGCTGCAATATTATTCCGAATCTTTGGACGATGGTAAGTAGGAGCAGTACAATGTATACCTGGCATATCCATGTATACTGTATTAATAAAAATTAGATTTTGCTTATTTGTTTGTTTGTTCATTACAGATAGGCTCAACAAATATCGCATTTATTGATCTGAAATTTGGTTATAACTTGAAATCCCGAGTCACTCAAGGGATTATTTTGATGTATTACACCATTTCGAACTACTGGGGGAATTTACAGGGGTATGTCCCAAATATGGGCAGTTTTTAAATTACATCGAATAAAATAACGGGTAATGGGGTGGCCCTATAGAAAAATGAAGTGCATCGCGTGGCTTTAAGATTACATTTTATACAAGAAACGTCATATGGGTTTGGCTGTGGTCGCTTCACTATTTTTTATTTACAATTTGTTTTAGGGCCTACGTTGCACCGAAAAAGATAGGTCTTATGATGACGATGGGACAGGAAACGGCTAGGAGTGGGAATAAAGTGGCCTGACGTGAAAATGGGAAACCACAAAAAAACATCTTCAAGGCTACCGATAGTGGGGTTCGAACTCACTGTTGCCCGAATACAAGCTCACAGCTGCGCGCTCTTAACTGCACGGCCAACTCGTACTGTCCCTTCACTAATGAATAGCATACTTATTTCACGCCTAAGTCGTTGTTCGTTTGTTGACAGGTCAGCTGAAGACTGAGCACGCCATTATACGCAAAGAGTTTGGGTTCTACGGTTGTACTGTTGAGAGTGCTAACCGTGGGCAAAGAGAAGGCGTAACCTACTAGGTGGCCCACCCCACCCCTTCAAGGTGGGGAATGAAAACTTGCTAAGACAGACAGACAGACAGACAGACAGACAGACAGACAGACAGACAGACAGACAGACAGACAGACAGACAGACAGACAGACAGACAGACAGACAGACAGACAGACAGACAGACAGACAGACAGACAGACAGACAGACAGACAGACAGACAGACAGACAGACAGACAGACAGACAGACAGACAGCTAACCATGCGTATCCATATTTGAAAAGAGCCATTTTCATTATCTGGAGGCTCTGGCTTCGATTCTTGGTCATCTCAGGGATTTTTACCTGGACTTGATTGCTGGTTTGAGGTTCACTCAGCCTACGTGACTACAACTGAGGAACTATCAGACGGTGAGTTAGCGGCCGCAGTCTAGAAAGTCAAGAATAACGACCAAGAGGATTCGTCGTGCTGTCCACAAGACGACTCCTAATCTGCAGGCCTTCGAGCTGAGCAGCGGCCGCTTGGTAGGCCATGGCCCTTTGGGGCTGTTGCGCTATGGAATTCGGATACTTTTTCATTATCATCGTCATCGTATTATATGCATATTCCTTGTTTCTATCTTTTTAATATTGTGTAGGTTTAGGATTCATATTCAGTGGCTATATAAAACACATTTCATTTTGCGTCGTTATGTACAGAATGACTCTCACAATCAGCTTTACATGGCGTGCTCTCGAGTGTATGTTCCACGATAAGATAAGTATTGTTTACAAGAGCGTGTTCTAAGAGACATAAATATTTGCGGGTTACCTTAAATTAACCGCTTCAATCCGTGTAATGAATGGGTACTTTAACTAGCTAGATTACAAGCTTCTCATTGAGAAGTAGAACAGAGATTTTCATTAATAAGATTTTCCCCTTGAACAGTATGCAATTTAGCCCTGAGCAAGCGTCGTGACACCTGTGGAACATAGCCGGTGTTGTGAAGTCCGGGGGGTCCAGGGACTGCATATGTTTAAGGCTGAATAAGGTTTTCAGGCTCTGTAAAATGACATTAGATCGACAATGCTGTGTTTAGTTGTGGTTAATTAATTAATTAATTACCGAGCTCGATAGCTGCTGTCGCTTAAGTGCGGCCAGTATCCAGTATTCGGGAGATAGTGGTTTCGAACCCCACTGTCGGCAGCCCTGAAGATGGTTTTCCATGGTTTCCCATTTTCACGCCAGGAAAATGCTGGGGATGTACCTCAATTAAGGCCACGGCTGCTTCCTTTACACTCCTAGTCCTCTCCGGCCCCATCATCGCCATAAGACCTATCCGTGTCGGTGCGACGTGAAGCAACCAAAAAAAAAAAAACAATTTATGGTTAATTCTAATCATCTATCCTAATTTCACTAAGAAATAACTCCGTAGGGCAGTTATTAATAGGTTTTTGAAATATCATATAGCTAATGTCTACTTCAATCAAGTATGTCAAAAATATTCAAATGAACTGCTTAAAGACACATAAAATATTTCTAGTTGGTAATCGCAATATCAGTAAAGATCACAACAATGAAATATTATGAAATGATTTATTAAAAAATGAAGTTATGTAGAAACCAGCAGATCTTACACTTTAGGTACTTCCGAAACCTTTTTCACATAGTCATTCACGCAAACACTTGGAAATTAAAATATATGCTACTCATTACACCAAAATAAGATGTATGAATCTATTCTTTCCCTATTCACCTCAATCGAAAGCTAAAACATAGTTTGATTTGAAGATAATCTATAAGTCTGAACTTGAGCTGTAGTCACTTTGTATGTAATCAGTATCGTCATTGTCAGAATCCTCTACGCCATTGGTGCATTCATCCAATATCGCTAACACATCTTCAAAAGAAGAACAGAGCACATTGCGATGTTATCGCAACAGCTCCCTGAAACTGAGTAAAGGCGGGTTTACATGCTACGATAAATTGTGACGATATGATTGTAACTGTTACGGGGTTACTCGTGGACCAGCAGAGGTGAAAGAAGGTGCCGGGGTGAATGGGTCTAACTACAATTCACGAATTGATTAAAAACTTTAACAAAGGTTATATTTCTTTAGAATTTCAAAAAATTAAAAAATAACAATGTAACAGGTACAAGTAGCAGTACATAAACAAGTCTAGGAAAGACAAAATTGGTGGTATAAACAGATCTTGGGCTTCAAGCCCTCACTTTACAGTTCCTGGGCTCCTAGCTCAAATTTACAAACGGCACAAATTTCCACAAGGGCAGAAATCCCTCAATACATGGAGCGCTAACTCCCAACATAGAATCCAGCCTTCAAAAGGCGTTCAGTAATCTTACTTGGAAAAAAGAGCTAACAGGCTCTCAGTTTTCAAGCCTATTCAAGGCAACACCAAAAATATCTTACACCTTTTGGCCTTCCATGGCCCAGCTTACAAATTGAAACCGGGGTATCTCGTACCCAACCTATAGGGCATTCGTGTAAAAGAAATAACAGTTAAATAAATGGCCGAACACAGAATGAAAGGAGGCGAATGCTTGCACTCCTAGATATGAATTCTTAAAACCTAAAGGGCACTAGGCCAATGAAACAGGGGCTATTCCCAAACTATGGAGGTGACTCGTATAAGAATAATTAAGACTTTACCGAAAGGAAGAAAACCAGTTACAAAACGTAGTCACCTCAAACCAACATGAAGGGGAGCTCGAGAGGGAACATCACTTTCTATCCTCGATTTACAGTAAAAGATTTTATGCAGTTATTACATAAGCCGGCAGAAATTATATTTTCAGAAGGTAGATTACATAGTTAAAGTTTCGGACATCTCCCTCGGGTTAAACTGCGGGGCTAGCAAGAAATAAAGATGTTAATTGGCCATTACCTTGCTGAAGAACTGCTGCCTGATGAAAGAGGCGCCACCCGCCTCCTGCTTTACACACGCACTTAGTTAGATGACGATCAAATGGCCAAGAGACGTGAAAATCCACAGTTTATAAACCCTCGGGGAAAGTTCGAGACCTTTCATGAATAATCAAGACACACCCACAGGGATTTATTGGTGGATTTAAAAGTTACACACAAAATCGAAGAAGAATCCTGTGATAGGCGGAAAATTAATTACAGAAATTCTCGATTGGTTGAATTCAAAACTGGCGGAAAGAAAAGATCAATATTGCCAATCCAAAAATGAATCAACATAATTTAGTAAACTTATGAATACAAAACTTCTTCAAATCAAAAGTTCTTCCACTTCGCACCAGGGTGCATGATCATAGTTTTTTTGAAGTGACATCTGTTGAAGAAAGTCCAAACTTCTTGATAAATGGTAAACAAAGCACGTAGAATTTCATACAGTACATGAAACTTCAGAATAACAAAATTACGTCAAATTACAGTAGTGATATCTTCTGAGTAAAGGTTTAAGTAGGTCTAGGTTCACGTTCACGGTTCCTCCAGTAGAGGAGTTCTTTTAGGCGCAAGATTTAAATGTGCGGCGTAGGGGTGTACCTCCCGGTACAGTAAGAATTCATTGTTATAAATAAATCGAAAGAGTGAGTACTGTTTACACGCAGCGATGTCTTGTCCAATATTTATTGTCGACCGCGGTACAACGCAGTCAGCTCTTGTTGCGATGGAGGAAGTACTGAAGTACGACGTTCAGGAGGTCAAGTTTTGGAAAAAGCAATAATTGTTCGAGAAAAGTTCTCTGCGTATTTTAACAGGCAGGAACAAAGTGCATTGAACGTTTGAACGTGGCAGTTCCTGAAAAAAAAAGTATTATAATCATTGTTCATGATAATTTTGTTTTATTTATAGTCATGTTTTTCACTTTATTACCTTGCAAACATTGAATTATATAGACAGAATATGAATCTGAATTATATATGCCATTAATTCATTAACATGCGTTACAATTAATGTAGGCCTACTGATTTCTGACATGTGATGTGAATAATAATTTGAGAAAGTAATAAAACTACTTTTACTACAAATAAAAATTCGGTTTACTTACATCTTGTGGTCTTTCTTCATCCCCATCATCCATTGTACTCCTACCAGGTCTTCCAGAGCCCTGACAGTTCAAGAAATGCAGAAGGTCGAAGTACCACAAACTAGGTATATATACATCATCCACACTTGCCCCGGAATTCAGCGAATTGTTGACTTTGGCTAGTTCTTTTTTATATACAGTACGCAATGCATTGATCTTTTTCACTAAAGTTGCTTCTGTCTGCCGACAGATCAAACTCCCTGTATTTCTTAACAAGCTCTGCATACACCAGGTCTTTTTTTATTTCTGTCGGAGTATTCTTTCCTATTAATGAGCCACACATACGGAAAACTCTGATATTTTCAATTAATCTACTCAAGAACTCATGAGGACTTTGCTTGGAAACTGCCATGATCACAAGGAAGAAAAACAAGATTTCAAAACAACCTCTCTAGAGAACAGCCAACGCAAACTGAGTCAAATTGTAGCGACATGTGGCTGCAAATGTTTACATGTTCCAACCTGCCGTTACGATTCGTAGAAATTGATGCCGGCCGGCACCAACCATCCAATCCAATCCCATCTCCAATAAATCGCTACAATGTCCTGTTTACACGCAACGATTAATCGTGACGGTTCCATTACAAGGATAAATTGGTACAACGATAAAGGTCATTGTGCGAAAGAAATAGCGTAGAGGAAACAAAAAAAAACTGCGGGAGGTCCCAGGTACTATACCTCACGACGCTTCCTGGGGGGCTAGTTTCCGTTGAGCTGTGGATGAAAGTGTATATCTCATTCCCGAAATATAGGTTGCAGTTATCAGAATGTTAAAAGTGCCATACACTCTATTGGAAACTGATGATGGATAATAAAGAAGGCGGGAAGAAGAAGGTGTGGTAAACATAATGTGGAATTCAATGTTCAGACTCTAGGACGTGACAATGGAAAGCCGTATTACACTTCTCTGTGATGAGTGTGGGAAGAGATTGATTGGCATTCTGTTTGTTAATTTCCTGGAATGAAAGGGACGAGAGCCGGCAGGAAATATGTGTTAATACGACAAAGCGAGCACTCCCAGCATCACGCTTCCCATCGATTAAAGTCGCTTCCTGTCGAGTGCTGAAGAAGGTGAATATATTACATTAGCAATGCATACGATGCTCCAGATGATCAAGTTACCCCCTTTGAGTAAAAGCGTGTGGGAAAGTGGAGTGGGAGCTTTGGGAAACAGGAGGCTCTGGAATTGCCAGTTTTCAGGTAGGCCTATATACTGTAGTTGGGGGCCTGCTTGGGCCATCGATGAGAAAATAAATCTGAGGCCCTTACTAATACTACTATACTACTACTACTAATAATAATAATAATGAAGAACGCAGAAAGGAACACAGTGAATGAACGAATAGATATTGGGAAAAGAAGAAACATTGTGCTAAATAAGTTCACATATGCTCCTTAGTCGAGTATGATGAATAAATGATGATGATAATAATAATAATAATAATAATAATAATAATAATAATAATAATAATAATAATAATAATAATAATAATAATAATAATTCTCAGCCTGAAATTATAATGGAATATTACAACTGCTGTAATAAACCGATCTTTATCTCCTTCATAGATTACAAAAAAGCTTATGATAGTATCTATAAACACACACTTTTAAAAATCTTGAGATCGTACGATTTTCACGCCAAATTAATAAAAATCATCAAACTAACTTTAATCGACACAGATTTCAAGGTAAAGTTCAGGGGAGAGTGTTAAAAAGTTTTTACAATAAAAACGGGCCTCAGACAAGGTGATGGATTACCTCCACTCCTGCTCAATATGGTTCTCGATTACATCATGAAACTTTGGCAAGAGTAAAACTCGCCTACAATCAAAATGGGAGAAAAACTCTTAATAAGAACAAACTGCCTAGGATTTGAGGATGATTTAGCTCTCTTAGGCCTTGACTTGGAAGAAGTTCGTGCCCAGATCACCATTCTCCAAGAAACTGCCCTAAAATAGGATTACAAAGTTACTTTGAGAAAAGTGAGTTCATGTCCATAAATGAGCATAAATAAAGACTTCATAAATGATCAAAAATTAACATACGTAGTTCCACAATTTAAATATCTTGGAGAAATCACAACTTAAAAGAAGAAGAAACAAGAAACATGAATAAATAAAACTTTTTTTTTTTTTTTGCTAGGGGCTTTACGTCGCACCGACACAGATAGGTCTTATGGCGACGATGGGGTAGGAAAGGTATAGGAGTTGGAAGGAAGCGGCCGTGGCCTTAATTAAGGTACAGTCCCAGCATTTGCCTGGTCTGAAAATGGGAAACCACGGAAAACCATCTTCAGGGCTGCCGATAGTGGGATTCGAACCTACTATCTTCCGGATGCAAGCTCACAGCCGCGCGCCTCTACGCGCACGGCCAACTTGCCCGGTGAATAAATAGAACTAACGAAAGCCCAGTTTTTAACGTGATCAACGTATAATAAGAAATACTTGTCAATAGACACTAAGATCGAAAACTATAAAACCGTAACTCTCCCGGAAACCACTTACGCTTGTGAAACACTGTTCCAAATTAAAAACGAAAGAAGAGCTCATCATTTCCTCACAAATGAAAGAAGAATCATCAAACTCGCATAAAAAATACCAGGGTGAGGAGTCTGGAGAATCCTTCCTAATGAAACTGTCTATCAGGAGAATGACGCGATCACCAGCAGAATGAAGAAGAATCTCTGTAATTGTTTCACATCTTGCGAATGCCAGGAAATCGGCTTTTATGACATCTGATGATTAGAAATCTTGGAGAGAAGACCAGAGTGCAATGGGACCACGAAATTTAGCAAGATCTTAGAGCAGTTAAAATCGAGATAGTAGATGCAGAAAACAAAAATAAAATTAACACCCTTCTTGTCCGACCCCGCGGTGTAAGGGGCAACGCGTCCGCCTGCCACCCGGCGGCCCCGGGTTCGATTCCCGGCCGGGTCAGGGTTTTTAATTGTAAATGATTAATATCCCTGGCCTGGGGACTGGCTGTATGTGTCGTCCTTTAACGTTCCTTTCCTCACATTCAACACTTTACACTTCCGCAATTAGAATTACTTACACACAGGTTCATAACATATGGTTCATGTAGTGACAAAAGATCTTTAGAGGCCGATGCCACGAACAAATAGCATTAAGAAAAACACCCTTCTTAAAACTCACAAATTTTGAGCAGAAATGACACACAGAAGGACTATAGAGATTTCAGACGAATGGAAAGGATGACGACCAGAACGATTGAAAAAGTACTGGAGAGTTCACAAGAACTAAACAGTATACAACCTTCAAACAGAAAGTGAACGTGGAACGAATCATGTGATCCAACGTGGGCAGTAAATATAATAATAATAATAATAATAATGATAATATTATAATGGTTTTTATATCATAGACCTACTAACTACTTCTACGATTTTCGGAGACGCCGAGGTACCGGAATTTTGTGCCGCAGGAGTTCTTTTACGTGACAGTAAATCTACCGGCATGAGGCTGACATATCTGAGCACCTCAAATACCACTGCAGTGAGCCAGGATCAAACCTGCCAAGTTGGGCTCAAAAGTCCAGCGCTTTACCGTCCAAGCTACTCAGCCCAGCATTATTATTATTATTATTATTATTATTATTATTATTAAACCCGAAAGCTATTCTTCGGTGTAAATGTGTGCAGAATGTAACTGCAAGTATTGAACGCTTGGTTGACGGCAAAAGTGAAAGGCAGGTTTATAAAAGCAAACATGCCGTTTTCAACAGAAGTAGTTACTGTTTCATAGGGAAGAAGTTTTTTCTTTTCAGTTTGATAGCATTCCAGATATGTGCTCTGGCAAATTTATTATATAATTTAATATTTTTATAAACTTAAATTTGCTCTTTATCTTTGCTATGAGACCTGTCTGTGTCGGCGCTACAGAGCAAATCTTTTGCTAAGTTCCCCTCTCAATAACGCGATCCTCGTCTTGGGCACATGTCACTGAAGCCTCGAAGCCAAAGCGAAAGCCCTGTGTACGGCCCACGCTACAGGAAAAGCTAGTGCCGGCGTGAAAGGGATAAGCCTACCCGTCATTGTTGTATGTGGATGCTTTTGCACCCCAAAATTATTGTTACGATATTTTTCAGCGCTTATGTTGTGTGAAATGAAAAAAAAAATTGGGAAAACGTTTTGGCTCCGTATCCTCGAAAGTGAACCACGACCGATCATTGCTGGTTCTCACATAATCCTCTTCGTACACAGTGTCCATAAAAGGAAAAATGTTTCATTTGTTATAAGTAATACCCATATACTTCACTGCGTTTATAAATTGCAATGAGTTTAGAATCGCATTACGTAATATTACTTGACAGGTGTACCAGGTCCATAGTGTTTTGCAAAGTTGGGCCAAATACATATTCATTAAGACACATTCATTATTCTTTGCTTACTTGGACGATTCTCATCTGCCTTGCTGTGTTAAGGTGTGATAAAGAGCACGTCAAGTGTTTCTGTTCAACGCTTGAGGATGGGCCTGTTTCCAGTCTATTCAACGTAAGAATAGTGCTTCCTTGAAGTCGTCCGTCTGCCTGGTTCGTGGTCGGCTTTTGAGTAATTCTTTTTCCTTTCCGTTCAGACTTCTAGCGTTCTACGTATAAAAAATCGTTGTTCTGTATCCTTGTCAGTTTGAAATCCAATTAATCCGTCCGGCTTGCTTTTATTTCTTTTGATGATTGAATTTTGGCCTTACTGGGTATTGGCCAATGAAGCCTAGCACGGTTACAGTAGAGAGGCTGCCTTTGCGGCCGTATCTATTCGTGAAAATTCTTATAATAGCGTTGTGGTCTTGCTCTCTGTTCCCTGAGACGGATCTTTTGTCTCTTCAGGTGCATCCTCCGAGGGTTCACCTGGTTGGTTCTTGGCCGAATTAACCGTTGTGAATTGAACGTTGACAGGACATAGACCCACCTACTGTACAACGTTTTTCTCAGGTGTTCAGTTACAGCTAATGTTCTTTACACCTTGGGCCAAGGATCTACATTATTCCTTTTTTATAGATTATTTACACTAACTGCTGTATATGTCGTTGACGGGTTACTTTTGCATAATTGCAACTTTGCTATCATCTACTGGAGATAAGTGGCAGTAGCAGAGACAGCATACTTAAGCTAGCAACAGGCAGTCAGTGTAATTCCATTGTTGATTAGCTTTAGAGGTTCTGGAATGTGTGCTTTAATACATAAGAGCATACTTCCTTAGAGACAAATTAGAGTTACAAAGAAAACACGTACGACCTGTATAGCAAACCGAATTTTAAGTACACATACTGGGTTCTATTTTGTAATATGATTAACCAGTCGCCCATTATTTTGGCCCATTATGCGGAAGGTCAGTAAATGCATGAAATGGCCGCCATTTTGGACATTTTTTTTTGCTAGGGGGCTTTACGTCGCACCGACACAGATAGGTCTTATGGCGACGATGGGATAGGAAAGGCCTAGGAGTTGGAAGGAAGCGGCCGTGGCCTTAATTAAGGTACAGCCCCAGCATTTGCCTGGTGTGAAAATGGGAAACCACGGAAAACCATTAATTATTAATCAGACCTCCATTCGAACTGATTGTCTGAGTAATGTCCATAAGAAATTCAGTTTAATTGGTCCAATAGCTTAGCGGTGGTTGAGCGAGAAACAAACAAACTCATCTTGTTCTAAGATGTTTATATGTTGTATGTTGGATATTCAGCCCGAAGGCTGGTTTGATCTTCCACTGCTCCGCCAAAAGCTGTCATAATAGCCTAGGCGTCTCTGAAGAGGCGTACTAGGAAAATGAGGATTGATGTAGTTTCCCGTTGCTTTCCTCACCGAACCAGAAGTTGCTATTACATTTAAGTCAGCCAAGCCCACTGAAATGCATGCACCAACCGACCCTATGAGCACCATTCATAACAGGGACTGGCTGCATAAGGAGTGGTGTATTACTAGCATCATTCATACCTCAGTCACTTTCACATTGTCAAAGTCAAGAATGAGACTGAGACAGGTCAATGAAAATAACAAATTTATTCTATCCCATACGAGAAGACATTGTGCACTGTAAACACTACATATCGCCAGCAAAGGCATAATTCTAAGATATTACGCGATATTTTGCAAATAATATCGCAAACATATATTTTTAGATGAAACATAGTCATATGGCACTTCCCTCTGAGAATGTTCGTGCAAAAATCATGAAATTGTGCCCAGCGGTTTAGGCATTATATCCTCTCAGAATGCAGACAGACGGACGTAATTGCATTTATATATATATGGACTTGTGTATGATTTTAAGGATTAATGCTCATATTTTGTTGCAAAGGACATGGTTTGTATGTATCCTATACGTATCTTTAATCCTGACAACAACGATCGCAAATTAATTCAGATTAATGTTGCCTTACTGTACCGTGTGTTCCTCATGCATACAGTTCAGTAAGCCGGGTGGCTTATAGTAACAGGTAGTTGGGAGATTCAGATCTTCAGTCCAAACTCCTGATGTGTTGCCATCCTCGCTGCTTTCCTTGTGCGGCGGGATAGTCTACTCTTACTAAAGATGAATTCTAATGGTTCATACGTATTAGAAGCAAACGACTCGCGAGGTGGATGTTACAGCATTATGCACGACGGGAGGTGTAATCTTTAGCGTTATGACTTCGTTTGCAGTAAGGTAATAGTAACGTACCGGTTGTATGTTGTCTGTTACTGAATGGAGCAGGGGCGTTTTGGTAAGGACGAGTTGGTGGATATGCTATTAGTGTACCTATGAGGAAAATCGAGAAAGTGGATTTCTCCAACACATAATTACGCAATATTAGCTGATAAGAGAGATGTTCTTGTGGGATGGATTAAGGGTAGCAAGTGGAAGGTTTGTATGTTAAGTCTTCAGTCCGGAGGCTGGTTGGATCCTCAAACAGCTCCACTTCACCGAAGTTTGTTGGTTAAATACAAGAGTTAATTATGATTTTGAGTACAATTTGCTTTACGTCGCACCGACACACATTGATCTAATGGTGATGATGGGATAGGAAAGAGCTGGGAGTGAGAAGGAAACTATTTTGGCCTAAATTAAGGTTCAGCCCCAGCATTTGCCTAATATGAAAATGAGAAACCATGGAAAACCATCATCAGGGCTGCCGACAATGAGGATCGAACCCAGTATCTTCCAATGAAATGTCGTATGGCTTTTAGTGCCGGGATATCCCAGGACGGGTTCGTCTCGCCAGGTGCAGGTCTTTCTATTTGACTCCCGTAGGCGACCTGCGCGTCGTGATGAGGATGAAATGATGATGAAGACAACACATACACCCAGCCCCCGTGCCATTGGAATTAACCAATTAAGGTTAAAATCCCCGACCCGAATCGAACCCAGGACCATCTGAACCGAAGGCCAATACGCTGACCATTCAGCCAACGAGTCGGACAGTATCTTCCGATTGAAAGCTGTTAGCTACGTGACCCAAACCGCACGGCCACTTGCTCGGGGAGAGTTAATTTGAACTCCCAGGAAACTTATAAACCACGAAAAACAATAGGACATAATTTTGGAAAATGATTTCCCCACTGGGGGAAAATGCTTACGCTTACGTACTTACGCTTTTCGCTTCCAAACCCTCCTTCCCCACCTCTTTCTCCCACGGAGTGTTCCTAGAAATTTCTGATTCTTTCTATATGTTGTGCGCGTCATATTCTCTGGTACTAAATTATACATTTCTAGGGTATCTGGAAATGCCTCATTAGTTCATGTAATTTTTAAAATACCTACTGCGTGTTTAAAATACAATTGACCGAGCTCGATAGCTGCAGTCGCTTAAGTGCGGCAAGTATCCAGTATTCGGGAGATAGTAGGTTCGAACCCCACTATCGGCAGCCCTGAAAATGGTTTTCCGTGGTTTCCCATTTTCACACCAGGCAAATGCTGGGGCTGCACCTTAATTAAGGCCACGGCCGCTTCCTTCCCACTCCTAGCCCTTCTCTGTCCCATCGTCGCCATAAGACCTATCTGTGTCGGTGCGACGTAAAACAACTGGCAAAAAAAAATACAATTGCACTCAGCTACGTCAGGAACTACTGCTAGTTTACGCCCGGTGCTCTCTCATTCGATTCTGTCACCAGGTACAGAAGCGCACTAAATCTGTGACTGCTCAGTTAGTCGATCCTTACGATAACGTGGTCCCTTTTACTCTAACGTCCCATGTACCACTTGTTGTCTTGAGTTCCTCAGTTATGTGGGACTACTGCTGAATCCTAACGTGGAATAACCTGGATTTGAAGTTATCAATACCGGCAATCCGTATGTTAATAGAATCTTGATCGGAAGTTTCTTCTCCTGCGAGTCCAGCGCTCGTCTTACCTTACATCAATAATTTACGCTTGGCTCGCTGCTCTAATCTCCTCATTGTCTACATCGCTGACGTCAGCGCTGCCATTTGGGAGCCGCCGAGAGCAGTGGCCATTGTCCTCCTATTAATTTCACTCCACTGAGTAGTATTAAGAAATCCAGCAGTTTATCGCCTACCTGGAGATTTGAGCCTTACACAGTCAAGTCTGAAGCAGCGTAGATCTAGTGCAGATGGAATGGTGGAGCTCATGTGCATTATATTAAGACATTTCTACAAGTCCACTAATCTAAAGTTGACGGTAAAGATGAAAAAGCTCCAAAATACAGTTGATGAATCCACTGAATAGCTTCGTCAGTCACCGGATGCAGATCTGTCATACTACCCTGTGTTTTCATGAGAGTTTAATCCTGATGTAAACAACTAGATGGAGCACGTTGTCTGTGCACGTGGACATAGACGTAGTTGATTGGAGAAGCAACCGTCGCACTCACTCGACTGTATGCGAGCTCGAAAGAAAGTAGTACGTCGCATTAATTTTAATTTATTTCATTGCATTTAGAGAGTTTGGAAGAGTACGAAATCAAATTAAAATATGGTTGTCATATATACCGATATATATATTTTTTAATATAAAATAGTGATTAAATTAGGAGAAATGAGGGCACAAGGCGTGGTGTAATACAGGAAGTCTTCTCCCAGCGGGCGAAAGTTCCAAGCTGCACAGCGTAGAGGTAAGGTGTTGCATCTTGTAGCAGCAGTCAGTAAGTCACTATTCATAGTGAGAAAAATGGAGCAAGAGGTAGGACCATCGCGTGTAGTGAAGCACAAAAGAGGAAAACCGCTCAGAAGTGACCATAGGCAGTGCATTGTGAATGTGTTCAATAAACTAAGCTAACAGAATCCAGGCTTAGTCGTTTATTCAGAAGTTCAGATCTTCGCACTGTTATCGTAGGCGGTGCGCAGCCCTGTACGTCCGAACACGAGACGTTGACGCGGTGGAAGTCGGTACTACACGCTCAGTGAATCACAACTCTTTCTTCGGCGGAGGCGTGGGCAGACCATGTTTACATCAGGATTAAACTCTCGTGAAAAGACATTTTTTTATAGTAACGACACTTGAACACTAAGTGATCCATAGTTTGGAATATGGTCACCATAGTCTCAGCTTAGATCGTCCACCATTCTCATTTACCGAGTAAACTGCCACATCTATCTTGAACTGTCTTAATTCGGTTTACTGTCCTCTACTGACACCTAGGTAGAGGGATGCTTGCAGTAATTTAATGACGTGGTATGGCTGTGTTTTGTTTCCAGCACTGTTCCAATATTTTAGAGATGCTGAAGGAGCCACCATGTCTGTGTCTGTCTGTTAGGTCATCAGCCCAGAGGCTGGTTGGATCCTCAAATTGCACCACCAAAGGTTATGCGGTTATTAGGAAACCCCTAAAAGCAATGGTAGCACCAAAATAAGGCGTACTAGGCAAGATGAGGAGTGAGGTAGTTTGCCATAGCTTTCCTCACTGGGTCAGAAAGTACTATTGCAGCACGACTGACCCTATGAGCAGCACCTTTCATAACACTCAGATGCACTAGTCATGCTCTGAATGTCATTACTCAGCACTACCCATACCCCAGCAACTTCCATATTGTTACAGCCGTGGATGTTGACTGGGACTTCGGTGGAATCTACACTTTACTCTAGCCTGTGCCAAGAGATGGATGCAAAAGTGCTGTATCCATCAAGAAATGACAGCAGGCAGGGAGCCACCATAATCTATATATAAAATAACTTGTCCTGACTGACTGACTGACTGACTGACTGACTGACTGACTGACTGACTGATTCATCATCGCCGAACCAAAAATACTGGACATAAAGAAATGAAACTTTGGGGATACATTTATATTAAGACGTAGGTGCTCGCTAAGAGAGGATTTTCGGATATTCCGTCGCTAAGGGGGTGAAAAAGGGGGCTGAAATTTTAAAATGAGTGTATCTATATCTCAAAACTTTAAAAGTTTACAGATGTAAAAATTAGTATTTAGAACCGTCTTTAAAAATAAGGAAACACGTATTTTTTTGTTTGCGGAAAATCCCAATTGGAGGGTTGAAAAAGGGTGAAAAATTGGTTGAATGCCTTTAATCAGGATACTGGTACTTATATCTCAGAAACCGAAGATATTACAGACCTGAAAATTGGTACTTTTGATCTCTTTTAAAAATAAAGAAACACGTATTTTTTGTTTTTGGAAAATCCAATTAATGGGAGGGTGAAAAGTGGGGTGAATTTTTAAAATGAGTGCATCTAAATCTCAAAACTTTTAAAGTTTACAGATGTAAAAATTGGTATTTAGAATCTTCATTAAAAATAAAGAATCACGTATTTTTTTGTTTTCGGAAAATGCCAATAGTAGGGGTGAAAAGGGGTGAAAAATGGGTTGAATTCCTTTAACGAGGATACTTATATCTCAGAAACTAAAGATATTATAGACCTGAATTTTGGTGTTTGGGATCTCCTTCAAAAATAAGGAAACGCGTATTTTTTGTTTTTGGAAAATCCAATTAATAGGGGGGTGAAAGGGGGTGAATTTTTAAAATTAGTGTATATATATCTCAAAACTTTAAAAGTTTATAGATGTAAAATATGGTATTTAGAATCTCCTTAAAAAGGAACACGTATTTTTTTCGTTTTCGGAAAATCCCGATAGGAAGGGTGGAAAAGGGTGAAAAAAGGGTTGAATGCCTTTAATGAGGCTACTTATATTTCAGAACCTGAAGATATTACAGACCTAAAAATTGGTATTGGGGATCCACTTTAAAAATAAGGAAACATGTATTTTTTCGTTTTTGGAAAATCCAAATAATGGGGGTGAAAAGGGGGGTGCACTTTTAAA
This sequence comes from Anabrus simplex, assembly GCF_040414725.1. NCBI lineage: Eukaryota > Metazoa > Arthropoda > Insecta > Orthoptera > Tettigoniidae > Anabrus > Anabrus simplex. The sequence continues at coordinate 296,198,368 of NC_090269.1, forward strand.
ATGAGTGTGTCTATATCTTAAAACTTTAAAAAGTTTACAGATGTAAAAATTGGTATTTAGAATCTCCTTTAAAAATAAAGGAACACGTATTTTTTCGTTTTCTGTAAATCCCAATAGGAGGGGTGTAAAAGGGTGAATAGTGGGTTGAATGCCTTTAATGAGGATACATATATTTCAGAAACTGAATTTATTACAGAACTGAAAATTTGTATATGAGATCTCCTTTAAAAATAAAGAAACGCGTATTCTTGGAAAATCCAATGAAAAAATTAATTGACTTAATTGTATGAGAATACATACGTCTAATAAAAACTAAAGTTGTTACAGACGTGAAAATTGGTATTTTGTTCTTAAAAAAACGCGTTTTTTGGGGGAAACCATCTTGGGGGGCTGGAGTGGAAAGGAGTTGAATTCCTTTCATGAGGACACATAAATCAAAAACTGAAGAAGTTAGAGTCGTGATAATTGCTATTTAGAAGATCCTTTACTATTAAAGAAACAAGTAATTTTTGCCGGAAAAATCACTTAAGGGGGGGGGGGGGAGAGAAGTGTGAAAGGAAGTGAAATAAAGTGAATTATTATTATGGGGATACTTATATCTCAAAGCTGAAGGTAATAGACGTGAACATTGGGGTTTGGAATCTCCTTTAAACATAAAGAAACACGCCTTCTTTTAATTGTTTTTTTTGGGGGGGGGGTGTAAATAAACTTAATGGCGGTGGGGTGTAATAGGAGGTGAGACCAATTGATTTTGCTGTTCATAATGTACTTATAAGGAGCCTCCGTTGCTCAGGCGGCAGCGCGCCGGCCTCTCACAGCTGGGTTCCGTGGTTCAAATCCCGGTCACTCCATGTGACATTCGTGCTGGGCAAAACGGAGGCGGGACAGGTTTTTCTCCGGATACTTCGGTTTTCCCTGTCATCATTCACTCCAGCAACACTGTCCAATATTTCATTTCATTTGTCATTCATCGATCATTGCCCCAGAGGAGTGCATCGGCAGCCGGCACAATTCCTACTGTCGCCGCTAGATGGGACTTTATTCATTCCATCCCTGACCCTGTCGAATGACTGGAAACATGCTGTATATTTTCGATGTACTTATTCTGATCATAAACCGATCTTTTTAATCTTTCCTGGGTTCGTTTTCAACAGCCATCTATTCCTTCGGAGAACGTTCTTATATTACAGTAGATTCTCCTGGCATATGAATAAAAATTTAAACACATTTGAAATAAACGATAGGAATGAGATTGACCGTCCAATTGTTCACCTCAATAATAAGATCAATAATGCACGGAAGTATGTCATTCGTATCGCCAGAATCCCGCACACTTGCCTACGCGGGACAATGGTGCTGGTCACATTGTCAACAATGACAATGGCAGCAGATGTAATTTACCGCCAAGTAGCGGTCTTGCATCTTGCTGTGGGGTCCAGAACATCAATAATAATAATAATAATAATAATAATAATAATAATAATAATAATAATAATAATAATAATAATAATAATAATAATAATAATAATGTTCGGGACCGTTGTCAATTGTGCGGACCTCGGTGGAAAGGGGTCCTGGACGGGTAATGACTAAGAATTCAGTCCGGCCGCGGGTTCAGTACCACCGAGGCACCCAAGACGACACCACGCCGGATCTCCTGAAGGATTTGATCCTTATTATAAATGCTTATAAGAAAAGATGGCAAAGATTTAGGGACCCAACTGACCGGGTGGAATACCTGGACCTAGCCCGGGAAGTACGAAATCGATTGCTGGAAAGAAAGATTGAAAAATGAGAGGAAACTTGCCATAATCTACTAGAAAACGAGTCAAATCGCGAATTTTGGCGGATTCTCGCAGAAAACGATTCAGATCGCGAATTTCGGCTGATTATATATCTAAAAGAACATTCAATTATAAATTTCAGTATAATACCGTAGCGAAGCACGGGTATCTTGCTAGTATTAAAATATTTGTACAAGTCCATTGATCGCAAGTTGGCAATAATAGCTCCAAAATCCAGTTGATGAATCCACCGAACAGTTGCCATACTATGTCACTAGATTACTGACAATCCAAGGGACACGCCCTGCTGGATTCTATCTACCCTGGCGTCAAAGGAGGACACTAAATCGAATAAGAAATGTTCAAAGTAGATGTTACGCTGTGTTCAGCTCAATAGCTAAATGCCGTCATGATATGTCACCTTGGAGGGAGGTTAAGTGCGGTGCACCTTGATCATTGTCTGTATTTTAACTTTTTACCGTTGATAATATTATATACCTAGGTGTGATTTATGTGTTACCGAGCAAGTTGGCCGTGAGGTTAGGGGCACGCAACAGTGAACTTCGATTTGGGAGATAGTGGGTTCGAACCCCTGTTGGGAGCCCTCAGAATGGTTTTCCGTGGTTTCCCATATTCACACCAGGCAACTGTACCTTAATTAAGGCCACGGCCGCTTACTTTCCACTCCTAGTCCTTTCTTATCCCATCGTCGCCATAACACATGTCTGTGTCGGTGTGACGTAAAGGATCTCTGTTGGGCAATCTATCACTGAGTGTTAATTCATTTTTTCCGGCAAACATCAAATGAGTCACCAGATATCTTTTGCATGCCTACATCATGCGATATCGAGTTCAGACTACCTCTGCCGCAATCTTGGGATTCGGAGGCTGACTCTCTAAAACCGAGAGGACTTTTCCTCTTTGTTAAACTTACAATCTAACTTTTCATCCCGTCCGTCTCACAGCATTGTCTAGGCCTTTTTGTAGTCGCTCGCAGTCCTATAACATAATTACTACTCTATACAGTATAGCATCATCCGAAAATAGACTTATCTGTGATTCCAGTACTTTACTAGTATAATTTATATATAAGAAAACATAAAGATCCAACAATAGTGCCCTGTTGGAACCTCCTTTTAATCTTTACAGGATCAGATAACACTTCACCTACTTTCGATTCTGTTTTATAGAAATTTAGCCACCCATTAAATCATTATTTTACCTAGTTCAGTAGTCCTCATTTTTGTCGGTGATCTCCCACCCCAAAGCCTTAGATAGGTCAATAGTGATACAGTCTATTTGTCTTTCTGAATCAAAAATATTTGCTATATCTCGCTGCAATCCGACAATTAGAGGCTCATTGGAATAACCTTTCTTAAACCCGAACTTCCTGCTACCAAATCAGTTAGTAATTTGGTAACCGTGTCTAATATAATCAGGAAGAATACTTTCCCAGAGTTTACAAGTAACACATGCCAAGCTGACTGCTCTATACTTGTCCACTTTATGTCTATCACCCTTTCCCTTATACAATGGGGCTGCTATTGCAACTCTCCATTAATTTTGTATCGCTCCTTCCTAATCGTAGCCTTACCCTATCCCATCGCCACCGTAAGACTGTCTATGTTGGTGCGACGTAAACAAAATATCATAATAATAATATTAATAATTCCTTCCTCTCCTTTATTTTGGTACAATCAGTCGGCTTGACTTCTCACAGCACGCACTATCTTTAAGATGAAGACGGGACCAGGGTAATTGAGTACTCATTACATGGGTTACGAATCCGAATACCCGGGTACCCGTTACACATATTATCAGTGCTTGTGTGTATTCCCGGCGATGTATTTATTTTCCATTTCCTCCTGAGAGATTGCTTCTCTGACCTACCACTCTTTTCTTGCTAAACGTAGCTCTCTCTGCTCAAGGAACGTTAATGATCTGGTTTTCTTTTTTCCTAGAAACAGAATTTTTCTAAAAGCTTTAATTGAGGGTTACATTTATGTATCTTTTGTTTTTTAAAAATAATTTTGTAAAAATAATTGACATGTTTACAGTCTGTCAAGAAAAACTGTACTCAGTTTTTCAAAAAAATCGTCTACGGGTTGTAATGTATACGTTTTGACCCATTATAACTCATTTTTTGTTAGTGACAAGATCTTGTATGGCTGTCAGAGTTAAGTGTAGACCTAAATTAATATTTTTAAAATAAAAAAATTATTCCAAGATGAGGATTTTCGCTGGTGATGTTATACTCTGTAGAGTAATACATATGTTACAGGATTATAAGTTCGTTCGTAATCTGTTTACCCTCCAGGATCGGTTTTTCCCTCGGACTCAGCGAGGGATCCCACCTCTACCGCCTCAAAGGCAGTGTCCTGGAGATTCAGACTTTGGGTCGGGGGATACAACTGGGGAGAACGACCAGTAACTCGCCCAGGCGGCCTCACCTGCTATGCTGAACAGAGGCCTAGTGGAGGGATGGGAAGGTTGGATGGGACAGGCAAGGAAGAGGGAAGGAAGCGGCCGTGGCCTTAAGTTAGGTACCATCCCGGCATTTGCCTGGAGGAGAAGTGGGAAACCACGGAAAACCACTTCCAGGATGGCTGAGGTGGGAATCGAACCCACCTCTACTCAGTTGACCTCCCGAGGCTGAGTGGACCCCGTTCCAGCCCTCGTACCACTTCTCAAATTTCGTAGCAGAGCCGGGAATTGAACCCGGACCTCCAGGGATGGCAGCTAATCACGCTAACCACTACACCACAGAGGCGGACAGGATTATAAGTGATTGCAAAAAAGGCCAAGACAGTGTTGTGAGATGAACAACAGACAATGGTATAATGGTAAACGGGATGAAAAGTTAGGTTATGAGTTCCATAAAGAGAGGTCCTATCAGTTTTATTTACTGTGCTGTTGGTGTGGAAGTACCTCATAGGTACTACTGTAAGTACTCGGTGTTAATTTAAAGGAAGATAATAATTGGTGTACTCACACACGCGGGATTGTAAATAAAGGTTAAAGATCGCTTCATATGGTTATGAGGATATTTAGGGGTTGTAGTAAGGTTGTAAAGGAGAGGACATGTAAGTCAATGGTAAGGTCCTAATTAGAGTATGGTTCTATCGTATGGGAACCGATAACAGAATTACTTGATTCAAGAATTGGAAAACATCCAAAGGAAAGCAGCACATAATGCTTTTGGGTGATTTCCGACAAACGAGTAGCATTACAAATATGTTGCAAACTTTAGGGTGGGAAGACTTGGGAGTAAGGAGACAAGCTGCTCGACTAAGAGGGATGTTCCGAACTGTTGGTGGAGAGACGGGGTGCAACGACATTAGTAGATGAATAAGTCTGAGTGGTATTTTTAAACATAGAAAATATCACATTATGAAAAAAAGGTTGGAATTCAAGAGGACAGGTTGGGGCAAATGCTTGTTTGTAGGAAGTGGTATTGGAATAGTTTGCCATGGGAAATATTCGATAAATTTCCAAATTATTTAAAATGATTTAAGAAAAGACGAGGTAAACAACTGATAGGGCATCTGCCACCTGAACAACAGCCCTAAATGCAGATCAGTGGTGATTGTTTGATTTATGACTAAACAATGGTCTGTTACTAAAATACAATTATTCCAACTCATTTATGGGTGAAATCCCTCTCTCTTCAATTGACTTATATGTGGTATCAAAGACAATGAAGCTGATGAAGAGAGCCAAACGTGCCCTCCAATATCTGCTGGACATTTTTCTGGGCAGTGGTCGTTTTGGCAGGTCTTGATGAACTGTACGTGCAAAACGTTTTATGTAAATCTTCACTGTACAGGGTGACCCGAAAGTTCCTTAACATTTGACGAGACATTTCCCGGAATATTGGAGGTAGATAGGTAATAATTGACACGTCCGACTCGTTGGTTGAATGGTAGCGTACTGGCCTTCCGTTCAGAGGGTCCCGGGTTCGATTCCCGGCTGGGTTTGGGATTTTAATCGCTTTTGATTATTTCTTCTGGCACGGGGACTTGGTATTTGTGATTATCCCAACACTTTCCTCTTCATATTCAGACAACACACTACCAATCATTACAGAAACACGCAATAGTGATTACATCCCTCCATAAGGGTTGGCGTCACGAAAGGCATCCGGCCGTAAAACACTGCCAAATCCACATTTGCGACGCAGTTCGCACCCTCGACCCCACAGATGTGGGAAAAAGCGGTAGGAAAAGAAGACTTTTTTGCTATTCGCTTTACGTCGCACCGACACAGATATGTCTTATGGCGACGATGGGATAGGAAAGGCCTAGGAATGGGAAAGAAGCGGCCATGGCCTTGATTAAGGTACAGTCCCAGCATTTGCCTGGTGTAAAAATGGGAAACCACGGAAAACCATCGTCAGGGCTGCCGACAGTGGGGTTCGAACCCACTATCTCCCGATTACTGGATACTGACCGCACTTAAGCGACTGCAGCTATCGAGCTCGATAGGAAAAGAAGAAGAAGAGGTAATAATTCACACACATGATTGTCATGACATGGGGTTTTATTGACACAAAAATAAAGTACACAAAATGACCTACAGATGGCACTGGACAGCATCGAGTCAGGTACAAATGGCCACACATGCTCGACATGCCATGACATTGGCAGGTTCGAACCTGGCTCAGTCCGGTGGTATTTGGAGGTGTTCAAATACGACAGCCTCGTCTTGGTAGATTTACTAGTACGTTAAAGAACTCCTGCGGGACTAAATTCAGGCACCACGGCGTCTCCGAAAACCGTTAAAGTAGTTAGTGGGACGTAAAGCCAATGACATTAACATTAAACATGGGGTTTTATTGACACCAACAACAAGTGCACACACAGGCCAATAAATGGCGCTGGACAGCAACACATCAGTAATGCCGCATGAGACACGTATACGGTATAAAATGAGCTGTCGTGAGGGAGAGTGTAAGTTGCGTCTAACGTTACCAGAAAGGCAGTGTTAGTGAAGCTTTATTTACTTTATTTCGGTGTCAATAAAACGCCATGTCTTACCAATCACGTGTGTTAATTATTACCTTTCTACCCCCAATATTCCGTGAAATATGTTAACGGACTTTCGGGTTACCCTGTGCATGTCGTAGATTGTACTGCTATGGAGGTTGTTCCATGTACGTACGGACGCCATTACAAAGTATCATAGCAAGCAATCTGATAAGGGTCAACCAAAGCTGGTGTGCTGGTAGCACAATTGTGGCAAGACTTCACACGTGGAGCAGGTCACTGCTAAATGTAGCAGTATCGATTGGTGACGTGACCGACCCAGTAACGGACCCTTCCCAAAGGCCGCGAGGTCACTTCCACTAACCTTGTTTATCGTTTATTTTTGGGGTTGGTTCGTTTGTTCAAATTTGATCTAAAATGTCATACATGTGCCATAAGACTTATCTGTGTCGGTGCGACGTAAAGCAACTAGCAAAAAAAAATGTGAGTCAGAACAACAATATGAGACAACTAGGTTTCCACTAGACTTCAACTGCAATTCTTATTGATGGACAACAATATGAGACAACTAGGTTTCCACTAGACTTCAACTGCAATTCTTATTGATGGCAGTTGAAGTCTAGTGAAAACCTAGTTGTCTCATATTGTTGTTCTGACTCACATTTTTTTTGCTAGTTGCTTTACGTCGCACCGATACAGATAAGTCTTATGACGACGTTAGGACAGGAAAGGCCTAGGCATGGGAAGGAAGCGGCCGTGGCCTTAATTAAGGTACAGCCCCAGCACTTGCCTGGTGTGTAAATGAGAAACGACGGAAAACCATCTTCAGCGCTGCCGACAGTGGGGTTCGAACCCACTATCGAGCTCACATCTATGAGCTCCTAACCCCACGGCCAACTCGCCCGGTCTGACTCAAATTGCCCAGAGCAATGTAATAATTGAAAAGTCGATTAGAATTCCCCATGGCGTATTGTTCTGATAGGTTGGTCAGAAACATTTGAATCGAAAATAGTATATACAGTAACCATCGTTAATATTGGGAAATAATGGCTATTACTATTACAAAAATATGAGTGTCAATAGCAGGCAGCCTTTTTAAAACAAATAACTCATCTTATAATTATATCTTTTAATTCTAGAATATATATTAAAAGTAAAGATCTAAAGTAATTGAATTATATTCTGATGATATTGATTTTGGAAATAATATAGAATGTATGAGTCACTCCCCTGCTGTAGGAGTAAAATTTTTTACATGTTTACTGGAGGCCACGACCTCGATTCTCAGCTCCTGCAAGGATTGCTAGAATGGGGTTACTCGGCCTCGGGATGTTGATGGAGGAGCCGTCTGATCGGAGAAGCCGAACTACTTGTTACTCTAACACATAGAAGGTTTCGGGCGAGGGAAGGATGCGAAAGGGCCAGGATTTGGAAGGCAGCGGCCGTGGCCTTAATTAAGGTAGAGCCCCAGCATTTACGGGTGTAAAAATGGGAGACTACGGAAAGCCATTTTCAGGGATGCCGGTGGTGGGATTCGAACTCACCCTCTCCCGAGTGCAAGCTCACAGCTGCACGACCCTAACCGCTCGGTGAGAAGCCAAGTAATACTGCCGAGAAAGTCGTCATGATGACGATGTGACTAGCGAATATTTTCAGAACATTGATGGTATAAGGTAAACTACAGAATATTTTTCTGAAAATTATTTTCAAGGTTCAAATCCTTATACTTGTGTTGTAAAAATGTGATAGGCCCTAATAGTGGGGCGGTGGCGATGGGTGGGGGGGGGGGGGGAAATTAATAAATATGGGAGAGGAGTTACTGGCTTGGACAGCCCTATCCTTCAAGTGGCGTATGTGCAGCGGGGGAGGTGAGGGGAATGAATCAGACGATTGCAGTGACGTCCTGCCAGCCAATGAACCACGGAATCGGACATAATTTCACATTTAGTGACAGGGACCGTAATATAATTATTAAATAGTTTTAAAATGAAATAACTATCTCTTTGTTTTAAAGTAGTTGTAAAGTTGTTATGTAGTCGAAAACACTGATCCTTTCTGAGGTATAATTTTCTTGGGTTTGATACAAGTCTAATAATGAATGACATTTTTATTATAGACTACATTTCGTGCCTGAAACTGTACGAAACAAAATTCATTATTTTCCTTGATAGCTACAGAGGTGACTGTGTGTTTTCTTTTAATGTAGTTTTTCCTTTTTTGGAAGTACTCGTACCTGGAACTTCATTTGACAGAGTAATTTCAGTCTCACTTCCTCAGTAAACTCTGAATTGCCACAAATAACAAAAACACAATTTATAGAGTTCGAATTTTTTCGCGCCAAATTTGGGATTTTTCATCGCGAATGTTTTCTGTAGGTATATACGCTGTCTGGATGTTGTGATTAATAATTTCAAGAATATTATTAATCACGAAGAGCTTTTGTCCCTTGAACGCTAATTGTTCTCTGAATGGAGAAATGTCAAAATTAGCTCAAATTTATCCCTTGTAATCAGCTTTCTAATTCCGCCTCCTTAAGGGGCCCATAGACGTGCAATACTATTGCGCAATATCGGGGTTTGTGCAATAAAATTGATAGTGTGTATTTAATATTGAAGGGTTGTGCAATATATTGTACGAAGTCAAGAAAGTTTGAAATATATTGCGCAAATCGCAAAATACTGTGCTGTGTGTTGGCAATATTGTGCAATATCCTGTCCTCCTCGCCAGTTGGTATCAACAAGCGTTGGAGAAGGTATCGTGATGGCAGGCAAAAAGGAGGAGAAAAAAGTTTATTTTGGAATGTATCGAAGTGTACCATGGCCTTCCGACTCTGTGGGACGTTAAGAGCAAAGCGAGGAGTTCCTCATACAATTCACCATTTATGCGCAGAAAGTTTCGAAAATCATTTGGTTCCCATTTTCTCAGTTCATTGAGTAAATTTTCATGAGTGTACTTTTCTCTGTCTAGAAACCACTGTTTGGCCCTTGTGCTTCTTTTCCGTTTCTGCTTCCTTTTGGCACTTACGCCCACGGCGATCAAAACGCAGCAATGATTAGTGTCACTCAATATAATCACCAAATAAAATACCGGCATGGACTGACTATATATTGAAACGCATATTGTACGTCTATGACCGCTTTGCACAATATATTGCACAACTATCAATATTATCTCCACACGATTCTATTTATTGCACAAACTCGATTTTTGTGCAATAATATTGTACGTCTATGTATTGTACAATCCATTTTGCGCAATAATATTGCACGTCTATGGGCCACTTCAGCGTAACAGCGCTATTCGCTGCCGTCCTTGGGGGCCCGAGTTCAGTTCCCGGTACTGCCAGAAGAGCGCTGGTATATGGTTAAAATTGTACATGCACCTCACCTCTGTTGGAAGTGTGCCTAAAAGGAGCTGCACCACCTCGGAATGAGGATATGAGTTTACTTACTTCCCATCTCAAGATTGTCATATCGTGCATGTCTGAGATTCCACGCCCGGTATAATCTTCCCTGCCTACGTCCACAATTTTCTTAAACAATCAGTTGTATGCGGCTGTACTACCCCTTGCCCTGGTTTGGATTTCTGCATCCAAATGCCAATTTTGTGTTAGCCAGCATCCTAAACACTTGAAATGTGTCATCCTTATACTGGTATTTCTGTCCAGGATTGTAACAGAGTAATTGATTTTCTGTTTCTTGATCGCCATCAATTTTCTTTTGTCTGTACTCTTTGCTGGCTTGGTTGATCCTGTTTTAAAGGGGTAAGAAGGCCAGCGCCTCAGTCGTCTGAGCCAGTCAGCTCGGCTGAGTAAACTGAAATACAGGCAGTTTGATTGCTCTTTGTATGAACCTGATATACCGGTAGTTCCTCTCTGGCAAACGGTGTTGCTAATTAATGTCAATGCATTGCGCCGTCCGGACTAGACCACTTCAGACAAACGACTCGAGTTTCGAAATCTTATATTTGTCTTCTAGTGCTCTTAGTCCACATTCGTTTTTCCCTGTTTATCAAGTTTCTCGATCCAAGTGGCAAACGATAAGAAAAACCAATTAGATATCAAACGCTCTAGTAGAAAAACTTGTTGGGAACTCACTGAGATAGGAAACTTCGAACACTTCAATATTTCTCTTGTGTGATATCGACAAAGTGGTTATGGAGTTTCTTTTCTCTCTCAGACACAAGTCCTGACTTAAACGTGACATTTGTATCTTTGAACTTTGTGGCAGAGATGCCACAACGTTATTACTGCAGCAACCATAAAGTGTTCGCTGCTTTATGTTCAGACGCTAGAGACTGTGAGACTCTATCTGTAATAATAATAATAATAATAATAATAATAATAATAATAATAATAATAATAATAATAATAATAATAACCGTGTGGCCTCAGCTTTCATGTGCAGGCATTTTAAGTTGACGTCATATCGTGTCCTTTTCACGTCTTATGGGTGCAATATAGCCTTACCCTATCAGATGAGAGAAATACGAATTTATGTTGGGCGATCTATGGCTAAGTTTAAATTAATTTTGCCGGATAAACACCAAATGAGCCACTACAGATCTGTTAGATGCCGACATCATACGACAAGGAGTGCCTAGTGCACATTAATCGGCCCTTCAGAAATCCAGCTACCTCTGCTGGGTTTGAACCCGCGATATTGGGATTCGGAGTAGGCACTACCACTGATCCGCAGAGAGAGCTCTAAAATTTATGAATATTGGAATAACGATGACGATGTTCCTTTTCAGTTCATATACAGATGAAATCGCTTATAACGACCCCAGACGGACCACCAATCAATGGTCGTTACTGTACCAGTAACTGACACAAGTACTGTATTCACAGTACAGAATTAGTGGAGCGGGACTGCGGGGAATTTCATTGCCTTTCGCTTGAGGAGTAGGTCCATTGAGCGGCACATTATTTGTTCTTAAACCATCTAAGTAGAGCTTCTTCCATACCTTTGTGCTCCAATGATATGCCCGGCTTGATTTTTAAAGAATTTTCTTCGAAAAGAGAATGTATTTTTTTCTCTGTCCTTCCTAATAGTAGAAATCGTTCAGTGTCATACCCCCAAATTCCTTCCCCATGATGCTGACATGTTACCCCATTTTCTAATCGCCATATTATGTATGAATTTTCTTCAATATTAAACACTTCCATTTTCTTTTGCTAATTCTTCACAGCGATGCTTACGAAGTACCTTGACTGTTATCTGCGAAACTGTTGGTGATACTTCGGCTCCCTAGTGCTGAATAGGTAGACCACGGTTATCTTCGAGATTCATATTGGCCACCTTTGATACAAAAACTATGAATCGATTATGCATCGCCGTGAGACATCTGGCGGTATAATTGCAACACTTTACGTAGTTGTTGTTTATACAGCAAAGCCAAATTATAGGTTAGGATTGAACATGAGTGAGGAAAATATTACGCGAGACATGTCAGCAGCTAACTTACGACGACTGACCATCGAGGCATTCCATTCAGTATCTGCCGCAGATTGGGAGGAGTATTGCAGAGCGGTGAGAGTACTCGAAGATGCACGACGGTGTCATGGAAATAGGCATGGACGAGATTTTAATTAATAGTACTGCAGATAGCAGTGGCGATTGTGAAAGTGATATTTCTGAGAATTCATGCTAGGAACAAGATTGGCATCGAGAAATATTATATAATGTCTGTGTGACACAGTTGTTGGCTTAAGATAATAAAGGTTTAGAAAATCCATATCGATCGATCGTACTATCGATTCAATTCAGATTTCATTTCCATTCTTTTGGCAGTATTACCGGAACCGGGATAGCTCCCTCCTTACGCCTCACGAAGTATCACTAAAAGTTTGGCGGATAATATTTAACAGACAGAGTGATTTGAAATCTACAGTAATAAGCGTTACAGTGTTGTCAGCAGTCCCCAAATTCGTAACACACAAAGATCAACAATGGATGTTATAGCCGATACATTTATCCGAAAATGTGATTTGTTTAAATACAGTGTTTACATAGGATTTAGTCGGGACCGTTACATTTCGCCATTATTTCCAATACGTCGTTAAAAGCGATGTCGCTATAAACGGTTTCGACTTTAATTGAAAGTAGAGGTACTGTATTGTCATGTAACAGAACTACATTGTATAAAATAGGAGATTTTTGCACTTGTCTGTGATGTACTGTTGGGAGATCAGAAGAATGCATATGCCCGGTGAGGCAGGGGGCGAAGGGGTTTTCACCAGCAGAGCCAGTGACGCAGTGGTTACCATAGCAACTCAGCTACTACCCAGGCGACTTTATATTAACTTCCACTGGCAGCTCTTCGCTCTTGTCAGTTGTAATCCACCAAACTGCAAAGTGTGAGCCAATGTTTTCGTGTATAAATAAGAGCTGATCTATCTGGGCAGAATAGGCAGTTCGTGCTTGCAGACCACATTCCTCATTCTTGCATTCTTCTCATCTCTACACAGTAGTAAGATGTTTTTTCAAAGAAATATTATTTCTGTTCCAGTCTTGAGACTAGTTACTCATTTTAGCCATCCTGCCTTGAAAAATTATAATAAACCTGTTTCTGAACGGTGCTTGCAAGTTTTTCCTTCTTACTAAGGATTTTTCCGCTTCATATTTTTTGGAGGTATTTGTTATAGCACTTCATATCTACACGGTACATGATGCTGTAGATAACCGTAAAGTGACGCACAGCTTGTATGATTTCCATCTAAATCTCATTAGTTGTTTCTCTCGCCGCCTGGCACTGCTCCGCTCCACGTGTAGCCATGCACTGTAATTACGAAAACATCGCCGCGCTCCTCCTCCTGCTCATAAATGCATGCTTAAAACACACAGCAATAATTAATGCATGTATTAACCGCTTCCCTTACCCTCATCTCCCTACTACTGTCTCCATATTTTAACTACGGCGTTAAAGTATCGGCGGCGGCTTATTGTCCTTCTCTTAAAGATAGGGGGCCTTCTTCTCATCTCGTGACTGTGTTGGTTGTTGTTTTAAAGGGCAAACGACAGGATTAGCACCGTCTCTTAACATTAATAACGGAAGGTGTTCGAATAGCGGACACTATGTACAAAACTTAATCCTTGCTCAGTCTGTTGGTATTTGAAGGTGCTCAAATACGTCAGCCTCGTGTCGGTAGATTTACTGGCACGTAAAAGACCTCCTGCGGGACTAAATTCCGGCACCTTGGCGTCTCCGAAAACCGTAAAAGAGTAGTTAGTGGGACGTATTGCCAATAACATTATTAAAACTTCAATAGGGGACTGTTCTTATTTTTGTATACATAAAACATGCATGTTTATACCGCGTAATTAGCCTACTAAGTGTTTTTTTTTTTTTTTTTTTTTTTTTTGCTATTTGCTTTACGTCGCACCGACACAGATATGTCTTATGGCGACGATAGGATGGGAAAGGCCTAGGAAGAGGAAGGAAGCGGCCGTGGCCTTAAGGTACAGCCCCGGCATTTGCCTGGTGTGAAAATGGAAAACCACGGAAAACCATCTTCAGGGCTGCCGACAGTGGGGCTCGAACCCACGATCTCCCGATTACTGGATACTGGCCGCACTTAAGCGACTGCAGCTATCGAGCTTGGTACTAAGCGGTTTAATACAATATGCAGCAATATCCATATTTGAAACTATAAAACAGGTTTCAAGTATTTTCTCGAGGTTTGCTAATATCGGATGGATTAAGAGAAACCAAATAGGCAATGCATACAAGTTATTTGTATCTTGGAAGAAATGTGTCTGTGATGTAACTAACATTTTCAATAGATTGAACTGTGATAAAATAACATTCTTTAAAATTTAAAATTATTGATGAACTTCACAAACAAACGTTTCCAATCCCTTTTATCAATACCAAAACGCGGTTCGTGTGTCCATCGAAGACATTTGAAATGAATCTACTGTTTTTCACTTTGTTTCGTCCAACTAAATTGCAAAGCGAGTTGTCTTGTATCCTATGCTCACAATCCAAAATATCTACTCCCCAGGATTTTACCGTATGTACTCGACTAATCCTTCTTCCAGATCATGGCCGTACCCAGGGGAGGGGGAGGTTAGGGGGTTCAACCCCGTTCGAAATAAAAGTGAACTTGACAAATTTAAACAGCATATTCGAGTTTTGAAATAGCCTACAATAAATTAGAAATATTATAAAAAGAAGCATTTTCAAAATAAACAATTTAACCCAAAAATTTGTGCCGTCTTTAAATGTTTCTCTATGATCATAGTTGACAAATTCACTGAAAACATAAATAGAAAATTTAATTTTGGTGATATATACGAATTGTTTTTTTATGTTCTTAATACATTTTTCACCATAAAAATCAATTTCAATAAACATATAGAAATATTTTCATGTGATGAGCCGCTAGAAGACCTTTTAGAAAATGATTCAAACCTCTAAACAGTTTTAATATTTGCAGTGAAACATACTGTTATCCCCATTTTCAAACAAATGACAGAAATCTTTGTGTTGCACGTGTTTAAGCGTCTTCTGCCCTCCAGACCGCTATGAATTTACCTTGCTACTTCACCCGTTGAGTTGTAAAAGATAACGCTCTAAAACTATTTCAACCTTTTCTTTCTGTAAAATCCGTTTGAAAGTAAGAAATATTTGTTACTACAGTTTTTTTTTCGAAGCCCCGCCTCCCCGGTCAAATCCTAACCCTCTCCGAAAACAAATCCTGTGTACGGCCTGTTCCAGATGATTACCTAAAATACATTGTCTTCAAAGTTTTGTGTTTATGAGCTTCGGATGTCTTGTGTGGTTCCGTAGATGGTAATGGAAGTTTGATCCTTAGGTCTTCCACGAAGAGACATTCTCTGGTCGTTGAGTAAATCATCTTGTTTGCTGCTAATTTCACCGCTCCAAGTGTTCGTTCAGGAATCCCTTTTTAATGTTTTGGATATTTTGTGGATCCGTGCTGTTTAATTGCACCCAAACTATGTTACTGTTGGAGTTAGGTTACTTTTAAAATCGAAATAATTTATGTACGACATCCTCGGGTGATGCAATAGCGCCGCCAACTTGAGGTAATAAAATCGCCGTGCCAGTGCTGCTAACAATTAGTGTAGTTCTGGACTTCAGTGTATTAGCACGGCGTAAGCGTAATTGAGTGTCTCGGTAAGTATTTTCAAGAATAAGATGGTAAAAGTGTCTTTCCCTCGGGAAATGCCGTGACGTATGGATAATAATCGGCTTCAAGATAATAGAAAATGCATTGAGAGAATAGATCAACTTCTTAAACTTCCAAAAACACCAAACTCATTAATGCTGAGAGTCAAAAGGCTTATTGAGAGCGTCTCTAAGTTAAGGCGACCGAGAGTCGTGAGGTGAGTTCCGCCCAACTGGAGGCAGAGTCGTACCCGTACATATCTGGTGTTAGAAATATTTTAAACACATACTAACTGGATACTTAATTTCGACCATGCCTATCAAGCAGTACGTAGTCAATGTCAAAAGTTGCTGTTTTGACTCCGAAACACCCCCGTTCGATTATCAGCAATAAACACCCCTGATTTCTTAATAGTTGCCTTTTGATGATGTGTTCCTACAGTGGCACAACTTCGGCTCTGTCTTTTCTATCTCGGATAATGTAGTTTAACGGAAAGGTAAATAAGCGTTTCTGCAATTTCGTTCGTATTTGATTCTCTTAATGGAACACTTGACATTTCTACTGTGTCTCTTCTTCTTCTACTGTGTCTCAGGACTCGGGTGCGAACTGTGTATCACATGTGAACTTGGCCCAATTTAAAGGCTGGATGCCCTTCCTGACGCCAACCTTATGTAGAGGGATGTATCCACCATTTTGTGTTTCTACGGTTGTTGATAGTGAGATGTGATGTGTGTATACGAGGTGCGTACTGGGGCAAACGGTAATAACCAGTTCCCTACGCAGAGGACTTAGCCTCAGAGGGTTAAAATCCCCTACGCGGCCAAGGATCGAACACTCTGAACCGAATGCCTTAATGCTGACCATTCAGCCAATGAGCCGGATATATCAGAAAATAAGTAAGTATAAGGCGTGATCAAAAAGTTTCCGTTTGAGAGCGTTGCTGCAGCGGACATGAAAAGTAGCGCGACTCCGGTGCGTGTATATAAGTACGGAGATGTAGGCAAAGGGGTTAGTGTGACAGTCGTGTCGTGACGAGGTGCGTGTGTTAAATGCGGCCACGTGAACACTGGCGACTTTATTACTAAATGCGTCCAAACAGGACCAACGAGCTGTTATTCTGCTCTTGGCTCCCGAAGGACAAACACCAGTGGGCACTCATCAGAGAACGAGAAGTGTGTATGGGGCAGCGTGCACCAAGTTCCGTGCGGGTCGCGTTTCGACACAAGACGCCGGTCGATCTGGGAGGCCAGCTTCATCCATTACGGACAACAAGCAGGCGGTGGATGAGGCGATGAGGGCGGACCGGCGCATAACCTGATCCCTCCCCGTGCGATTATCACGCCTTCGGTCCCCTCAATAAGGCCTTGAAGGGTCGACGCTTCCTGTCCGATGAGGATGTGCAGCAGGCGGTTACGGACTTCTTCACTCAGCAGGACACGGGATAAGTGCCTCATTGCTCACGGCGATTTTGTCTGATTGGCATCCCGATTCAGGACTGTACGGCCGTCGAACGGAAACGTTTTGGTCGCCCCTTAATTATACATCATTAACTACATAATTCAATCACACACAAATTTAAACGCACACGTGCCGGGCTGAGTGGCTCAGACGGTTGAGGCGCTGGTCTTCCAACCCCAACTTGGCAGGTTCGATCCTGGCTCAGTCCGGGGGTATTTGCAGGTGCTCAAATATGTCAATCTCGTGTCCGTAAATTCACCGGCACGCAAAAGAACTCGCGTGGGTCTAAATTCCGTCACCTCGGCGTCTCCGAAAACCGTAAAGCAAATAACATTATTTATTATTTAATCGAACACGAACCAAGACTAACTCCTAGATCAGACCAGTAATCCATTACCTCACAATAAGTTTCTTTCATGAATCAGTGGTGGAGTGTGTCAGCCTCCGAATCCCAAGCTAGAGGTTTCAAGCTGAGCACAGATAGTGGGATATTTGAAGGATATAAGGAAGTCCAATCTGAACTCAGTGCCAAACTATGTCAACATACGCTATCAATAACTCAGTGCTCTAAAGCAGGGCCTCTCAAACGCCCAAAATTTCACGCGTGCAGAGCGAGGCGCAAGAGCTCCGTGCACTGTGCATCGGTGCCGCTCGGTATAGTTCGGATCAACGCTTCGTCTCTGGGCTACTCGGCTAAGCTCGGCTCTACTCGGCTACACTCGGCTCAACGCAGCCCGGATTTGGAGCGCTACGGCGCAAGTGGGACAGAGGGAGACAGGCGGAGCGAGCGAGAGAGGCGCGAGGAAAGAGAGAGTAAGCGCTATTGCTCCAAATCGAGGAGTGGGGGGTCTGCACTCTGGTCAACCAAGCCAAGCCGTCTTTTGCACCGTGCACATTGCATGCACCACGCGCATGCACCCTGAGAGGCCCTGCTCTAAAGGCTAATGCTTTGTTGATGCAACCACTCTTTTCTTCCATTGGCTGTTCGTTTCAGTTCCATGTAATTGTCACAACCTAACCTCTTCTTGATGTATACTTCATCCTAGGTTTTCCCCTCCCTTTCTTTCCCAGCACTTTCACTTCAAGTATGTTAGTAAATGTCCAGCTCTATACAGGCAATCCCCCACTGTTAACTACATTCCAGCCCTTCTGTCAATTTTAAATCTCTGACAGTGTCGGGAATTGATTCCGAGCCACGGCAGCTAATAACGCTAACCGTTACACTACATAGGCAGACACGTTGTAAATCACACGTTAGATGCTTAAGTAACAAAAATAATTAAAAGAACTCGCGAGGGTAGAGTAGCGATTCGATTCATGGAATGAACTGTACTGCTCAGTGCAATGACTCGTTTTTCATTCGCTGCTGATGATGTAAGAAAAAATAATGTCTGATTAGATCATTGTGTGAATGCTGATGGTGACCATCTTATAAATACTTTCAACTCCTATCTTCTTTAGATAATCTTCCCTATTTTCCTGCATCAGCTAAAGGTAAGTTTCCAACCGCTCTCCTGTGAACAACGTTTTCAATTACAGTTAATATTACGCATGTGAACTATACTCGAAGTCAACTCAAGACCTAAGCGGTATATTTGATATTATACATCTTATAAAAGCCTCTTGCATTACTTGCCAGGTTCAGAACGAGAACCATGGTGGAGAAAGGGAAAGAGGGGAAGAGCTCACCCGCGGAAGAAATTCCCTGAGTTCTTCCGTTGTCTACCGGTATAATATCAAACGGACCGCTTAGGACTTGAGTTGACTCCGACTATAGACCATGTTCGGTGCTTTCAACAATATCTATAACAGTGTGCTTTTTCGACCTTAAAGTGGGATGATTCTTCGTCAGTAATGCATTTCCCAATCGAGTTTTGGTTCCTCTGCAATCCGACAGAGTTAAAAAATATGGAAATTGATACGAAAGCAACCTAAATGGCATCAAATAAAAATGACCGCTCCCAGTACCTGAGACTTATTATTATTATTATTATTATTATTATTATTATTATTATTATTATTATTATTATTATTATTATTATTATTACTTAACAGTGATGAGCCAATAGTAATACATTAATATACAGTGAGGTCAGATTATCTTTCGGCCGTAGCTGGCGGAGCGCTAGGCTGGGAGCCGGGACTCAGAGATTTGAAGTAGTTTCCCGTGGTTTACCATTTTCGCACAAGGCAAAGCTGGGACTATGCTTTAATTAATGTCACATATGCTATCTTCCCAAACGTAGTCATTTCCCATCCTTGCATCGCCGAAAACCTTTGATGTGTTAGTGCGACGTTAAACCGCTAGCACTAAGAAAAAAGTACTCATAAGAAATGTTTTGATTAATGCAAATCTTCCATTTTCCCTCATAACGGTGTTTCACTAGAGGCATCTTTCAACATGGCAGTATGTGGAATGGAACAAGATAGCGCTTGCTGTTAGGATCATTTTCAGAGCGAAGGTAAATGAAGACAAGATATGTAAATAGTATGCAAATGTATTACGTGTGCGAAACAGAAGCGCACTGAAATAATACGACTAGGTTCTGCAAATTAATTCAGTAGTGAGCAATTTGAAACTGGTAAACAGTTAAAATATATCCCAATAAAATTTATGAGTAGACTCCGGGTCTCAGAATAAAGACGAAATGTATCACAGTGGTTAAGTGTAAGAGAGGGCCAAGAGCCCTAACTTCGCCACCTACAAAGACATAATAAATAAATAAATAAATAAATAAATAAATAAATAAATAAATAAATAAATAAATAAATAAATAAATAAATAAATAAATAAATAAATAAATAAAAATAAATAAATAAATAAATAAATTTTCAAGACTACACAATATAGCATCAAAGGCAGGCCTCCAGATATCCTACGAGAAAACCAAGTACATGGAAAATCTACGTCAAAATAGCAAAAGAACTCCGCTAGAGATGGAAAACGGCACAATTTCACAGGTGCCCTCCTTCAAATACCTTGGAGAAATTATACTACCATCAGGATTAGACAGTAGTGCCAATGTAGAAAGAAACACCAAACTACATAAGGCATACAGACTGACGTGGAATTACTACAACAAAAGAGTCATATCGCGTAATGCAAAATTACGACACTACAAGACAGTTGTATTGCCCGAAGCTTTATATGCCTCAGAAACCATATGCTTAGGTGGTCACTCTAAAATTACTGAAATTGAAAAGCAGGAGCGGAAAATTCTCAGGAAAATTTATGGTCCTACGAGAGAAAATGGAATGTGGATTAAGAGGAAAACAGCGGACCTCTACTCCTTCACCGACAGGTTTACTGATGCTGTACGGAAAAGGCGCCTTAATTTCTATGGCCATATCTACAGAATGAACAGCGACAGACTAACTAAAAGATTATTCAAAGTAATCAACTCAAAGAAGGTCAAAATAAAATGGCTAGAAGAAACTAAGGCGGACCTCCAAGAAATAAATATTACAGACGACATCATGGAAAATCGTGGAGCTTTTAGAACCAAAGTAGCTAATCATAAATTTAGGGAGAAACCAAAAAAGACAACTGGTAGGAAGTGGTCGACAGAACGCAAGATGCAACACAGTGCATTCATGAAGAGATTTTGGGAGGATAAGAAGGCACAAACCATCAAACCAACTATCAAGTTCAAACGCGCTCTATGAATGGGCATAACGAAGGAAGAAGAAGAAGAAATAAATTTTCAAGTCTGTTGTCATTCTAAATACTAGCATTCCCACTAGTCAACACAGAAAGTGTAGACGAGTATTTAGCGAAGTCAGTTAGCCACGTTGCCAGTTTACTGATGATCTGAAGATTGCCTGTAAGTCCAGCATTCTTTTAAAATCCTCGATCAATGAACGTCATTGAAAGTTTGCACAGCGTTACTTGGTCCAAGTTTGTTTTCAAAAAGAAAAGATTGTTGGATCTTACTGAACTAGACTCTCCGTTCAGCAAGGAATGTCTCAAGACTGAAGAGAGGAGGAAGCTCCTTTGTTATCCTTCGAGAAGCAGATCTGCTGGAGATTGACGACGATTTAAGCATTATGCAAGATGTAGACTTGAGAAGGAATAATTCAGAGAAAGGCAACATTGGAGCAAACCTTCATTAGAAAGTTCTACAAGAAAAGGAAGGAAAGCATGAGGTTAAATAAAATGTTAATGTATGTGTATTTCAACCCCTTAGTCTCCGTTTCCAGATATGGGGTCGGGGATGGGGTGAATTAAATTAATATGGCTTGTGTTTACGGCCGGATGCCCTTCCTGACACCAACCTCGATTGAGGAGCTAATGAAGATGAAATTAATGACATTGAATTACATCTGGTAAGGAGGTGGAAGGGATCGGTTGTGCTCAATGAATAGGAACTGTCTCAGCATTTACCTGGAAGTGAAAATGGGAAACTAGAGAAAAACATTCTTAGGACAGCTGACGGTGGGTTTCGAACCCACTCCCCTTCCGAATGCAGAGCTTGGCTCCATAGCCGTAGCGCGTAAACATGCGCGGTCATCACGCTCTATATTCCAGTGTAATAATAATAATAATAATAATTGTACCGGGCGGTACACCTCCACGCCGCTAATTTAAAATGTGCGCCAGTTGAAACTCCTCTGCTGGAGGAAGTCTGAACTTTATTGACGGTATTAATTTTCTACTTTCTCAGAAGATGTCACTACCTGGAAATTTTGGAGTTTTAGAACTGTGTCATTTTTGATGTGTTTTTGTTTTGCTTGAAGTAAGAAGTGTGAACTTTCTCTTCTAGAGGACACTACTGAAGATCAACAATAGTGCACCCTGGTGGGAAGCGAAAGAACTGTTTTTTTTGGAGAAAATGTAATTTCAAAAGTTTGTTCTTTGCTAAATTTCTTTCAGTCATTGGTTAAGTTGGCAATATTAACCCTTTCTTTCCCCTTGCTTTAAATCTAGCCAATCCCGAATTTCTTAACTTAATTTTCCACCAATAATGTGTTTCTTCTTCATCTTGTGTAGGGGTTTCTCTTTTTTCTCCAATAAAGTGATTGTGGGCGGGTGTTCTCATTCCCCTAACGCCTAGAACCTTCCGCGAGGGTATATAAACTGCTGATTTTAGGGTCTCTGCGCCACTTCTGTTCCATCTTTCAGTGTGTAAAGTACATAGCAGGGGGCGGGAAGCGCCTCTTTCTCCGGCAGCGGTCAACAACCAGGTAATGGCCGATTAATTACTTCTTTTCTTGCTTGCTCAGCAGTTTAACTCTCGGGGCGGGTCCGAAGTTTTTACATTATGTAACCTTCCTTAAAATGTAAAGGAACTTGTATCCATTCCATCTTTTAAACTGTATATCGGGATAGAGAGTGCTTAACCCTCTCGAGCTCCCAATCATATTGTTTTGAGGTGAACTTATTTTTCTCAACCTATTCTTCGTTAACGTAAAACAAATTGTTTCTTTCCTAAAGTCACCTCCGTAGTATGGGATTAGCCCTTGCATCCGTGGCCTAGAGCCAAATTAGGTTTTGAAACAAGTGTATTAGGAGTGCAGTTCGCCTCCTCTCAAATTGTTATTTTAGAGGTCATGTTATTTCCCCCTTTCATTTAATAGACCTCAGTAGGTTGGGTATTTTACCCCTGTGTCTATGTCCAGTAAGGACAACTTGAAGGTGGAGTTTGGTGTGGCCTTTGATGGGCTTAAAGTTGAGAGCGAGGGGCTCTTTTTCGATAATTGAGTGTTGTATGCCTCGTGGAGGCTTTTCAGTGTAATTTGGAGCAAGTGCTCCTGAGCATGAATGGGGTTTTCTGCCCCTCTGTTAATACTTATTTTGAAGTAAGGTTGGGCTGATTGCCCAAGCAATGTGAAGTCGGGGCGCGAAGCCCAAATCCTGTAAATATTCTAACTACCCTTTTGACTTGCTACTTTGTACCTGCCATGCTTGTTATTTCTTTATTTGAAAAGAAAATATAACCTTGTTAAATTTTACATTAACTTTAATTCCGTAGTTGGAGACCTATTCACACCCGCACCTTCTTTCACCTCTACCTACCACGGAAATCTCCGTAACAATAATAATAATAATAATAATAATAATAATAATAATAATAATAATAATAATAATAATAATAATAATAATAATAATAATAATAATAATAATAATAATAAAAATTGAATTTTAAAAAATCAATTTACCGGGCGAGTTGCCGCGGGGTTAGGGGCACGCGGCTGTTAGCTTGCATCCGGGAGATAGTGGGTTCGAATCCCACTGTCGCCAGTCCTGAATATGGTTTTCCTTGGTTTCCCATTTTCACACCAGACAAATCCTATCCTATCGTCGCCATAAGACCTATCTGTGTCGACGCGACGTAAAGCAACTAGCAAAAAAAGTCAATTTTTCATTAGTTCTTTTCTCTCATTACGATACCAGCAGATGTCAGAGATTTCATCTATAACATCGCCATTGCTACTCTCAGAGAAATGTGTGACGTGCCTCGCTCTTTTGCCCACTCTGAAATTCATACTATCTCGTGTATCTATCTGTATCTATTATTGTTGTTCAGGTATTCTTTGTCCTTGGGTAACCTGCCGCTGCTGCAGGAAGATTGTATAATAATAATAAACACAGCTAAATATTTACATCAGCGAAACATTTACAGGATATAGTCCTGGATTATCATCATGGTTCTATGCATTAATATTGTAAAAATAAATATAAGGTTTAGATATAAATTATTGAAAAATCAAAATTTGTAAAAATAAATATAAGGTTTAGATATAAATTATTGAAAAATCAAAATTTGTAAAAATAAATATAAGGTTTAGATATAAATTATTGAAAAATCAAAATTTGTAAAAATAAACATAAGGTTTAGATATAAATTATTGAAAAATCAAAATTTGTAAAAATACATCAAATTTAAAGCAATATTTTTCTCACTAAGTGGAACCATAGACCTTTTTCATTGTACCTTGCAAATGTTACTAATATTAAGTTTTAAATTTAAAATTTTGTAGTAAAAATTTCGTTTTGAAAATACTCCTTAACTGAAATGTGTTCAAAAATATAAGAAACCAGAACCCATTAAGTTTGAAGACATAAATTTCGTGCGTTGTTAGTTCTTTATATAATTGCAGTAGACACAGTAGAAATGTGTCCGACTCGTTGGCTGAATGGTCAGCTCACTGCACATTCGTTCAGAGAGTCCCGGGTTCGATTCCCGGCCGGGTCAGCAATTTTAATAGCTTCTGATTAATTCTTCTGGCTCGGGGACTGGGTGTTTCTGTACGTCCCAACACTCTCCTCTTCATATTCAAACAACACACCACACTACCAACCACCATAAAAACACGCAATAGTGATTACATCCCTTCATATAAGGTTGGCGCCAGGAAGGGCATCCGGCCATAAAACAGGCCCAAATCCACATGTGCGACGCAGTTCGCACCCGCGACCCCCCAGGTGTGGGAAAAAGCGGTAGCTGCTGGTCAGAGGGGGAGTTACCCTCTAGGTGGCCCGCTCCACCCCCTCAGGGTGGGGAATGAAAGCATTAATAGATAGCTTTTTTTTGTCGGTAGATGCACAGTGGGTTTCGGCCCATAAGTGGCCACGGCTGGTCCGTGGGTCAACAGATCTGCACTCTGACCGCCCAACCGAGCAGAGCAGGGATGGCCACGGCTCTACCGTGGTTCTACGCCTCTGCATTCGGGAGACGGAACAGGGCTGGACCTTACGCCTGGCCCCAACCGTCGGCTGTCCTGAGAATGGTTTCCCGTGGTTTTCCATTCTCCTGCACTAAGGCAAATGCCGAGACAGTTCCTAGTGTAGGCCACGGCCGCCAACCCCCTCACCTTCTTCGAGCATCTCCTTCACCATAACAAATCTCGCGGCCTGAGAGAGGGCTTCACCGTCTAAGAGGCACACCTCCCCCTTCAGGGGAGGAATGAAGACATTTTAGAAAAGAACAAAGTAACCTTTTTTCACTTCTGATGTATGTATGTATATCGCTATATCCCGCAATTCACCGGGCGAGTTGGCCGTGCGGTTAGGAGCGCGCGGCTGTGAGCTTGCATCCGGGAGATAGTGGGTTCGAACCCCACTGTCGGCAGCCCTGAAGATGGTTTTCCGTGGTTTCCCCATGTTCACACCAGGCAAATGCTGGGGCTGTACCTTAATTAGGCCACGGCCGCTTCCTTCCCATTCCTAGGCCTTTCCTGCCCCATCGTCGCCATAAGACGTACCTGTGTCGGTGCGACGTAAAGCAAGTAGCAAAAAAATCCCGCAAACCCGGGTACTTTCTGTTGTCTGTATATTTATTGCCCCCACCACCACCACTTCTAATTCCCAACCGCCGCTATTGTTTTATAGCCTACGTATTTTTCCCAGAAGGCTGCACCGCCATTTATGTAAACCTTGGTACACAGGCGAAGTGCGGGTAACAGAATCTCGTAAGCTCATTTAGAGAGATTGGATAGTTCAAGAAGATTGGAAAAGACATGAGTATAGCGCAGATTTTAAGGCACGAAAAACAAGTAGAAAAATGCGAGTAAAGAGGAACAGGAAAGGGAACAGACACGTAAAATTATAAGCTTCCGTTATTCCATCACCATCTTCTTCTTCTTTTTCTTTTTATGGAAGGTATAGGGTAAATATACCGTTAATCGGCACTGACCGAGTGATCGGCACTTTCTGTTGCAAAACTACGTGTTGCATGAGTCAGAATACACAGAACATGATTTTGATCATTTATATTATATTTTCGGTCAGTGCCGAATACTAGTTCAAAGAAAATCACAGCCGTACCAGTTATCGACAGGTGTGCCGATAACTAGTGCAACTGAGGAAGTATACCTCCCGCTTCATAACCTTCCGTTGGAAATATCAAAAAGAAATACTTTGAGAACATTTGAACTAGTAATCGGCATATACATTCTTCACTCTGTTTCTTTTTAAGGTCTGATAAAATAAATGCCGAACATTAGGTCATGTATGTGCCGATCACTCGACAGTGAATTCACATTTACCTTTCCGATGGCTCCGAAACTGCTTTATTCAGAAGAAAGCATGAGGAAGGCTTTGGAAGCCGTGGCTGGAGGTATGCCTGTCCTAGAGCAGCGAAACAGTACGGAGTGCCTAGGTCAACACTTCAGGACAAAGTAAACGGCAGAACTCCTTCTTATAGAAAAATGGGACCTTCATTTGTTCTTAGTCAAGATGAAGAGGCAAATCTGGTTAACTGGATAATTACTTTGAGTAAAAAGGGGTTTCCTGTGACGAAGCATCAACTGTGCGATTCTGTAGCTATGGTAGTGAAAACATTACAGAAAGAAACTCCTTATAGTGAACGTAAACCAGGTGGGCACTGGTACGAAGCATTTCTTAAGAGGCATCCCGAAGTTACTGAAAGGGTTTCTGAAAATCTGACAACAAACAGAGGATTTGTAAGTGAACAGAGTTTAAGAGATTGGTTTAAGGGAGTGCTTGACTATTTGACAGAACATGGTTATGCAGACATTTTAAAAGAACCTTCTAGAATTTTTAACTGTGATGAAACTTGTTTCTTTTTATCACCCAAAGATAACAAGGTTTTGGCGCAGAAAGGCTCAAGAATGTGTATAATGTTATTGCTAGTGGGGAGAAAGACAATGTAACTAGTTTATTAATGGCGAATGTCCCAGGTTAAATTGCCCCTCCAATGGTTGTGTTTAAATTCAAGAGAGTTCCCAAGCTTGTTTCTGATGCAGTCCCACAATCATGGGAGATTGGCCGTTCGGACAATGGTTGGATGACGGCGGAAACTTTCTTTGAATACATTACGAACGTGTTTTATCCATGGGTAATAGAGCAGGGTATTAAACTACCAATATTATTATTCATGGATGGACATACATCACATCTAACCTTACCCCTCTCAGAGGTTTATGAAAAAAAGCGGTATAATTCTTGTTTGTTTGTACCCAAACACTACGCACATCTTGCAACCCCTCGATGTCGCCGTATTCCGTCCAATGAAGCTTTTCTGGAAGAAAGCTGTGCATGACTGGAGAAATGAAAATGATCACGAAAAGTTAACTGTGAGCGAATTTGCTCCATTACTGGACAATGTACTGAAGAATATTACTTCTCAAACTATTATGAATAGTTTTCGTAAATGTGGTTTGTTTCCATTCCCTCCCGAAGCTATGAACTACAGCAAGATCTTGAAGAAAAGGGAGGATGATAGGCCTACTGCTCCAAATGTAGATGATGTAAAACCTCACTTGAGGTTCTTCGAGAAACGTATAGACTCTGAAATAGGGCTACTTGATTCGTTTAAAGCAACAACTGGACGCTGGGTTGGTTCGACCAAGGACGAAAATCTTTTTTTACTTTTGGAGAGGACTGAAGGAAGAAGCTGGTGAAATGCAAGCATTGGAAAACACAGCTGACGAAGTGCCAATTGTGCCTGCAGATTTTCCTTTTTCACAGCTGAAGGTAAACGAAACAGTTGAGATGTATTTAGAAAATCACGATTTCAGTGAATTTCAAGGACTCCTAACTAACACTCCAAATGAGACTTCCCATTCAAGTGAGTGTGTGAATACTTCATACTCTGGAGGGACTACTGAGGAATTATCTGGGCACATATCCGATTTAGATAGGGAACCGTTTGAACAATCGGGTAACTTCAGGAGAGATTTACCACTTCGAATGCCAAAGAAGTGCTTGCTTCCAGAGTTTAACTCTGTTAATGGATGCATCGATCCCTCTGTAACAAATCGTGGAGAATCCAAGTGTCAGGCATCCACGCCAGAAAGTAGATTTATCCCTCTTTCTCGTATTCTTAATCATAGTAATGGGATAGTAGCAGAATCTTCAACCAGTGCAATTCAAGTTTCTGGAGATACATTGAAACATAATTCTCAAGCGGTCAATATGATAGACGATAGGCCTACATGTTCAAATCAGGAGACAGCGTCGTATCAAACACCCGATAAGTGCAACACCATGAATTTCAATAAGTTGGGTTCTAAACACCTGTCGACTCCACCTTCCACGTCTCAGGTAGTTATATCTTCTTTTAAAAGCATACTTTTCTGGTCAAGAGATCAGCTAGTTCTGAAGAAGTGAAAGAAGGAGAAGATACCAGCAGTAGCAACATCTGCACAATGGATAAGATAGTATCAAAAGAAGGAAGAGGAAAAAATTAAAAAACAAACTGAACTAGAGGAACGTAGAAAGAAAAGGGAGCAAGCAAAGTAAAAAAGGAAGAACAAGAAATGGAAAAGAAAACTTTGCTTAAAACAGCAACTCGTAATAAAAAGATTCAGGAAGCAAACGATCAAGAAGCTGTACATGAAAATAACGAAGTTAAGAAGAGAAGGATTAGGGAAACACCTTCGGAAGTTGCAGAGGATTCATGGTACTGCGAAATATGTGAGGAAGACAAAAAATTGCCTATGATACAGTGCATGCAGTGCAGAACATAGTTTCATGAAGAGTGCTGCAGTATCAATAAAAAAAGGGCTTCCATGACTTTCACATGCCACAGTTGTGTAAATGAATAAACCTGTCAGTGTCAGTGTTTCGTATGAAAGAAACGTACGCCTGATTATAATATTACGTCAATTAAAGCTAAACGTTGTTTTGATAGGCTTTCTGTACTTAGGACCACAAATCTGTGGTGTAATGAAATGTATCCTTGTGCGTGTTACTTAATGGTGATTCAATAGTGAACATACTGTTTCAATTTTTAGGGTGAAATTTTGTAATATTAAGGTAGAAATAAAACCTGTCTTGACTTAACCACATTTTAGTTGCCACTGCCGATTAATGGTACAGTTGAGTGCCGATAACCGGGTCTCAGCTTTTCTTGCGCTGCCGATCATTGGTACACAGGGGTGCATCTAGTAAAATAAATTATTTGGAAATGAACGGGTTGTCCGTGCAAGCACTTGAATATATCCTTTCGAATACAAAGGTATTTATGTGTCATATCAACGCAAGACTTTACACATGATGATGTAACGCGGCTCCTCTTAAGGTGCCGATTAACCCTCGGACATTCGCGCTAGGAATAGACGCATTGTTACTAAAATTCAATCTGAATGACCCGTACGTGCTATTTCTAGCTTTCTTTGGTAATAATACCTTAAAAAGTAGTATATATAAATATTTGCTGGCAGGACGTAGTGTTTACAGTGCACTATGTCTTCTGGTATGGGCTAGAGCAATATCGTTACTTTCATTGATCTGTCTCAGCTTTATCCTTGGCTTTGACAAGACGAAAGTGACTGAGGTATGAGTGATGCTAGTTACGCAGCCAGTCCCTGTTATGAATGGTGTGAAAATGTTGCTCATAGGGTCAGTTGGTGCATGCATTTCAGTGGGCTTGGCAGACTGATATGTAATAGCAACTTCTGGCTCGGTGAGGAAAGCAACGGGAAACTACCTCACTCCTCATTTCCCTAGTACGCCTCTTCAGTGATGCCTAGGCCATTTATGACAGCTGATGACGGAGCTGTTGAGGATCCAACCAGGCTTCGGGCTGAGGACTAAACATACACACATATAAATATTCTAGGCCAAATTTGAAGACCGTATATAGGTTTCCCTTTTGTTAAGAAGTGGAAATAAAAACCCTTGAGGAAAAATTTGATTACATCTCATACTACGGGAAATATACCATGGAAACTGAAATAAGAGAATTACAGTTTGTAAATTTATTTATATATATACCCAAATACCTACACTAGAACATATTTGCAGGGTGAATAAGTAAAAACTATATCCGGTTAAAAAACTCTCTTAGAGTTTCTGTGACCATTTTAGGGAATTTTAGCACTCTATCAAAGCACGTATTTCTGTAGTATCGGTAAATTTTGCATCACGATCAAATTCAAACTTGTCTCTTAATTCACCTATGTAAATGTGTTTTTTTTTTTGCGTCGCACCGACACAGATAGGTCTTATGGCAACGATGGGACAGGAAAGGACTAGGAGTGAGTGGGAAGGAAGCGGCCGTGGCCTTAATTAAGGTACAGCCTCAGTATTTGCCTGGTGTAAAAATGGGAAACCACGGAAAACCATTTTCAGGGCTGCCGACAGTGGGGTTCGAACCCACGATCTCCCGAATACTGGATACTGGCCGCACTTAAGCGACTGCAGCTATCGAGCTCGGTATGTAAATATTTGTCGCTGTGGTTATCATTTGTATTATATTGCTACCTATAAAAAGCTCTAAATATTAAAGTTCAGTTTTCACAGTACGAACAATTCCCTAAAGGCCAGGAAAGTGCACGAAAATAATATGGGCTCTTGTAGGCACTTTGGAACGTGGATGATCCCTCAAGGTGCGTTTTCCAAGGTGCGATTGTAGCCACAACGGCGATTGTAGCCGCACGGCGACAGCAGTCTTCCATCTCCGCGCATGCGCAGTTTGAATTTGGTCTGCGACTCGCTGCGATTGCGGCTTGAGCCACCACACTGGTGCAGTGAGCAGTGCTGGCGGCCGCAGTCGCTGAGGCGGAAGTGACAATTGCTCAACACCTCCTCCGCAAGCATTCTCCTCTGTCAATCAAGGGCCGATAAGAGCCGAGCCGTGCACAGATGATAAACAGTCTTGATATCTTGTCAAGATTACTGGGTCGTAACTTATAGGAATGAATATACAGTGTAATATGTACTTTTAAATAAAATGCAAATCCCACTCTGCATTATAATTTTTATGCGTTTTTATTGATTCCTTCATTCCCTAGATTACACCGATGGAATGGCATATAAATAATTGACATATTGGTGCAATTAATGTTGTGTCACTCAATTAAGTTGCGGGTTTGTTAAACTTGAGGTTTACCGGGCCAGTTGACTGTGCTGTTGGAGATGCGCAGCTGTGAGCTTGCATCCGGGAGATAGTGGCATCGAATCCCACTATCGTCAGTCCTGAAGATGGTTTTTTCGTGATTTTCCATTTTTACACCAGGCAAATGCTGGGGCTGTCCCTTAATGAAGCCACGGCCGCTTCCTTCTAGCTCGTAGGCCTTTCCTATGCCATCGTCGCCATAAGACCTATCTGTGTCGGTGCGACATAAAGCCACTAGCAAAAAAATCTTGAAGTCTATTACGACCACAGATTTACTGATCGTTATGTCTTACAGTAAAAAACACTTATTCAGTTGAGCTAAACACTGTTAAAATAAGGTTAAAATATCCGTACCTGAGAATGAGTGCAAGTTTCTCAGTTGGTTCTGATAGGCTTCTAGTACCGATTGCATGGGGTTTTCAAAAAGTCACTTTTTTAAAGTTAGAGAATATAACTAAACATCAGTCTGAAATACTTCCTGAACTTTGTCTCATCACTTAAAATATGCCTCTTAATTAAATTATTATAGCGTCCTTCCTCATAGTGCGATGCAAATATACTGTTGACTTTCCTTCTTTTTGGGCCGAGATACCACATTAACCATTCTTCTTCTTCTTCTTCTTCTTCCATTCAAATGTCAAGGAAAGCCCTGCCACTAACGAAATCGCCCGTTCTCTCGTCCTCTGACGGACTGGACTGCGCGACTGGCGGCTGGAGTCGTGTCTAAGAAAACACCCCACGTGCCCGTCGCTTGCGGCTGCTGTCGTCAACGTAAATGGCGATCCCAATCGTTGCGGCTCTGGCCGCCGTGGCGGCTACAGTCGCACCTTGGAAAACGCACCTTTAGACACTTGAAATTGTCCTTGGTAGTGAACCATCTGGAATTATTGCTGCCGGTACCTTCATCGTTATTTGTCGCTGGACAATCGAGCGGGGTATCTTCCTCACTGCTTGTACCTTCTTCAGATACAGTTTAGTGTATTTCGTGTGTAAGAATATCCTGTTCACTATCGTCACTATCACCGCTAACAATACTATCAGTACTTTCATATAACCACTGACTGATCTGAAAGTAATCTACTTGGCCACCTGGGCAGTGACATTTCCTTTGCTCGGTCATTGTCAGCACTGAAACAGCAATGCTCGCGCGGGCTACTATTGTAGCCCACACCACTTTTAATCCATCTGGCACCTAAATGCCGCGCCTAGTCAAGTCGAAAACACACTCGTCAGTTAACTGCATCATTGACAGGCAGCTATAGAAAGTATCAATATTCTTAGCAACGAGTATACTCGGTACTACAACAAAATAAATGACTGGGCTACACCTGTAGCCCGCTTGAGTCTCCGAGGGTTAATGGTACACTTACCCTAATTAGTTTACCCTTTACCCTTTTTCGGAGGAAGAAGAAGAATGTAAGCATTCGTGCTTCAATATCTGCCGCCCCACTCCCGTACCCGCTAATGAAGATTAATTGTCACATGAACCTCTACATGGTTGTTTGATAACTACTAGATTACGATGCCAGGCTCCGTCCATGATATCTCCGATTTAAGAAGAGTTCTAAACGCTGCGAGTAAATTGATATGATAACCATCTTCCTACTACTGTACTTGCTTGCGTAGTGCACACAATTGAAGCGGGGGTAATTATTAGTCATAGCACGCCAGGTCTGTGTCAGTATGTGCGGGTGGAAAGCTTCGATGTCACAATAACATATTTACGCAACCTCGTACTGAGCACACGTACACGTGAATAACATGCCCACTTGTCCTCCGCTGTTGGAAGTAGCATACACCGTGTCCGGGATCGAGTTAGAAACCCAGTCTAACCATCGTCGTCTTGGTCTTCTTCTTTTTCTCTTATCCTCCACTACAGAGTCCATTATTCTCCTTGGTAACCTAACCTCCTCCATTCGCCTCACATTATCCCAGCATTGAAGCCACTTTATGTGTACAGCTTCATCCGCCGAGTTCATTCCTAACTTATCCTTCATCTCCACATTCCGAGTACCCTCCTGCCATTTTTCTCGCTACTTTCATGTCTGTTACGATATCCTGAATCAACCCAGCTTTCAATCCCGTAAAGCCAGGTTAGTCTGAAAACAGACCGATGTAGAGGCAGTTTCGTCCGGGAGCTGATTTCCTTCTTACAGTACGGTTCATCGCAACTGTGAGCTTACTGCATTAGATCCTTGATTCAATCCCACTTAATATTCAGTATATACTTTTAGGTAAGTAATCAACGGATAAACACAGTTTCTGAGATTTGATTGCCAACATTTCGTGTCGTTATAGAATCATAAGTGACGCATGCGAAGAAATGGCATAAGAAGTGCTTGCGCATATGTCTGGGTATGAAAGGCGCACATCAGAACTAAATGTCTCGTTAAGGCTGCATAAACATGGTGGGACCGGGCGAGTTGGTCGTGCGGTTAGAGGCGCGCGGCTGTGAGCTTGCATCCGGGAGATAGTGGGATCGAGTCCCACTGTCGGCAGCCCTGAAGATGGTTTTCCGTGGTTTCCCATTTTCATACCAGGCAAATGCTGGGGCTGTACCTTAATTAAGACCACGGCTGCTTCCTTCCAACTCCTAGGCCTTTCCTATACCATCGTCGCCATAAGACCTATCTGTGCCGGTGCGACGTAAAGCCATTAGGGGAAAACACGTCTGACAGTGCTACTACCTGGCCTCTCTTGATCTCTAGATTTGACCCTTTAAACTCGTTGTGAAAGCATAGAAGTTAGTGCTAGCAAGGAAATATTCATGACACCAATGACCAATCCGCTATAAGAATATCAAGAACAAAACCAATCAACAGCTGTCTATCGCCTCGATTTTATCCCTTTCGTGGTATCACTTTCATTTTATCGCACATAAATGAACTTTTTTATGTTTTAAATCATCAGAACAGTACACGGAAACCAGTAACGGAGCTTTATAGTTAAAAAGTGATGACAGAACATAATGAAGGTGCTTGTGCGTGTGGGGTGAGCGCATACATGAGTGTCTTTAGAATGACACCGGTGCAAGTGAATTAAATGGAAAATTCTTAATTCCCACGGAGGGAATTAGATATTTTTCACCAATAGGGCATGTCAAAAATGTCAAACATATCAGATGTAAGGCTTTTCAGGCGTTTGCTCTATTAAGCAGCGTTTCGTCTTAGGTATGACACTAGAGTCATCAGAGTGGGATGTGTCAGACCCTACCCACTGACGCTGGGGTGTATGCAGGTGAACTTATCAGAAGCCCTTCTAAGAGGCACAGTCTGATAATTGCATACGGGAGATAAATCTCCACAATGGAATTATTGCCCGCCTAGCAATTCCAAATGGAAAATTCTAAATTCCCATGGAGGGAATTAGATATTTTTCACCAATAGAGCATGTCAAAAATGTCAAACATATCAGATGTAAGGCTTTTCAGGCGTTTGCTCTATTAACCAGCGTTTCGTCTTAGGTATGACACTAGACTCATCAGAGTGGGATGTGTCAGACCTACCCACTGACGCTGAGGTGTATGCAGGTGAACTTATCAGAAGCCCTTATAAGGGGCACACTCTGATAACTGCATACGGGAGATAAATCTCCACAATGGAATTATTCCCCGCATAGCAATTCCAAATGGAAAATTCTAAATTCCCATGGAGGGAATTAGATATTTTTCACCAATAGAGCATGTCAAAAATGTCAAAAACATATCAGGTGTAAGGCTTTTCAGGCGTTTCAGGCGTTTTACATTTTTGACAAGTGAATTATGTTGATATACAGATTGCAGTACACTACAAAATCTTATATTAAAATATAGAACAAGAACAATATGATCATGCTCAACAGTTTTACAGCGAATGGTATGTTCAGATTACAATCTAAAATCCAACTTTCGAGGCTTCTTAATACGCATTTGTCCAATGCAGACTTTGTCAATAAACTTGCATAGACCTCTCAAGCTGGTCTTAAGCCACGCAAAACATATTTGAATTCACTCGCGAAGCGATCTGATTGTCTTACTTCAGCAGCTGGTAAAATGAAAATGGTGTGAGATTTCGAATTAATGCTTTCAAATTATTTATTAGTAGGACCAACCCTTTAACTCTCATATACCCTTATTCACGTCGTTTCCGAGCAGAGCTCCAGAATTTATCTAGAGAGAATCTGAAGCTCGAGCTGTATTTATTTTCACTATTTAGCCAATAACTATAAAATTAAATATGTACAGTAATGATAATTGAAGTGCATAAATATAAAACAAATAAAAAATACAGGTATTCATAGCGCACACAGAGGATAAAACTTCCAGCACGGAGGTATATTGTTTTATTTTTCAACTGAACTCACTGGGCCACAGTCTCCCAATATGTCAGCTGTTGGTTTCATCAGAAAAACACAGTTACGTCCTGTTGATTGTGCGGTCCGTAGTCAAATGTATCACTGAATATGTTTCAGACAAAGGCGTAACCGAGAGGGAGTTACTGGGGGTTAAAACCCCCCGCCCCCAGGAATTTTTACAAAAGAAAATAAACAGAAACTGGCAATAAACAAGTGAAAGTCGATTCAATGGGTTGGCTCTTTTGAACATTCACCGAGTCATAATTGCAAAACCAACAGATCTCTTTAATCTATTTTTAAAAAGCGAAAGACACGAAATTCATCATTACTAACTATGTAAAGACCGTAGCACGGAACGAGGTATGACGCTGATTCTGATGTGTGTCGTGAAGTGTACAAAGCTCCAATGTTTCATCTCCGTCACTGACAGCTTCAAATACGGCGGCAATAAACAAGGAAAAGCTGGGCAGATACATTATCAGGTGGAGAGATAAGTGATCTGATGGAATGGTAACGGAGGGTCTGTATCATAGCAACGCTGAAATAAATGTCCGTGCTTGAGAGCAGATGTTATTGATGAACAATACGACTCAATATTGATGGTCTATAACGCACTATCTGCATAGAAATGGTCATAATATCGGATATTTTATATCTGCGGAATGAACGCGGGGTCTCGTGCTCCGGTAGTAGGCTGTATGTAACGCAGTGAATCACTCTCTCTGTCTTCCAACCATTGGTCGGTTTCTCACTAACAAAACCCTATTACTGACGATATTAAAACGGAATAATTATAAGATGAATGTATTTTTAATTTTTTTAAATTGGATCACTGTGTACTGTCTTGGGTTCTTACTTTATGTTCTTATGACAACACTGACGTAATTTCTAAGGGTTAATTGCCTCGATGAAACAGAGTTAGTGTATCCTGATCATTTTCCGAAGTTTGAGCCCATATGATTTTTGAAAAACGGGGAAAAATCTTGACAGTCAATCACATTGTTATTATTATTAATTGCCTCACAACATGATGTATACAAAATATCAAAGAGTAGTAGGCCTACATGGACCATTCAAATTTTTCTTAGTTCTGGACAATTTTAAAAAGACTGTACATTCATTATTAACATTTACTTTGTGTAAACAAACTGAGAATTCCTTAGTGATACTGACATCACCAAATCTGTGTATTCACTAGCCATGAAGTCTCTAGAACAGTGTGCCCCTTCCTATCGGTCGTACTCGAGGACTTTTAACGTTTGGGCAAAATAAATAAATAAATAAATAAATAAATAAATAAATAAATAAATAAATAAATAAATAAATAAATAAATAAATAAATAAATAAATAAATAAATAAATAAATAAATATTTATAACGCGGAGAGTTATGCCTTTCAGCATTCAGTCTATAAGCCTTTATGAATTAATTGAGCCCCTTCCACAACTGACTCTGGTCTCATTTAGTTCCACGTACTCTTTATTTGTAAGTGATCGAACACTGAGCCTAGCCGTCGTTGCCTTGGTTTCCCTTTGTGCCACAGGAGTTCTTTTACGTGCCAGTAAATCTACCGACACGAGGCTGACGTATTTGAGCACCTAGAAGTAACACCGGACTGAGCCAAGATAGAACCTGCTAAGATGGGGTCAGAAAGCAAGCGCCTCAACCGTCTGAGGCTCTCAGCCAGGCAAGAATGTTATGTTATTGTTTTGTTGATACTGTTGCAAGCAATGCACGTGAAGAAAGATAGATCAGTGCACGGGATCGATGCCCCGACGACGGCTGCGGCTAGACAGAAGCGCCTTATTCAGTTACTACGCTTGTTAAACTGAGTAAATTGAATCGTGTTACTGAAGGAAGTGTTCTAATGTTGCTGCGGCCGCCGGCAGAACTCCAGCATGGACGATTTAGTCGTAGTGCACTAACTCGATTATCTGTCTTAATTTACCGGGGCATAGCGAACGGTTCATCAAACGAGAAGCGGATAACCTACAACAACTATTGGTTATTGTTCTTTCACGTAAGGATCTTGAAACGTCTTGCGCAACAACACCGTGAGCTTCTTGTTTGTATATTGTGTGTATCTGAATCAGGTTTCTATTTCGACGTGCCTTTTGTAGAGAATTTCGATTATGATCACAAGGAAAGCGGTCATGAGCTTAATGTTAAGAACCAAGGTCCATGATCAATTTCGTCTGCCTCGTGAACGAGTCAGCTTACAACATCCGCCAACTGTCTATACTTCTGAGCTGTTCTCGGCCACACTCTTCACGGTGCATTTTATATATTTCTTGCTCCTGCGAATAAATTCCTTCATGTCTGAAGAATGTTTTGTTGTGGCTTACTCGGGCTGAGTAGCTCAGACGATAGAGTGCTGGCCTTCTGACCCCAACTCGGCAGGTTCGATCCTGGTTCAGTCCTGTGATACTTGAAGTTGCTCAAATACGTCAACCTCGTGTCGGTAGATTTACTGGCACGTTAAAGAACTCCTGCGTGGAAAAAATCCGACAGCTCGGTGTCTCCGAAAACCATAAACGTAGTTAGTGAGAGACGGTGTTTGGATTATGTTTTTTTTTTTTTGCTAGGGGCTTTACGTCGCACCGACACAGATAGGTCTTATGGCGACGATGGGATATGAAAGGCCTAGGAGTTGGAAGGAAGCGGCCGTGGCCTTAATTAAGGTACAGCCCCAGCATTTGCCTGGTGTGAAAATGGGAAACCACGGAAAACCATCTTCAGGGCTGCCGATAGTGGGATTCGAACCTACTATCTCCCGGATGCAAGCTCACAGCCGCGCGCCTCTACGCGCACGGCCAACTCGCCCGGTGTTTGGATTATGAGGCACTTTTTGAAGTATAAACAGTTTATTATAAGTGCGAATACATATATATTGTACACATACTGCATTAACATAGGCCTTCAGAAAATGTCAGCATGTTAAGAAATTATATGGATTAGGCCTATAATGTACTTAATCCATAACTACAGCTATAACTTGACTGTAATGTGACATGAAACTATATTTTATAATTTATGATCTTTATTCCTTTCACAAAAATTATTCAAGATCAATTTGACTTGTTTTAAATATAATATGATTAAATCAATTCATTACACCGGTCAACACTAATTTTGTGATTCGGTTCTCCCTATAATGGTTCTGATTTCCTTTTGCGGTCATGTCATTGACTTCTTATATTTTTTTCTGATTTCATATGAAGTTTGTCGTTTGAAAAGTGTTCTAGTTAACAATAATTTTGCGTATTAAGTGAAAAATAGGCTTTTAAGTAATTTCTAAACTGCGAAAAATGTGAGTAATGCTTAAAAGTCTTTTAGTTTCTATTTGGATGGCCATAGTTCATGGTCTGGGTTTTTGTAGTCACGTGGTAGTTCATGAACCATGGGCAACGTCTGAGTGGCCTAGTAAGTGGTTCTGAGAGTCGGGATACCAGTTGTTATGGAATGGGAGTGGCATCTTGAACATATTTTGAGTCATGGATCTCCTTGTGCTCAGACGAATAGGACTAGACAATCCACCACTAGTCCCTAACCCGTTAGAGGAGAGATCCTTTCTGCAAATATGTATAAGTAGGGTAGTATCCTGATTCACAGAATTTACCGAGCTCAGAACATTTTAAGTAACCCTCGGACATATGGAAGTAATGGAGTCCCACTCCCATTTGACAGGCGAGGGATTCTTTGAAAAGAACTTGGCGAACGCAATGGAATTCGATGGGAAGCTATCAGTGTTAATGGGGTTTATGGAAGAAAGAAAGTAGACCTAGCTGAGTCAGCAAAGAGGATGTGTCTGGATATGCTAGGAGTAAATTATATTCGGGCAAGGGAAAATAACGAGGAAGGTACTTGACCGGCGTTAAAAAGGGAAGGGTAGAGTGTGGGCTAGGGCTGTTCATCAGGAATACTGTTCGTAAACATTTTTACGAATAGACGGACGGAGTGGATATGGGTAGTCCACTTTCGCCCTTAGTGGCCAATTTCTTTATGGGGCATTTTGAAAAGGAGGCTATTGCTTCGGCGCCCGTCAAACCTATGATATGGTGGAGGTAGGTTGATGATGCATTTGTGGTCTGGGCAGAAGGTCATGAGAAAATTCATCTGTTTCTAAACCACCTAAATCAGCAACATCCTTCAATTAAATTCACAATGGAGATGGAGTCGGACGGATGCCTTCCTTTCCTGGATGTTCTAGTAAGAAAGAAACCGGACGGCTCCTTAGGACATACCGTCTATCGTAAGCCTACCCACACAAATGGCTATCTTCATGCAGATTCTCACCACCATCCAGCACAAAAACAAGGCATTCTCACGACACTCGTCAAGAGGGCGAGACGAATTTGTGAGCCATCAAATATCCGGGTGGAGATGGACACGCTCAAAGTCACGTTCAAGAGTAATGGTTACAGCGATTTGCAGATCCATAGAGCCCTGCATCCCAGAGAAACGACCAAGCCAAGCTCACAGAAGGAAGAAGTGAAGGGAATTGCCTACTTGCCTTACATTCACAACACCACAGATCGAACTGCCAAGGTCCTCCGCAAACACAAAATAAAAACCGTGTTTGTCACCGCCACTAAAATTGCTCACAGTCTGGGTAAAACCAAGGACAAATTGTCCCCACTTTTACGTCCTGGGTTATACGAAATTCCCTGTACTTGCGGTAAGGTATACATCAGCCAAACATGCCGGTCCATTGGTACCCGTATCAAGGAACATGAATGTAATATTCGTCTCAACCAGCCAGACAAATCGGCAATAGCTGAGCACGCTCTATCGTCAGGTTATGATGTCATGTTCCAAGATGCTCGAGCTCTTAACCACACTAGACACTACAGGCCCAGGATTATACGGGAAGCTGTGGAAATACGTAGAAATCCTAACAATTTCAACAGGGACACTGGCTATCAGTTAAGTAATACCTTGTTGCAGCAATTAATGTTTTGCGTAGGTAGTTCCCTTCCCTATCCATTCTCTATTGTTATTTCGTCTCAGTGTTTTCCAAATTCGTACGTTCCTCATCGCCAGATGTTTCATTCCAGGCTTGTGTCACTGTCATTCACCTGTCAATGTCATATGTTACGTACACATGTTA
Source organism: Anabrus simplex (assembly GCF_040414725.1). Taxonomy (NCBI): domain Eukaryota; kingdom Metazoa; phylum Arthropoda; class Insecta; order Orthoptera; family Tettigoniidae; genus Anabrus; species Anabrus simplex. The sequence continues at coordinate 296,238,975 of NC_090269.1, forward strand.
TGTGACCCTCTTAGACTGGTTCTGATGGTTCCGTCAGCTTCCGCTTCGAACACTAGCGCTGTACCGCCATCTGGTGACGAATGAACGTATCATTTCCACTTCTATTATAACGTCTAAATTCAAAAGCTCATTGTTTAAGAAGCCTTTCTCGTGGACAGTCGAGATTTTCTTCAGATGCGTAGAGCACAGTTCTCAGCGAAATGTAAAGAATTTCACCTTATTTTTTGACACTGCATAAGCCCAAAAGCCAATTTCATGTCCACCTAAATATAGTTTTTAATTTACGCTTACTAACAGGTGTTATTCTTGATACTGTATAGAAGAGTAAAACACTGTTTCTGTATATTTTTTGGTTCCTCATAATGGGTATGTGACACAAGTGATTTAAATATTATCCGGGACAGTAAAATATTACCGAGCGAATTGTCTGTGCGGTTAGGGTCACTTATCTGTGAGCTAGCTTTCTGGAGGTGTTGGTTTCGGACCACGTCGCCGGCAGCCCTAAAGATGGTTTTCCGTGGTTTTCTATTTTCGCACCATACAAATGCTGGAGCTGTACCTTAATTAAGGCCAAGGCAGCAACCTTCCCAATCCAAGCCCTTTCCCATACTTGAAAGGCCGAAAATCTGTAATGTGTTAGTGTAACATTAAACCACTAGTAAAAATAAAATTTAAAATAAAAATAATATATATTAACCCCATTTAACACGAAATCGCTATTTTTCGGTCCCGTTTCTTGGTAGTTTTCTTAACGTCGCACCAACTCATCGAAGGTTTTCGGCGACACATGCATGGGGAAGTGGTAGGATTTGGATAGTAGCGTCACTGGCCTCAGTTAAAACACAGTATGAGCATTTGCCTGGTGTGAAAAGGGGAAACCACAGAAAAATATCTTAAGGACTGTCGGCGGTGGGAATCGAACCCACCATCACCCGAATGCAAGCTCACAACCACACGGCCAACTCACTCATTCCCCGTCTCGTCGATTTTGTGTTAAGGAAGTTTTACCGTATATGTATGCAAGGTGCTGTGCACCCTTCGTTGAAGGGTTAGTTCTCGTATTTGCAGCAGTAATGCCATCAGGCGGAGATAAGTGGCCAGCTAATAATAGTCAGTGTAATGTTACTGTTAGGGGTTTGTGACGTGTAAACTTCCACATTTTCTTTCGACTCGGCGATAATATCGGGACATTCGAGGCCTAGGCCTTCAACCTCCCACACCCCTTTTTATAATTCCTTCTTCCTCTAATTCTTCCAGTGATTTTCCCTTCACGTTCTCCGTATCATTTCTCTAACCGCCTTGATGATATTATTGATCTATAGCGGCTAATAAACTTGCGGTTTTTCAGCTAGACTATTACTTGTACTAGTTGGTTGCTAGTTCCATGCCTGGAAAAAGTAGGAGGAAATATTAATTAGTGATCAAAGTTAGTTGTCTAAGCTTACCCGTACACTCTTTTTTTCGGGCGGGACAATAGCACAATATTTCATTTAATCAAAGTTTCTTTCAAGTTTCTTCCTATATCTTACAATTATCTTTTTTTTTTTTTTGTTAGGGGCTTTACGTCGCACCGACACAGATAGGTCTTATGGCGACGATGGGATAGGGAAGGCCTAGGAGTTGGAAGGAAGCGGCCGTGGCCTTAATTAAGGTACACCCCCAGCATTTGCCTGGTGTGAAAATGGGAAACCACGGAAAACCATTTTCAGGGCTGCCGATAGTGGGATTCGAACCTACTATCTCCCGGATGCAAGCTCACAGCCGCGCGCCTCTACGCGCACGTCCAACTCGCCCGGTTTACAATTATCTACGAGTCTGGCAATTTCCTAAATGATCTTAAAATAAATTGATAAAATGTTTCCTCTACACAGTGTTAATGACCATAAAATGCGACAATATTAGTTTTAACCACACCAGCAAACTTGACTACTAGTTAGTTGCCAGTTTCAAGACGGAAAAACGTAGGGGAAAGTATTTTGCAGTGACCAACGATAATCGGCACTGAGTTTACCTATACACCTTTTTTGGCAAAGACTCGGTTTAACCTAATTGTGAGGTTCCTTCCAATGCCTTTAACGATATGATACGAGGAGTATCACCAGCTCAATGCGTTTGAACGAAACCGTGTAATAGGGCAACGAGAAGGTTGATGTTCCTTCCGCAGCATTGCAGAAAGACTTCGCAGTAATACATCCACAGTGCACTGGTGTTGGCAACAATGGTCTCAATGGTCTCAAGAATACCGGGTTCCGGCCACACACGGGCCACTACGGAAAGAGAAGACCGCCGTATTCGCCGCATGGCTGTGGTGGATCGTACTGCATCTGCAGAAGAAATTAGAGCTTCATTTGGTACCACAGTGACAAAACAACTGTAGCGACAGTGTCTTGTTCAACTCTGCGACTGAAAAGAGGAAATGTTTTGAAGCCTAGTTGGCTAACTATATGGGAGAAAAGTGGAGGTCTACCGGGCGAGATGGCCGTTAGGGACGCGCAGCTGTGTGTCGTTAGATTTACTGGCACGTAAAAGAACTCCTCAGGGACTAAATTCCGGCACCTCGGCATCTCCATAAACCAGAAGTAGTTAGTGGGTCATGAAGCCATTATTATTATTATTATTATTATTATTATTATTATTATTATTAATTTCTAATCACGAGATTGCGTGAAAAAAGCCTAGATTCATTTCCAAATCTCTCCGCAGTGTTCATAGAGAATGAAGGCATATGTCGCTGTTGACGGCGATTCGTCTGTTGCTTGGAGAAGTTAAGCCTTGAACAGCCCTTTGGTATTATTCGACAGGAGTAGGCTATGTACCGACACCGAGTTTCATCTTCTCCGTATCTCATTATCATCATTCCACACCCAGACACACAGGTCGCCCATGGGTGTCAACTAGAAAGACTTGCCTCAGGTGAGCCGAACTTGTACTCGGACACTCCCGGCACTAAAAGCCATACCAATTTAAAAAAAAGGAAACCATAAGCTCATAATAGCAAGACAAAGAAATGTAGTGTAAAGAATCTGTCAAGTAAATTCTGTAGATTATATTTTTCCAGATACTCGCCCACGTGAACCAAATTAGTTTACGTGTCTCTCTTTGAAACGCTGAAGGGGGCTGGATAATTATTTCCATGCATGTGGAAACGTGGATACAAGCATATATTAATAAATTGCAATTACTGCTCTCCCAACTTCTATATTTTTGGGAATATATTTTTTTTTTTTTTTTTGCTAGGGGGTTTACGTCGCACCGACACAGATAGGTCTTATGGCGACGATGGGATAGGAAAGGCCTAGGAGTTGGAAGGAAGCGGTCGTGGCCTTAATTAAGGTACAGCCCCAGCGTTTGCCTGGTGTGAAAATGGGAAACCACGGAAAACCATCTTCAAGGCTGCCGATAGTGGGATTCGAACCTACTATCTCCCGGATGCAGGCTCACAGCCGCGCGCCTCTACGCGCACGGCCAACTCGCCCGGTTCATGGGGAATATAATAACTGACCGGTCAGTGACAAATAAACAAACTCAAACAAAAACAGCTGAGTATAATTAATCAACACGGGAATTATTTACCTCACAGAAGTTTTCGTCCGAGCGAGTGGCTATGCGGTTTGCTTCAAACAGCTGTCAGATTACATTCGGGAAATACTGAGTTGGAATCTCACTTTTGGCAGACCTGAATATGATTTTTCCCTTGGTTTCGATTTTCACACCTATCTGTGTCGATGCGAAATAAAAGTAATAAGTTAGAAAAGAAGTTTCCTTCTAACCTATGACAATCAAGGTTTGCCCAAAGTTTATTCCAATCCATTTCATTACAACAATTAAAACTGCCTTGTGTGCCCAGTGGTCTTCGAACGAAACGCAAAGGTCTCTATCGCTAGGATTCGCAAAACCTGGTCGACGTTGTGGAGCAGTGGCCAAAACCTTATACTGTGATAAAACGAAAAATACATCATCTAATAAATTTCGGATCCATCTAAATTTTTCTTACGATTATTGATTTAAATATCGAACTTTTGTTGCAATCTCGCTTTGATTGATACCGCAAACTGACTACCTCTGGTTCACTGAGGTAGCGGTGTCTATTATTATTATTATTATTATTATTATTATTATTATTATTATTATTATTAAGTTTCTACACCTTTGAAATGTTAGGAATCACAAACTGGCCATACTGTACTATGTATCTTAACAGACCTGAAAATTCGTTTTGTAACTTTGTGTAGAAATTGTGGAGAAATGAGAAGAAGTGGCTCCATAATTTCTTTCTCTGTGTATTTTCTTTCTATGTTTTATTTTCTCTTTGTAATGCATATTGTTGATGGTTGACGGTCGGATTAATAAACATGGATGCGCTGTAAGACGTATTATTATCAGTTCACACGTATCTTATAATATCACATCACGAAACCCAACAGTGATTGTTTAACGGGCTAATAAATCTTAGTGGGATTTTTATAATTAGGAACTTCTTAATCTCAATCAACTGCACCATCAACAGATCTCATAGCCATGAACACAAGTGTCGAGCGGCTAACCAACAAAACTACGTAGACAGTCTCTATGAATCATTGGGTAAAACAGAGAGCACATCGCTTTCCTAAACTGTACACAGTTTGACTGCAACCTCGTGCTGTTCCTATGAGAAAGTAGCCTGTGGACAAGGCTTTTTATTTCTGCTACCACAGTCCATTGATCGAGATGCTTTTCAGAGAGAGGCCTGCTCATATCATATTCATCACGGGACAAACTGCATGACTCACGAAAGCAAACGTCCCTAGACACGATTTTCGTTAGCTGTTTAATGGGTGTTTTAAGAGAATGTTTCATCATTAAAACTAGAAAACATTTGAATTAAAATAAATTGTTATAGTATTCACCATCTCATCGGTGGGCCTGGAGCAAACCTCACTTTAGATAGAATCAACCGATTTTCGGTTATGCCGTTCATGATGGAATACTAATGTTAATAATTCTTGTAGATTGCATCCTTTTATTGTAATAAGAGTTTGATTAAATGCATGGATATTTTCATCCAACCCCACTTACTAAGTTTGTGTGGACTTGGAGAAGCAACCGGATTCAGTTTCGGTCTTGAGTGGGGGTTTATGGCCGGCCGAGTACTCTTGTTACTAAGCGCTGGTCCTGTTGAAAATTCCTCTCCTAGTCGCCCTGATTCGAAAACCGATCTGAGCTGCTGATGTTGAACAGGTAGTAAAAAGTAAAAATATTCAAATTACCGGTTAATTACCCTTGGATCCTTCTAAGTAGCCGCATTTGCAATTGATACACTGCTGTCAAGAGGGTTTTGTGATCATCATCAGCCTGGGTAAGCTGTTGCTAGGACCAGCGGGCGATGGATGGAAGGGCATCCAAATTTATAAAACCCTGACCAAGCCTGGATGTTCCGCCGACCCTACATAAACGTGTTAAGGTGACGTTGAGGGAAGACCAAAGTTGTCTCCGATACAGAGAGACCGGCAACGTGAAACAAGCAAACAGGGATGAATACAAATGTTCAACCAGTATCTCGATGACATGAAAAATTAATGTTTGTTACAGAAACTATCTCGCAGGCTTTTGTCACGATAAGCGTCACGCTGTAACAATTCATTTGTATTGAAAATAAATAAAAAACAAAATGGAAATACTTGACTCTTGACATTTAATACAATTGCACTGCAGTGATGAAATATGAAACTCTTGACATGCCGGATCTTTCATTCCTTCCTGTGAGTGGCGGGGTGTACAATACACTCACGGTATCCCCTACCTGTCGCATGAAGCGACCGAAAGAGGTAGGGCTCACGGGCTCTTAAATGGAGAACGTGCCTTGACGACTACAGGGCTTTTAGCTGAGTCTGTCATTATTCCCACTTGTGCCAACCCTTTCGGTCTCATCATTCCTCACCGACCTGCCTTGGTCAATTCTTGTTCTCTTCCAATCCCGACAGTATTACACAGGCCTTCAACTTCATGACGTTCAGAGAGCTACCCTTTCTTTTGCTAACACCCTTATTCTTCGAAAGGTCGGAACTCTACCACTGTTCCCTCCGACTTGGCAGCCTCGTTGTAATTGTACTTCACCATACAACAATGATCACTGCCGGGTTGAGTAGCTCAGACGGTAAGTCCCAAGTTCAGCCCAAGTTGGCGGGTACGAATCTGGCTCATTAAAGTCGCATTTGAAGATGCTGGAATACGCCAGCTTCGTGTTGGTAGATTTTCCAGCTCGTAAAAGTAATTCAGGCGGAACAAAGTTCCAGCACATCAGCGTCTCCGAAAACCGTAAATGTAAGCTAGTGGGACGGAAAACGAATAAAACAGAATAGACTAAAATGGCAGTGATCGCCATCATCACTGGCTCTTCGTTAGCGATTCTCACAAAACATTCAGCACTTCCCTCAATATGGATTGAGCGCTATTTAAGAAAGCGCAACGGCTTACCTGCAGCATGGGATCCCGCCAGATTCCACAAGTTAAACAACATAAATGTTGAAAATATTTAAGCTCTTTTGTGAAAATTACCAGCGTTTCGCCCCAGTGCAGCAGTGGGCTCATCAGTTGGAACGCTGCAACTTTCCAAGACGCAGGCGCTAGTGCGCCGTTGAGACACCACTGCAAGCCTCCTATGGAGGACATTGCAGTGACGGTGCACTAGGGGAAGCATGTGCCTCCACTTGTATGAATGTTTGCTTTTGGCCTATATAAACAATTACGTTCCTAGAAGGAAACCATAATTCAATTAATTTCATCGATTGTAAATGTTAAAAAACATAAGTTTTAAAGAGTTAATTTGTTTAAAAATTTGCATTCCACGAAATTAATGAAATTATGGTTTCCTTCTAGGAACCTAATTTTTAACATAAATATAATGAGACCTCGGTTGACTGACAGCATATTGTTAGCTGGACAAGGACTCTTGATATTTATTAGGCTGCCTGGTAGCTATGATCGTTAAAGCGTCAAGTCTATTTGGTCTGACACTGTGGTTAGCCGGTTCGAGTCCCGTTGGTCGAAAAAATTTCAGCATCAGAATATTGACCGGGAGGGTAGGAGACGTCGTGGTACACAACTTCTAATCACCGGATAGCGTTCCAAAAGTCTGGATTCAGTTCCAAACCTCTCCGCAGTGTTTATGTCGAGTGAGGGAATATGACGCTGTTGATGGTGTTTCGTCCGTTGGATGGGACGTTAAGCCTTAAGCAGACCCCTTGGTACTATTCGACAGGAGCAGGTCATTTGCCGGTTTCACCTTCTACCTTCCTGCTATCTATCATATATCACGTCATTAATTTTATCTCATTTATTCCACTGATAAGGTCAGAAAGGGCATATGGTCGTAGAAACTCGCTACGAAGATTCATCTCACTTCATACCCGATCCAGTAGGGAATCGGGACAGTGGTTGGACATACAATTAATTGTAAAGTAACATGTCCAGTGGTTTATTGACCTTACTCTGACTAATGCTACCTTGAATGTGAGAGAGTCCGTCCACAAGATTAATAACCCTATCCCACGATCTGATTTTATATATTTTTCAATTTTCTCTCACTATAAATATATCAATTTATCCCATATATTTATTATATTAAGAATTCGCTTTGTCCGCCTCTGTGGTGTAGTGGTTAGTGTGATTAGCTGCCACCCCCGGAGGCCCGGGTTTGATTCCCGGCTCTGCCAGGAAATTTAAAAAGTGGTACGAGGGCTGGAACGAGGTCTACTCAGTTCGGTTCGGTTCAGTGGGTTCGATTCCCAACTCAGCCATCCTGGAAGTGGTTTTCCGTGGTTTCCCATTTCTCCTCCAGGCAAATGCCGGGACGGTATCCAACTTAAGGCCACAGCCGCTTTCTGCCCTCTTCCTTGTCTATCCTTTCCAATCTTCCCATCCCCCCGCAAGGCCCCTCTTCAGCACAGCAGGTGAGGCCGCCTGGGCGAGGTGCTGGTCATCCTCCCCAGTTGAATCCCCCGACCCAGAGTCTGAAGTTTCAGGACACCGCCCGCCCTTGAGGCGGTAGGGGTGGGATACCTCGCTGAGTCCGAGGAAAAACCGACCCTGGACGGTAAACAGATAAAAAAGAAGAAGAATTCGCTTTACGTCGCACCGACACGGATAGGTCTTATGCTGGCGATGGGATAGGAAAGGCCTAAGAATGAGATGGAAGGAAGCCGCAGTGGCCTTCATTAAGGTACAGTCCCAGCATTTGCCTGGTGTGAAAATGGGAAACTACGGAAAACCATCTTCAGGGCTGCCGACAGTGAGATTCGAACCCACTATCTCACGGATGCGAGCTCACAGTTGTGCGCCCCTAACCGCACGGCCAACTCGCCCGGTGTAATTTCATTCTAGGAAACAGCTGTTAACACAGTTACGTAGTACCGAACATACTGAACATTTTGGCAGCTTGTCTGTGTAAGCGCTAAAACCTTTCTATAGAAACGTTTTGGTGGATGTGGAGAAGATGTAATAATGATATTTCTCTTGTATTTGCCACTCGGTCTGTAGTGGGAACTTGCATTCAGTCGCACAGAGGAAGGGGCTGCGACTGTAGCCGTAGAGGCATACGTACAGTGAGAAGGAAATGGCGCTGAGCTTGCCCTGGGCAGCATGGACAACTGTTTCTCTCCAGAAATGAATCTGGGCTTGGAAGGAGTTTCTGGGAAGCAACTTTTACCACTTCCTCCTTTCTACTGCCGTATCATTAAGCCTAGGTGCGCATGGACGATTTTGCATTCGGTCGATCCATGAATCTGGAAGTAACAACTGTAGGCTATGAAATCTATGTTCATTCCTCAGCCCGAAGGTTGGTTGCATTCTCAACACCTCTGCTGTCAGCTTTCATAGATGGTTGAGGCATCACTAAAGAAGCGTACTAGGGAAATGAAGTGAGGCAGTTTCCCGTTGCTTTCCTCACCGGGACATAAGGTGCTCTTACATGTCAGTCGGTCAAGCCCACTTAAATGCATACACAAACTGACCTTATTAGCAATATTTTCACACAATTTACAGCAGGGACTGGTTGAATAAGGAATGGCATTATTAGTGTCGCTTATACCTCAGGCAGTTTCATATTGTCAAGGCCAAGCATGGGACTGGGACAGTTCAATGAAAGTAACAAAATTGTTCTAGTCCATATCAGAAGACATATTGCATTGTTAACACTAGGTCTCTCCAGCAAAGGAATAATAACAACGATTCCTATTTACGGAGCGCACACGAACGATTGTTAAGTCGGTCGATTTGATAATCTGTGTCCGGACACAGATTTTCGATCGGATCGAGTGGGATAGTCCAATGCTTTTCAGCACATGCACCTCTTGGAAAAATAGCCACTGTCGGCATTAGCAGGGTGTCGTCGCGATTGCGGACACAAAATGTTTGGGAAGAGTGCCAACTCGTTTCGGGGATTTCCCCTTTTAGTCCCGTCTTTATTGCGGACCGTCCCGGTGGTGGACATCCCATTAATAGTCTCGATGTACCTCGATTGCAGACACTATTTCCTACAGATAGGCCAATACCTTCGTGAAATAAAGCACCTATAGTGCACTTTTATTACTAGTGCAAGTGCGCGAAGGTTCATTGCTAGCGCCGATCGGAACTGCGTGCCACCTCGCTTATTTTAGAGGTAGGCCTGCCGTGTGGCTCCGCACATGAAGTTAACGGCAAGGGTCGCAAGACCCACGGACGCCATCAACCCGCACGGGTAACCGCACTCGGTCTTTAAAATAATTAAGACCTAATCCCATAATAAGCTTTTTTCTTTGCTTTGTCAGAATAATCATGTGCACTTTTTTAGAAGTTTGTCGTTTTTACTACTAATTATTTACGTATTAATTTAGGCTTATAATTATTTCTCGCATATATATGCTAACGTTCTATATGACAACTAGAGCAGAACTGGATTGGTAAGACGGATGGAAGAGGGGTGGAAAGGAAAACCCTGGAACGAGCTGGGACTTGCGTCCGCAATCAACACACAACCATTAGCAGATCCACGATATTTAAAATTCCTGATCTTCGCTGTTATCTTGGATTGATCCGATTTAGTTTTTGTGGTAATCCCATGTCATATATTCAGTTTTCTATGTAATGAGTCGCAAATTGATCATTTGACGTTGGAGATACCGTTTTCCGTGGCTTAGGCTGACGTCAGCAGCTTAGAAAGAGGCGCGGGTCTGCTGCAGCAGTGTCCGTCATAAGAATACACAGTAGTGATATGTACATATTGATTGGCATAAAAATGGGCCCACCGTGTCAAAATAAAGAAACCGCGAAAATTGGCAAAATATTATATTGACGAAGTATAGGTCAATGATTTAATGTTCATGCTTTCGCGCGTACTCATATGTCGTGCGAGTCTGTCTTCGTGCATCTTCGTGTCAGAAAATGCATGTGATATGACGTGCTCGATATTTGCCTGGCGTGTTTCGCTAGCGACAGGAATATCCAGAAGGGACACGAGACATCAGTAGGAACAACTGATGGGAGTGTAAAAGAAGTCGTATACATGAAATGCGTGAGACTCTGTGGACGACGTACCAACTCGCATCTCATTCGGTCCATTCGAACATCACAATCGAATAGTGCTCAGATCAATAGGCAAGCTAAAGTACCCAAGCATGGCGGATTGGTTCTACACGACCTCAATAGACAACAGTGTGGACGACAGATTGACTGTCATACCGGCACGAACAAAATCCAATGGTTTCCTTGCTCATCATTCAGAGACGTGTGTGGCAACTTTCCTCTATGGCACCTTATATTTCCTATATTTATTTCCAGACTTCCAGCGCAGACAAATGTACATTCTCAACGACCTTTGTGTTTTCTGCCATTAAATTCTCGATGTCATCGCCTTCGTTTGCATTTGTGTCTGTAGATAACTAAATGGATGTCACATAGCCTACTGCAGACGTATTGTCTTCAGCGTAGTCAGACTTCCTTTCGGAATGGATGATACATGCTATAAGAACGTAGTTGAACGTTGCAATCCCTATTTTCAGTACTTTATTATTATTATTATTATTATTGGGAGTATACCCGAAATAGTGAGGAAAACGTTAAGTTAGGAAGGAATTCTATAGATGAAACTATGCGTACAAACCAGCTTCGGTGATGGAGGATAAATTACCTAGGGTTTACACCGTAATTCAGAAGATAAAAAAGATCTCACTACAGCCATTAATATCAGAGAAGGCATGGTGCACGTTGTTCAAGTTAAACTAAAGACTTGTAACTACCGTAACCGAAATGAGATTTGGGACATGGCTGCTATCTTGATCGCCTTCCGAACAAGGACATTTTATTAACGGATGTGCGACACAGACGAAAACGAAGTAGCAGAAATCAACCGTCTATTCCTTGCGTGTTCCAAATTTAAACAATCCCAAAATACACTGACTGACAGAGCAAATGCAACACCAAGAAGGAGTGGTCAGAACTTTATGCCAATTGCAGGGTAGACTGACGTCACTGAGGTATGCTCATGATGTGAAATGCGCCGCTGTGCTGCGCACGTAGCGAACGATAAATGGGACACGGCGTTGGCGAATGGCCCACTTCGTACCGTGATTTCTCAGCCGACAGTCATTGTAGAACGTGTTGTCGTGTGCCACAGGACACGTGTATAGCTAAGAATGCCAGGCCGCCGTCAACGGAGGCATTTCCAGCAGACAGACAACTTTACGAGGACCGGGCGAGTTAGCCGTGCGCGTAGAGGCGCGCGGCTGTGTGCTTGCATCCGGGAGATAGTAGGTTCGAATCCCACTATCGGCAGCCCTGAAAATAGTTTTCCGTGGTTTCCCATTTTCACACCAGGCAAATGCTGTGGCTGTACCTTAATTAAGGCCACGGCCGCTTCCTTCCAACTCCTAGGCCTTTCCTATCCCATCGTCGCCATAAGACCTATCTGTGTCGGTGCGACGTTAAGCCCCTAGCAAAAAAAAAAAAAAAAAAACTTTACGAGGGGTATGGTGATCGGGATGAGAAGGGCAGGTTGGTCGCTTCGTCAAATCGCAGCCGATACCCATAGGGATGTGTCCACGGTGCAGCGCCTGTGGCGAAGATGGTTGGCGCAGGGACATGTGGCACGTGCGAGGGGTCCAGGCGCAGCCCGAGTGACGTCAGCACGCGAGGATCGGCGCATCCGCCGCCAAGCGGTGGCAGCCCCGCACGCCACGTCAACCGCCATTCTTCAGCATGTGCAAGACACCCTGGCTGTTCCAATATCGACCAGAACAATTTCCCGTCGATTGGTTGAAGGAGGCCTGCACTCCCGGCGTCCGCTCAGAAGACTACCATTGACTCCACAGCATAGACGTGCACGCCTGGCATGGTGCCGGGCTAGAGCGACTTGGATGAGGGAATGGCGGAACGTCGTGTTCTCCGATGAGTCACGCTTCTGTTCTGTCAGTGATAGTCACCGCAGACGAGTGTGGCGTCGGCGTGGAGAAAGGTCAAATCCGGCAGTAACTGTGGAGCGCCCTACCGCTAGAAAACGCGGCATCATGGTTTGGGGCGCTATTGCGTATTATTCCACGTCACCTCTAGTGCGTATTCAAGGCACGTTAAATGCCCACCGCTACGTGCAGCATGTGCTGCGGCCGGTGACACTCCCGTACCTTCAGGGGCTGCCCAATGCTCTGTTTCAGCAGGATAATGCCCGCCCACACACTGCTCGCATCTCCCAACAGGCTCTACGAGGTTTACAGATGCTTCCGTGGCCAGCGTACTCTCCGGATCTCCCACCAATCGAACACGTGTGGGATCTCATTGGACGCCGTTTGCAAACTCTGCCCCAGCCTCGTACGGACGACCAACTGTGGCAAATGGTTGACAGAGAATGGAGAACCATCCCTCAGGACACCATCCGCACTCTTATTGACTCTGTACCTCGACGTGTTTCTGCGTGCATCGCCGCTCGCGGTGGTCCTACATCCTACTGAGTCAGTGCCGTGCGCATTGTGTAACCTGCATATCGGTTTGAAATAAACATCAATTATTCGTCCGTGCCGTCTCTGTTTTTTCCCCAACATTCATCCCTTTCGAACCACTCCTTCTTGGTGTTGCATTTGCTCTGTCAGTCAGTGTACTTTTTATAATAAACTCACAAAGCTGAATGTACCTTTCTCAACCAGTGTATCAATATTATTGTTATCAAGCAACCCGCATACAGTGGCGAAGCGTGAACTAAGTAAGGGGGTAGACAGATATTTCTTTTATTTAAACTGTTTTAATCGTATTATTATATGGAATTTTGTTTTAGACGCATACATCTGTATTCAGTATTATATTAATGACTCTGAAAATAAGACAAACCCTATAACAACCTGCAACAGCGTGCACTTGCTTTATTTTTTAAATATAGACGAAATAGGCCGCAGAGTTGTCAAATAACAACATACTTTTATAATAAAAATAGCAATATATGTCATTGTTATGTAGATTTAATAAGAGAAATAAGAAATAAATTGTCGTTCGTACAAGTCACCTTAAACAATATTCTTGTAAATTAGTTTAATCCGCCTGTCCTTCATTTCGGCAAATATATCTGTTACTCTCGTCTTGAAGTCAGGCGTCTTGCTAAGATTCCACAGAAATTTCTTCTCTATAGCTAGAGTTCCCTAGTTAGACTGTCTCTGGTTGGTCATCCAATTCCTTAAATACGTTTTAATTCATTTGAATGCGCTCATAGCGCGTTCACTAGAAACTGACTTTAACGGAATATACAGCATCAAGTTACTCAATTTTTTCCGTATGCGTACTCTGGAGTATCTTATTAAGACTGGAAGCCAATAGTTATTGGGGTTATAATACCGCAACTAATATTGGCGGGCTAGAAAATGCACATACTTGAAGGGTTTTGATGCTGTCATTTATTTATTAGGTGTAAGTTTACTATACTTCGTATTTAAATATTATTATTTTTAGACTGTCTCATAATAAAGTAAACTCAAATTAATAACATTAAAAGCATGTCTAAGATGGTAGCCAATAAGAGCACCCTTATAAGAGAGATCCAAATACTAGCCAATGAGAGCAAGAAGAGACGCTGTTAAGTCTGTCTACTGGGCGGAGACATCTCGCTATAGGAAAGTCATAGTTCCACAGTCAGCCCCTACAGATAGCGTTAGTGTTGCTCTATCTGAAGGCTTTGAAAATCAAAGGGAAAATACACAGAATGGACAGCGTCTACGTTCGTCTGCGTGCTTCGTGTAACTGACGCGAGCCTTAGCATTGTCGAAGTGAGACGAAAATAAGTAAAGCGAGGAATACAACAATGTCACGAATCTGGAAATATTTAATGTTCTAAAAAGTAATTGAATTAACTATACAATATTTCTTTCACAAAATGTTAAGGGTAGACGCTGTCTATCCTGTCTCCCCTGACGCTTCGCCCCTGCCCGCATATCTACATAAAAATAGTACATAGATACAACAGACAGACATTAAATTATAACATCGTACAAAGCAACATACAGGGTGTCTTTTTTTTTTTATAGCTGGCTAAGAGCAATATATCTCTCAGCAAGTGTGTCACCCGGCTATCGCCTTCCGTGCGTGTTCCCCTGACACACGGAGCAAGCCATAAAAAAAGACCCTGTACTATTCTGTATGTAGTGAATTTATATGTTAAATTGTAGCTAGCTAAATGGTCACTTGTTGCCAAAATCATATTAAATAAATAAATAAATAAATAAATAAATAAATAAATAAATAAATAAATAAATAAATAAATAAATAAATCACCTGGGAGAACAGAGGACTCGGCCATGGAGATTCAGAAGAGCATATAGAGACTTCTTCTTACAAGTTGTTTTACATCGCACCGACACAGATATGTCTTATGGCAACGATGGGACATGAAAGGCGTAAGAGTGATAAGGAAGGGGCCTGGCCTTAATTAAGGTACAGCCCCAGCATTTCCCTGGTGTGAAAATGGGAAACCCAGGAAAACCATCTTCAGGGCTGCTGACAGTGGGGTTCGAACCCACTATCTCCCGGATGCAAGCTCGCAGCTGCGCAGAGAGAGAGAGAGAGAGAGAGAGAGAGAGAGAGAGAGAGAGAGAGAGAGAGAGAGAGAGGCACTGAGGCGATGGTGGTTGGAGTTGGTTTCTAATTATTTAAAATTAACAGGAGAAGAAATACACGTGGACACTGCACTATTCACAAACAGAGGATTGTGGAGACGCTTAGTTTATTCAAAAAAAAAAAAACAACTTGCAGACTGAACGCTGAAAGGCATTACACGATCAGTCTCCTTAGTACATTCTTTGAAGTGACTTTAAGCATTGCTATTCAGCCTTCAGAACGGTAGGGGTAGAACAAGGTATGAATATGACAAGCAGATTAGATCAGATGTAGGATGCAATAGTTACGTAGAAATGAAAAGGTTAGCACAGGATAGGGTTGCATGGAGGGCTGCATCAAACCAGTCTATGGACTGATGACTCAAACAACAACATTCAGACTTCATTATTATTATTATTATTATTATTATTATTATTATTATTATTATTATTATTATTATTATTTTGCTAGTTGCTTTACGTCGCACCGACACATATAGGTCTTATGGCGGATATGGGACAGGGAAGGGATGGGAGTGGGAAGGAAGCGACCGTGGCCTTAATTAAGGTAGAACAGCATTTGCCTGGTGTGAAATTGGGAAACCACGGAAAACCATTTTCAGGGCTGCCGACAGTGGGGTTCGAACCTACTATCTCCTGAATATTGGATACTGGCCGCACTTAAGCGACTGCAGCTATCGAGCTCGGTCTTCATAATGTTACGTTTAATGTGGTTGCAGACTTTTGTTAGTTCCATTACTTTGGAAAATTTATCTCAGTGTCGGAGACTGAGAGTGTTATTTAGTGAGTTTGTTCATATTAATTAATATTTGCTCGCAAGCTTGTTGTACAGTTATCAGACTTCTCAATTCACAATGGGGCTGGCGCTATCTTTGTTCCCTGCCTCTCTTCATCCATTACGTCACATTTGTTTGACTTTTGGCTCAAAACAAAACATGCGCTGCATTGTTCTCAAGTCTCAAACTTGCTCTCTCAAGGCTTACAGATGTACTAGTTACATTAGTCAATTCGTGGAATAAGGAGAAAGAAAGCAACTAACAGGATGGAGTTCTTGGGCACAAGATCTCCTAACCTCCGTTATCTAAACAAACAAACAAACAAACATTCCTTTTTTTGCTAATAGTGTAACGTCGCACTAACACATCGACGGGTTTCGCGGACACAAGGTTGGAAAAGAAGGGATAGGATTGGGAAGGTAACGGGCGTGGCCTTAATTAAGGTAGAGCCGCAGCATTTGCCTGGTGTGGAAATTGGGAACTCAGGGCTGCCAACGGTGGGATTTGACTTCACCTTCTACCTCCTGCAATTTCACAGCTACGCGACCCTAACCGCACGGCCAACTCTCTCGGTTAAACAAACAAACAAACAAACAAAAACAAAAGCGGTGTTATGTCGGGGTGATGGCTGCAAATTTTGTTGTAGAGTACGTACCGCGTGACAGGTATTGTCAAAATAAAGTATCAGTTAGTGTGGGTCTGAAGTTTCACTGTTGATGTCTAATTTCATAATTGTACAGCATTAATCGAATAGGAATCAATCAATCAATCAATCAATCAATCAATCAATCAATCAATCAATCAATCAATCAATCAATCAATCAATCAATCAATCAATCAATCAATCAATCAATCAACATTTTTACATGTTTTGCTTACAAGTTGCTTTACGTCGCACCGACATAGATAGGTCTTATGGCAACGATATGATAGGAAAGGGCTAAGAGGGGGAAGGAAGTGGCCGTAGCCTTAATTGAGGTACAGCCCGAGCATTTGCCTGGTGTGAAAATGGGAAACCACGAAAAAACACTTCCGAACCCACTATCTCCCGAATACTGTATACTGGCCGCACTAAAGTGACTGCAGCTATTGAGCTCTGTAACAAACAAACAAACAAACAAACAAACAAACAAACAAACAAACAAACAAACAAACAAACAAACAAACAAACAAACAAACAAACCAACATGGTGTATGTTCTGAGAAAACCGAGTCATCAAAGTCGGACCCCTGGCTCCTTTGTACTGGATTTGCATGGATAAAGTTAGTTGAAATAAAGGAACCACAATAATAATGATAATAATAATAATGATAATGGCATGTGACCTCCGAAGAGGCCCGGTGCAGATCATTCGATTTGACGCCATGTAGGCGACCTGCTGGTCTACGTGGATGGGGCCCTATCTGTGATGAATTCTGATAATGAAGACGACACACAGACCCGGCCCTCGAGCATTGGAATTAACTAATAAATGTTAACATTCCCGACCCGGCCAGGAATCGAACCGGGATCCTCTGGACCAACGGTCAGCACGCTAACCATTTAGCCATGGGACCGAATAAGCAACTGCTAACTGGTGGTTGAATATAAAAGTGCCCATTTTCTATACGGCTGAAATTAGCTTTCTGCTGAAATGAAAACACTGCATTTCACATCTAGAAAATTTTCTAAGAAGAATGTTATTTAATAATGCATAGATTTAAGACTTTTTCCTTTTGTTAAAAATAGTCTTTGGTAATCTCCATTCAAAAATGGCAATGGCACATTTTAAAAATAATTTTGAGGCTTGGTTCTTTTCTGCTTAATGCTGCTCAATTCTAAACACAATTCAAGACAAAGTCGGCGTGCAATGGGTCTGTGTTATGAGAAGTAACATTTTATGGTACGAGACTGACGTCAGTAGTAATAGCTGCGCTCGGCTGGGACTCCAGTAGCGCGAACTCGTCTCAAGACGCCCGGCCGCCTTAACTTTGAGACGTCCCAAATAAGCACTTTGAGTCTCGACTATGGAATACGATTCCGGTAGACTCTCAAAAGACTCGATCGTCTAGGACATTTCAAACAGCCTACCGTCAAATCCTCCAGAGTACACACAGTTGACTTGAATGGATGTATGATTAAATAATGTGTAAATGAAACCAAAACTAATATACTGAATGTAAGCATCTTATAGGCTATTCCAGTTACGTTTTACTCTTGTTGTGTTGTTTGAATCATCAGTCCGTAGACTGGTTTGATGCAGCCCTCCTTGCCACCCTGTTCGATGCTAACCTTTTCATTTCTAAATAACTGCTGCATCTCACATCTGCTCTAATATGCTTGTCATATTCATATCTTGGTCTACTACCCTTACCGTCCTTACCGCCTACACGTCCGTCAAAAAACCAATTGCATAAGTCCTGGGTGTCTTAAGATGTGTTCTATCATTCTATCTCTTCTTCTGGTCAAATTTAGCCAAATCGATCTCCTCTCACGAAATCGATCCAGTATCTCTTCATT
This sequence comes from Anabrus simplex, assembly GCF_040414725.1. NCBI lineage: Eukaryota > Metazoa > Arthropoda > Insecta > Orthoptera > Tettigoniidae > Anabrus > Anabrus simplex. Next base: position 296,257,349 of record NC_090269.1, read on the forward strand.
CGTAATTCGATCTATCCATCTCCATGGCTAAACGGTTAGCGTGCTGGCCTTTGGTCACGGGGGTCCCGGGTTCGATTTCCGGCAGGGTCGGGAATTTTAACCATCATTGGTTAATTTCGCTGGCACGGGAGCTGGGTGTATGTGTCGTCTTCATCCTCATTTCATCCTCATTACGATGCGTAGGTCGCCTACGGGTGTCCATTCAAAAGACCTGCACCTGACAAGCCGAACATGTCTTCGGACACTCCCGGCGCTTAAAGCCATACGCCATTTCATTTACCTTTAAAGCATTCTTCTGTAACACCACATATTACACTACTTTTATCATTTAAGATTGCGCATTCGTAACATAGCTTTTAGAGAACTGAGATTGTAACATAATACAGTAACATACAGTTCATTTCAATCTTCCTCTTCTCAGAATAAGTTTTCCTTTAACCTGGTTAATACATATTGTAGTTTTAACCTAGACATTCTTTAGTTATTGATATTTTTATGTTCTTTCTACTTCCTGTTTATTCTATACGTTTTCGTTAATAGTAATCTTAATTAATTGTACTATTGTTAAACCTTATCTGATTTACATGTTTTCTCTTGTTAACTGTAATTAATTATCACGACATTTTATTGCTGTAAAAATAAAAATAAAACGTATGTTGTTAAGTAAGTGCAAGAGAGGTTCAAGAGTCTTAAATTCGCCGCTATATAAATAAATAAATAAATAAATAAATAAATAAATAAATATGTTTTAAAATTTGCTTTACATCGCACCGACACAGATAGGTCTTACGGCCTGGTGTGAAAATGGGAAACCACGAGAAAAAGTAAATTAATTGTGATTGTGAACTTTTTGGAGATCTGACAAGCAGCTCTATCCTGTCGAGTGCTTTTTCGATAATTTTGAATCCATTTTCTCCGGTAGTCACTATATTTTACTAAAGAAGGCTTTTTGCTCAATTGTTTGTCCTGCAATTAACTCAACTTTTCACTACGGTGTTTCGTTGTTGTGCTTGCGAAAACCGCTTTGTGATAATATTGTGGCAGAAATACTGACCCGCAACACATATATTATGAAGAGCGATAATGCGTTGACAATATGTCATCTTAAATAAACAGAATCTTACCGACCAAAGTTCTAAGCTGAAATATTTCACACAGCGGTTTTCGCAGGCGTAACGGCAATTTACTTTTACTTTTGCCGTGTACTTGTAGAACTTACGGAGGTGAATCAAACGACACCGAGCTCGATAGCTGCAGTCGCTTAAGTGCGGCCAGTATCCGTAATCGGGTGATAGTGGGTTCGAGCCCCACTGTCGGCAGCCCTGAAAATGGTTTTCCGTGGTTTCCAATTTTCACACCAGGCAAATGCCGGGGCTGTACCTTAATTAAGGCCACGGCCGCTTCCTTCCAATTCCTAGGCCTTTCCTATCCCATCGTTGCCATAAGACATACACTGAAGAAAATGGAAATTGCAACACCCAGAAGGAGTGGTGCTACATTGCTGCAATTGAACATGCAGGACGAGTGTTTGGTTGCGATTCGATGATTGCACTTTCAGGTCCCTCTGGACAACAATCAATACGGGATGTGCCTACCACAAGCTGCAATACATTGATGAATTCGTCGAGGCATGGAGTCAATAAGGCCCTGGATCGCTTCCTGAGGAATTGTGGCCCATGCTTGCTGCACTGCACGGTCAGTTGTTCCAGAGTTGTGGGCGGCTGAGGACGATTGGCCAGTTGTCGACCCATCATGTTCAACACATGCTCAATAGGACTGAGGTCCGGGGATCTGGCGGGCCATTCTAAGGTTGTGATGTCATGGAGAGCTTCTCTAGAGATGCGTGCAGTGTGAACCCGGGCGTTGTCCTGCTGAAACATCCCATTAGCAATGTTCGCCATCATAGGGACAACCACTGGATTGAGTACCCTATCAACGTACTGTCGAGCAGTCATGGTGTCCTCAACAAGCACTAATTATGATTTCACATTAAAGCCAATAGCTCCCCAGACCATAATGCTTGGTGTTGGCCCTGTGTGTCTCTCGACAATAAGATCTGGGCGGCCCCTCTCCCCGGTACGTCGGCGCACACGATTCCGGCGATCACTGCGGGCAAGACAGAAGCGCGATTCATCACTAAAGACGACCCTATGCCATTCGTCGACCCACGTCGATCTTTCTCAACACCAGGCCAGCCTTACACGTCGCTGTTGTGGGGTCAATGGAACACCTTCTGCAGGGACACGGGCTCGTAAGCCAGCTGCACGCAGGCGATTACCAACTGTTTGTTGTGTAACGTGGGGTGCCACAGCTGCTCGAATTTGCGCTGCTGTTGCATGGGGTTCCATCCGGGCCATCTGAATGATGCGCTGTCTGTCGCGCTGGGACTGTGCCAGGTCTTCGAGTGTGCGTACCTTCATTTGACCACTGCTGCCATACACATTGTACCGTAGATGCCTGTCGGCCAACACGTGCAGCGACAGTCCTTAGCGATAATCCAGCCTCACACAGCCCAATTATCCGAGCCCTCTCAAACGGCGACAGTTGTTGATAGCGTGCTCTTCTCTGTCTCTGTCGTCGAGGCATGTTTGACGGGGAACACTTCACTGCACAGACTGCAAGTCAACTACGCTACATCAGAGTCCGTATACTGGAGTCGATTCCCCCGCGGCCAATCACGTGGGGAGACCTTTAGCAACAATCCAATGGGTCTGAAACTTCGGTCGTTTACATACCTACATGGCATCGTTCCATATCTTGAAAATCAACACAAACGACCAATGCCTTCATGGTGTTGCAATTTCCATTTCCATAAGTGTATCTGTGTCGGTGCGACGTAAAGAAAAGAAAAGAAAAAAAAACACCACACAACAACAACTAATACTATTAGTAAGAAACCAATAATATTAACTAGTAATGTTAGTATTATGTTTCATAGTATTATTTGCTAATGATGTTAGTAATTAATTTATGAGTGACACTATTAGTAGATATTTCTAATAATATTAGCAAATGATTTCATAGATAATATGAGTAATAAAAGTTACTCATATATTTGGGGTTATTTCCATGACTGTACGTTGACTCATAATCCATATTATTAGCGAAACCAAAGAAAGTGGTATTTTAATATTTTGACATATAGTCTTGAAGATCAGTGAAATGGTCGACTCTGATTCTAATAGTGATGAGGAACGAGTGTAGGTACTGTACCCGCTCAAAGCCTGAGTCCCAACCACCATTTATCTCAGGGGGTGTTACGGTCCGAATCTATCGCAGAAAAAAAATGAAGATATAAACTACAATTAAATGTATGGGCGCCATCTAATCAGTACTACAGGGTGGAACGGGACACTCTACTCGGTAACTTTAAGGCTCATCATAAAAAACACACAAAATATATTAAATCAGACCCAAGGGAAAACTTGGAAGGCTCCGTCCTATGAATGGGGACGGATATTCAAACGGACATCAAAGGTTTGCTATTCTACAAGAACAAGAACCTGAAACTGTTTCCTTGCAAATGCTAAAGGAGCTTTATTTAAGTTAAACATTTAACACACAAAAAAAAATCGTTGACCCTTATTTTGCCGATAATTTGGCAAATAATTCCTGAAAATTTAACATATTAATATTTTACACATTTGACCACCCATCCACTTGGGTGGTGGAACCGTTGATTTCTGAGGGTTGCAATTCGACCCTCGTGAACACAATGACCATTTATGGTCATGGACCAATTACCTGTTGACCAGGTGGGCGCGATCACAAGAATCATGTCATCACCTCTACCTTTATTGAGATGAGACCAACCCGGGATAATACAAAACTCTCCCCGGGTTCCTAACTTAGATATGCCATCGTTAACTGAAGGAAACGACAAAGCGACTCTAACCTAATGGTCCAGATGTAGGGATTTGCCATCACATTACAGATAACAAATTGCACTTATTATTTACAACAACTGGATGTTATTACGTTATTTCGCCAGCTAACTTCCCTAGTATCAGTCAACATCATCATCCGAAATAATTAAACAATATTTCTTATTTTATTAGTTTATTATTATTATTATTATTATTATTATTAGTGGAGATCATCCTTCTCGTAACACTTAATCATCATTGATTTTATATTTAATTTCATTTTTAACCATTATTGTTATTCTCAGAAATAATATAATAAATTCTTCTTCTTCAATTTATTGTTAGATTAATTTCACTTGTTACATGGCTGTTAAATGTTATTATGTTTAATGCATAAACGTTTACAATTGGGAACATGCATCATTTTCAAAAATATTTTTTTTTGAAAAGTACACCAATGAAATAGTACGTAAACGTATTACATTGTGGTATGTTGCCTTGTTTTCTACCATTAAAAAAATATTTAATAGTGCCTTTCCGCAAGGCGAGTGAAACGGCCTCTGACGTAAGCGGCGCGCTGTGACGTCACGATCCAGTACCGCATGGAGCTCTGCCAGCCGTTGTGCATCAGCCGTTGCTAAAAACCGATTGTTTATTATTCATGATCGCGAATAACTTCGAAATGACAGAAGAAAGGTTCAAAACGGCACAGTCAGACAATCTACCATGTGTAGATGTCATCATTCTTGAAAAATGTGACTTTTGTGGCCGCAGAAATTAGCGGATAACAAGCAAGTTTGTAAGTGGCGTCCTTTATATACGTGCAATGTACTGTAACGCATAGTATTAGGATAACAAAGAACCTGGATAGATATCACATCACTTTCAACATTTCCTTCTAGACTGATTCCCCTATTAAAGAATAACATTACATTCTCGGGCTTTCAGCACTAACATAAACATATAGGTAGCATTATAGTACTAGTCCGCTTCTGTGGTGTAGTGGTTAATGTGTGCCACTCCCCGAGGCCCGGTTTCGATTCCCGGCTCTGCCATGAAAGTTGAAAACAAATAGTACGAGGGCTGGAACGGGGTCTACTCAGCCTCGGGAGGTCAACTGAGTAGAAGGGTTTCGAATCCCACCTCAGCCATCCTCGAAGTGGTTTTTCATATTTTCCTCCTTCTCCTCCAGGCACCTAAGGCCACGGCCGTTTCCTTCCCTCTTCCTTGTCTATCCCTTCCGATCCTCCCATCCTCCAACAAGGCCCCTGTTGAGCATAACAGGTGAGGCCGCCTGGGCGAGGTAATGGCCCTCCTCACCAGTTTCATCACCATACTCAAAGTCTCACGTTCCACGGCACTACCCTTGAAGTGGTAGAGGTGAAATCCCTCGCTGAGTCCGAGAGAAAACCAACCCTGAAGGATAAACTGATTAAGAAAGAAAGAAAGATCATAGTACTGTAGGTATATAACCTATCATTTCTGAAAAAAAATATATAGTTATGGTTGGGGCAACTGGCCTACCCACTTCCGGGGCCCATGAAAGAGAATTAAATATATTTGTGGAGGGAAAAAGTTAAACATGATAAAGATAAATATGACTTCATCTAGTTTTCACAAGTTGGGCTGAGTGGTTCAGACGGTTGAGGTGCTGGCCTTCTGACCCCAACTTGGCAGGTTCGATCTTGGTTCAGTCCGGTGGTAGTTGAAGGTGCTCAAATACGTCAGCCTCGTGTCGGTAGATTTACTGGCACGTAAAAGAACTCCTGCAGGACTAAATTCCTGCACATCGGCGTCTCCGAAAATCGTAGAAGTAGTTAGCGGGGCGTGAAGCCAATAACATTAATTACATTTGGCTTTTAACAAGCTGAGCATATCAGGAAAGAAAAGTGTCCTGGTGACATTTTAGTCGCTCAATACAGGAATGTCTTTGGGTGCTGTGACTTTTAGTTTCCTTTTTTTTTTTTTTTTTTTTTTTTTTGCTTTACGTCACACTGTCACATATAGGTCTTATGGCGACGATATGGGACAGGAAAGGCCTAGGAATGGGAACAAAGCGGCCGTGGCCTTAGGTACAGCCTCAGCATTTGCCTGGAGTGAAAATGGGAAACCACGGGAAACCATCTTCAGAGCTGCCGGCAGTGGGGTTCAAAACCTTCTATCTTCCGGATGCGAGCTCACAGCTGCGCGCTCCTAACCGCACGGCCAACTCGCGCGTTATTTTTACTCTTCGGTTTATTGACTTGGCTTGTATAACCTAAAACTTAGGCTAAGTTGGATAATATTTTAAACACCTACATCACTATTTTCACCTGTGTGCAATTATGTTATTTATTTCATTAATATTATGATAATTATTATAATTTAGCATTGTTAACTTATAAGACCCCAACAGACAAGCATTCGTTTTGTGTAGAGTTATACATTTGTTAAATTCACGTTGTTTCCTTTCATGATGTACACGCCTATTCTTTGTTACATTATAGAGTATTTAGATATAGCCTAAATTTCTTTACCAATTAAGCTCTTCAATAAAGACATACAAAACTGTCCCATGCCAAGATATATTGGTAGAATTAGAGCTGTCAAAATGGTTCATAACCCCTTTGATTTATTATCTTGATATGGATCACCCAAAACATAGGTTAGGTTTGGAGAATACTTTAATAATCAGCATTATTTAATGCACTGTTTATTACTTTCATATTCCAAGATGTAATTGAAGCATTTAAATAAAGCATCATACATTAAAATTTAAAGTTTTACCACTAGAACAGCTGACATGGAAACGTGATTTGAAAATTCAAACAAATTCATCTTACGTTAAAATCTTCAAAAAAGTAAACTGTAGACTTTTCCGATATATCACCAGCATTTCTCCGGCTCGCCAAAATCCATTTCTCCATAGTTTTAGCGTCTTTGAAACATGTATAAACAATTTGTTTGGTATGGTATGCGATGTGCTATTGCACATCGGATCTCTACACCATTTACAAGTTTTCTGCCTCACTGTCTGCGCAGGATTCATTTTAAGTCTAAAATATACCACTCAGATTATTATCCAATGTATAGACCTCGAATTTAACCGTACTAGACACTAACGTAAAGTAGAAATACGCGAAGTGTATCCTGCTTCTCACAGCACCCTATGTGTTATTTCGTCTGCTAATTCAGTCAACCTGTACGATGACGTCAGACCAATGAGATCGCGTACTTGCGTGACGTGACATTTTCGTAGATTTTTATCATGTTTGGAGTTATTATTTGTACATTCTGATCACATTTTTGAATTCTGCATGAAATTTTGAATCAGATTAGCATATGTTTAATTAAAACCCCGGATCATGCATGTTCCCTATTCCGATCTAGTTTGGCACTAATCAATCAATTAAGACACGATTTACTTGGATTATTATTATTATTATTATTATTATTATTATTATTATTATTATTATTATTAACTTGAAATTTTATATTTTAATTTTAATTTCCAATCATTAGAATTTAGTCACATATGTTAAATCCCAATATTAACCATCAAGATCCGATTTCACATCGGTCGGGACACAATAACGGTATTCGAAATCGCAACCTTATTTTCGTACTGCCGTTAATTTATGGAAGCATCATGTCCTCCCAAGACAAATCTCAAATCCCCTGGCACCTCGCGGCTGGGCAGATACATCCAGTACCTGCGATTGCTAAATTATTTTCTCCTTTTCATTTGAAGTCCATTTATTCCACTGGAACTCTTCTAAACATTTCACTAATTAATCCTCGGTGCGTTGACTCTTCTGCCACTCAAAACACCGGAATCGGCATATTATATCGACGTAAGCCTCAGGATTCATCTCTTTCTTCATCAACATCAGTACGACTCAATTTTATCATTACGTGAAACGTGCTCCTATACAATCACGAACACTTCAAGCACTTCAGCAAACAAATCAACCCTAACCTACTCTATTAAATAATCAAAATTATGATGAGTGCTTAATATAATTATGTACATATTAATTTGCCCCTTTGTCTACCTATATCTGAATTTAAAGGAGCCAGGAAACGGCTCGTATAACAATCAAGTTACCATTACGAAAGAATATGATCCCCTCCGTTACGTTAGCAATCTACAAAAATGTATTTTAATAATGTACTCATCTCTGCCTTGTAGTTTGCCAAACCGGACGAGGAGCACGAGCCCCGTCCAGTTTAGCACTGCATCCTCCTGGTTTTCATGCCAGCTTGAAGAGGTAACCCTTGACACATTTCAATATTACACATTTTCAAATTTTAGAAAAACAAATAACTTTTTACATTTGGAATATTTTCCACTCTACATTTAACACAGAAATGTTTACATTATTGGCTTTTTATCTAGCCCACTTAATGTAAATTTACATTCTTAATTTCTTCCTCGGGCACTAAGGAACATGGGATACATCGGTATCACCTTCAACGGCCCGGCGCGCACTTGAGATTCCGACGCGGCACTTCCGTGTCTGATCGCGTTTCTCCCGTCTCACGTTCGCGTGGCTGACCGGATATCAGTTCGTACAACTGTTCACTGGTGAAATTACGTCGAACACCCGCGACCGTTCTCACGTAACGTATACTATTCTTGAGATAGAAACTCTCAATCCTACCCGTAGGTTTCGATTTAATGAGTTCCATAAATGTTTGAACTCCTGATAGTAGACTGTTCAAGTCAACTCCTGATAGTAGACTGTTCAAGTCTGTAACACGTACTAATTCACATCCTGGATCACTGTGCTAACTAACATAATAACACCTCAAACAATATTTCACGAGTGAGTACACAAACTGGCGTAGTAAGAGCTCGAACAATTCTTCACGAGTGAGTATCTTCCGTCGCCACGACCATGTATTTATGTGAATCTCAACCCTTCTCCGAGTTCATGAGAGGTCACCTTAGAATGAGCAGTTCCAATATCCTCATACGACTATTTGCGGGCAAGCCTGTGGCTTAAACTTGGGATCTACTGATGTAATTATGTTATTATAGCCTCTATGCCAAATCTCAACTAATTTCGTTCGCTGGTAATTAATATAATTGTGAATTTAGCTCCCGTATCCTGGGCGGGAAATTTCGCGCCGTTTGTAGCGTCTCTTGTCTGCAGCCAATCAGCGAATAGCATCCATGAATTCTCAGAATTTGACCAGCCAATCTTCCTCAATTAATAACTTTTAATAATTTTTATTATATGGTTAGGCTTCTAAATTTCACCTTATCTCGAATTCATAATCCATTACCTTCTGTAAATTTAATCCGGGAATTTTCCATTGATAGTGCCTTCTACAATACGAAGTTGGCGTGACTGCCTTTCCCCGGCGAATTTTACCATTGGTCCAAGCTACGCGGGTCTGAGAAGTTTCATATTTTTTTCTTTAAGTACCAACTGTGCGCCCAGCTCTCGGCTGATACACTGGTGTTCTCCTTACGTCATTTCCAGGAATTTTACTGACTGCCCTTTCATTGTTCAAACCATCATATAGCCCGCGGCTATGGAACTTACCAGTGACTCGGAAATAACCCTGCCTTTCTCTTCTCAACTCGGCAACAATTTGTGAGAAAACTAATTCTGCTGGCTATTGTATTGCCTAATCTCTAGTGGAGACATCAGTCTTTGGTAGGTTTCACAATACCATTCAAACTAGCCCGTACTTACAATATATAAAGTAAGATATTCTTGCATATGAATATGAAGTATGTATTCCTCAATAATTAATTGCAACTGAATGATGCAGCTAACTCCCCCACCAGGGTGCAGTACTCACCGTTCAATAAATGTTAGGCCAAAAACAGCCTGTACTGGTATGTAACAAACATATGAATACAATGAGAGATTTAGGTTAGATTACAGAACTTTTGAGTGTTTGCTTGATAGGATTATTAATAGAATGTTCCACTGCAAGGAATGAAGCAGAACCTCAAAACAGCAACTTCACATTGCACTCCACGCGTTGATAATGATACACAGTATCATTGTGTTTCTCTAGTGCAGTTCTACTGGAAGACTCCAGCTATCCTTTAAAATCTTGGCTTATACTACCAGTAAACAAGATAGTGGTAGTGTTGATCATTGTTTTAAGAGGAAGTACAACTAGGCAACCATCCTCTATGTAACGCTAATGAGATACACAAAAGGAAGGGATCCGACACTTCGAAAAATGAAAGCATCGACCTAAGAAAGATAAGGGCCGCGAAGGGCGTGAAAATAAAAGACTTCCCAGGCCTCGCAACCTAATACCGTCGGGATCGGAAAAGAAGAAGAGTTGAACAAGGTAGATCGGAGCAAAGCCAGGACTCAGCTCGGGACCCTGTGGTCGCCAACCGACGCTCCCAAGTTGAGAGCCCCTGGGGTCCCGTTTAGTTGTCTCTTACGGCAGGCAGGGAATGCCTTGGGTGTTATTCTACCACCCCCACCCACAGGGGGTAGTAAACCAAGATTTTGCTAGTCCATCTCAACAGAGATTTTTAAGAGCACCTTAAAAATGTAAAAAGGAACGAGGAGGGTTATAGCGTGCAAAAGGCTGAGAATAGTTGACGCTTTAACTCAATCACTTTCCACAAAGAAACTTTCTTCTCTCACATAATTTTCACTTCTTTTATCCATTCTCGTATGTATGAAAGTCACAACAACGAAGATATCAAGTGAGCCTATCGAACATATGGATGGATTAATAGCCGGTTGTAGTCAGGCACTGGCCTACTGCTAGGAACAAACACAAATACAACAGACCGATTCTAACCTCCATTTGTATCAGCTGACTAATGAACTAATATTATGAATGAAGATATTTTATTAGTTTTGTATAAATATCTATGAAACAGAATTTGGTAACTAACAATTATTTTTATGGGTTTAGGTAATGTTATTACTTATTTCCAAACCAAACCAAACCCCATGGCACTACAGCCCTTGGCCTACCAAGCGACCGCTGCTCAATCCGAAGGCCTGCAGATTACGAGGTGTCGTGTGGTCAGCACGACAAATCTTCTCGGCCGTAATTCTTGGCTTTCGAAACCGGGGCCGCTATCTCACCGTCAGTTAGCTCCTCAATTCTAATCACGTAGGCTGAGTGGACCTCGAACCAGCCCTCAAGTCCAGGTAAAAATCCCTGACCTGGCGGGAATCGAACCCGGGCTCTCCGGGTAAGAGGCAGGCACGCTACTCCTCGTGAACTGGCCTGTCTCATTGTAGCGATTCCACAAGCGTTGAATAACTGACGGAGAGACTTTGAGATCCACAGCAACACGACAAAAAGTCCATCCTTCCTGGATGAAAGTGACAGCCCTTGCGACTTGCACCTCGTTAAGATGTCTCATGGGATGTGCTGGTTTACGTACAACGTGCTCAAATGACCGCAGTAATCTGTGTACCTCACAACGACACACGGAACGCACCGCTCTTCAGTTTGTTTTGAGGTGTCACGTGACAGTCTAATGCATGACTACGCCTACAGATGGAGAATAACTTCGATTTAACATACACTGAGTAGCTAAGGTCTCAAGGTATGCTGTACGACCATTGAAACCCCATCTACCAAATTAACGTTTAATACCAGACGTTACAAAACATGTTCCCCTAATTTTTTTGAACTGTGTACTTTATATACGCATATAATTTATACACATTGTGACACTTGGCTAATAATTACAACCGTCTGATCTGGAAACTTACTTGAGAACATTCACTTGATGCAGTTGTTGGATTAATGGAATGGATGGTGCTGTTTTCCAAGAGCCAAGCGTTTTACAAACGTACTCACTCGAATTGAAGATCAGCTTCAGCACTAGTTCCGTTTCTGTACTTCGTTTTCATTTGAGTGAGTTACATTATTATTGCGGACCCCTTGGATTATCGTCGTGGCCCCCCAGGGGTCTGCGGATCACAGTTTGGTAATGACTGCGTTAAGGGGAAGGACTGAACAAAAAAAGAATGACAGATCCGCTAATATGTCTCATTATATTAGTCTCTTCGAAATACTGTGTATTACTAAAGATCCCCCCCCCCCCAATTGGCACAACAGCCCCAGAAGGGCCTTGGCCTACCAAGCGACCGCTGCTCAGCTCAAAGGCCTACAGATTATGAGGTGCCGTGTAGTCAGCACGACGAATCCTCTCGGCCATTATATTTGGCTTTCTAGACCGGGGCCGCTATCTCACTGTCTGATAGCTCCTCAATTTTAATCACGTAGGCTGAGTGGACCTCGAACCAGCCCTCAGGTCCAGGTAAAAATCCCTGACCTGGCCGGGAATCGAACCCGGGGCCTGCGGGTAAGAGGTAGGCACGCTATCCCTACACCACGGGGCCGCACAAAAGCTATAGTCAATGTTATTTCCTATCTCTACCTTATGAATATTTCTTTATCATCCTTCTGCGGGTCCGATTTCTCTGCCATCTGGTAAAGGTAAACAGAACGTCGAAATTAACACGCAGGCAGGCTACATGGCGTCACATTAAAATATCTTCTCACGGTAGCTGACACTATACAATTATTATTATTTGTAGTAGGTTGATTGCCTGTGGCCTCCGGAGAGGCCTTTGTATTTCACGTCAATGGGTAACTTGTGCGTGTCTGTATATGTGTGTGTGATGATGTAGGGGGAGGATGAAACTGTTCGTCATACGCAGCTGACATTTTGAATGGAAAATATGAACAGACTACACTTCTTGTGCACCGAGGCTCATCTCGATATCTAGGGGTGTCGCTTGGGAAGGTTTCCTTGTGGGTCTTTCTGATCATAGAGTTCGTCGCGGCGATTTTTCACTGTCTTCAGAAGGGTACAACAGTATTACGAAATATGTTGATCATCTCTCTATTTTACTATTCGTTTAGATAGTTTACAGAGAATTCTAGGGAATTTTACAGGCCATTATTTGAAAATTTTTCTGACATAAACATATCCTGCCACTAATTATAAAATGTGAATATGATGCTTCTTCTTCTTCATCTGTTTACCCTCCAGGCTCGGTATTTCCCTCGGACTCAGCAAGGGATCCCACTTCTACCGCCTCAAGATCAATGTCCTGGAGCTTCAGACTCTGGGTCGGGGGATACAACTGGGGAGGATGACCAGTACCTCGCCCAGGCGGCCTCACCTGCCATGCTGAACAGGGAAGTTTGGAAGGGATAGACAAAGAAGAGGGAAGGAAGCGGCCGTGGCCTTAAGTTAGGTACCATCACGGCATTTGCCTGGGGGTGAAGTGGGAAACCACGGAAAACCACTTCCAGAATGGTTGAGGAGGGAATGGAACCCCCGTCTACTCAGTTGATCTCCCGAGGCTGAGTGGACCCCATTACAGCCCTCGTACTACTATTCAAATTTCGTGGCAGAGCCGGGAATCGAACCCGGGGTGGCAGCTAATCACACTAACCACTACACCACAGAGGCGGACATACAGTATGGTAAAATAGTCTATAAGTATCTTCTGTTTATAGTTCCTGGTTACGACACTGTTCTGTACTTCGGTATGTTTGGATTCAATGTCAAACGTAGTTGCCAAACCAAACACATTTTGTGAAGAGCCCATTTACTAAGTATTTAATTTAGTTCTCGAATCTCTCGTTCAAAGTGTGTGTTGTCCGAGATCAGATGTCTGACATACGCCACGTGGTCCACACTGCTGTATATTTAGCGACTCCATTCCTGTGTGACACCTCAGCATCTCGGGGGAACACGGGTCGGTTTTATTTAGAGGTTGTGTCGTTTGCCAAAGCTGGACGATCAATCCATTTCCTTCCTCTTGGATTCGTGAGGGGACAAAGCCCTTGCCCAGACACAAGTCTATTTCAGCTGGTACCTTCCCGTACATTGAGCCTTATTGTTGTGGACTACTGAATAACAGGGCAGCAGAAGGACGATGACTTTTAGCGTATTACGTATGTTGAACTTTTTACATAGACATTCCCGCTGTGAATGGATCAAAGATGATAATAATAATAATAATAATAATAATAATAATAATAATAAGAAGAAGAAGAAGAAGAAGAAGAAGAATACCGGGCGAGTTGGCCGTACGGTTATGGGCTCGCAGCTGTAAGCTTGCATCCAGGAGATAATGGGTTCGAACCCCACTGTCGCAGCCCTGAGGATGGTTTTTCAGTGGTTTCCCGTTATCACACCAGCAAATGCTGGGGCTATACCTTGATTAAGGCCATGGCCGCTTCCTTCCCACTCCCAGGCCTTTCCTATCCCGCTGTCGCCGCAAGACCTATCTGTGTCGGTACGACGTAAAGAAAAATTTAATAATAATAATAATAATAATAATAATAATAATAATAGGTTCTGTAAGGTATTCACCAGGTTTAAACAGGCAACGTCTTTGAAAAGGCCACACCAAAATCAGCTGAGATCGAAACCTCGATCTTGGTTACAGAAAACTAACATACTAACCATTAGAGTATCAGCGGTGGCTATGGATAGATAACCATAATAATGTTCTTTCCGTCTCACTACCTATATTTTGACGGTTTTCGGAGACGTCCAGGTGCCGGAATATTGTCCCACAAGAGTTCTTATATTCGCCAGTAAATCTACCGACACGAAGCTTACGTATTTGAGCACTTTCAAATATCATCGAACCTGCCAAGTTGGGGTCAGAAGGCCAGCGCCTCAACCATCTGAGCCATTCAGCCCGGTAATATGGATAGACTGCAGGTAGTAATAATAGTGTTTCCAGGAACAAACAACTTGATAATTAGCAGGTAAGCTTATAGTTTTTCGTTGTTGCTTTTATCGTGACTATACCCAAGGGGATCATCAATTTTACATGGAAGCCGAACGACTGGGACGTGACTTTTGAATTCAGAAAAATAAATCCACATTTTGGGTTTCAAACTGCTGTCACTTTGATCAGAATCCAGTGAAGATGTTACACAGCATTAATTAATTCATTCATTCATTCCGGCGATGAAGGGCCTTGAAGATCATGCGCTGTCCTTGCACTCTGTCGCAAGAACTTCCGGTTTTGTGCTGTTTGTATCCAGTTGTCATGGACTCCGAGCTTTAATAGATCCATCCACCCATCGTTGCTTGGGTCTGTCTATTGGTTGTATTTTCTCGGGTTTCCCCACCATAACTGCTTCCCTCGGGCATCCGCCGTACATGTCCTGACCCCCTCAACCAATGCAGCTATTGTGCAGAGACGAGAAGAATGCAAGAATGAGGAATGTGGCCTGCAAGCACGAATTTCCTGTTCTGCCCAGACAGAACGGCTCTTATCTGCTACACGAAAACATTGACACACACTTTGCAGTTTGCTGGATTACAACTGACAAGAGCGAAGAGCTGCCAGTAGAAGATAATTTAAAGTCGCCTGGGTAGTAGTGCAGATGCTATGGTAACCATTGCGTCACTGGCTCTGCTGGTGAAAACCCCTTCGCCCCGTGCCTCACCGGGCATATGCATTCTTCTGATCTCCCAACAATACTGGTTCTTCCTATGTCTTCAGCCACTTCCATTCTGCATTTGTCCGAAGATTTTCTCAGCTATCGCAAAAAGGCATCTCATTAATGATTTCGGTCTGCCTAGCCGCGAGTGTCCAGGGACATGTTCGGCTCTCCAGTTTTATAATTGCTTTTCCCGGTACACCCTATAGAAGTAAGCAACGTGTACTGCTGTGAGCGTGTTATCTGTGGGTGTAAGTGTAATTGTTCGGGCTGGGAATTGGAAGGAAGCGGCCGTCGCCTTGGAAAAAATACCATCCCGGCATTTGCTTATTCTTGAAATGGAAAGCTACGGAAAACTATTTCGAGGATGGCCGAACCCACCTGTCTTCCGTGTACAAATCTAGCAATCTTAACTAGATATGCTGCAATGCAGTGGGCTAACCTGTTCGGCGTGGAGGAAGGAATAAAGATCTACAAAGGAAACGTTCTATTCACCTTGTCCAAAAACAAGAGTTGACTCAACGTGTCTTCTGTAGCCTTTCAAATTCTTTGCGTCGAGATATGACCATGGAGCTCATAGCTGTATACTTGTGTCATGTTCGTCATTTTATCTTTCCCATACAATCCCCGGGGGTTAACTCTTGCTTCCGCGATAGTTCGTGAATCCTAGGGACTCAGTCATTTTTACCTTTCCCTACCTTATGTAGGCACCTCCACTGTTTGAAGGAATGTAGCACTACATTAAAGTAAAGTAAACTCGTGTTCTCATCACGAGGTGGTGCATCTCTTATCAGGCACA
This sequence comes from Anabrus simplex, assembly GCF_040414725.1. Taxonomy (NCBI): domain Eukaryota; kingdom Metazoa; phylum Arthropoda; class Insecta; order Orthoptera; family Tettigoniidae; genus Anabrus; species Anabrus simplex. The sequence goes on from NC_090269.1 coordinate 296,273,429, forward strand.
CACCAAATGGAAGTGAGCCGGATGTACCATTTCAAGCACATACCGGCGCTCCTATCATTCTTAAATTTCTGGCAGTACCAGGAATCGAACCCAGGCCCTGTTACGCTACGGAGGCGGACAGCTCTACGATTAGGATTGACTGTCTTGTTTTGCTCCTATTAAAACAATAGCCATCCAAACACACTTCCTGATACAAGAAAATGATCAGACTCCTGCACGAAAGAATCAAAATCGAGCTTTGTATATCTGGTCCCGTGCAAGGGTCCTTCGTTATAGTGTAATATTTCTTGTCCGTGGTCATGCGGTTAGGGTCCTGCAGCTGTGAGCTTGGATTCGGGAGGTAGTGGTTTCGAACCCCACCGTCGGCAGCCCTGAAGATAGTTTTCAGTGGTTTCCCATTTTCACACCAGACAGCTGCTGGGGCTGAGGTGGGTTCGATTCCCACTTCAGCCATCCTGGAAGTGGTTTTCCGTGGTTTCCCACTTCTCCTCCAGGCAAATGCCGGGATGATACCTAACTTAAGGCCACGGCCGCTTCCTTCCCTCTTCCTTGTCTATCTTTACAAACTTCCCATCCCCCCGCCACAAGGCCCCTGTTCAGCATAGCAGATGAGGCAGCCTGGGTGAGGTACAGGTCATCCTGTCCAGTTGTATCCCCCAACCCAGAGTCTGAAGCTCCAGGACACTGCCCTTGAGGCTGTAGAGGTGGGATCCCTTCCTGAGTCCGAGGGAAAATCCAACCCTGGAGGGTAAACAGATTAAGAAAGGAAGAAAGAAGTTCTATTATGTCAGGAAAGTGACAGTTTGTAGCGAATGGCATTATTTAAACTGCTATAGTTCCAAAAGCGTACAAGTGCTCTCTTTTATTGGCAAAGTGTTGATCAAACTTCCCCCATATTAAGAAGCTTCTTAGCTTAAATTACTTAGGTCATGATTCCGATGACCAATCCAGTATGAATAGATCAGGAGCTGAACCAATTAACAGCTGTTTATCGCCATAGTAATAGTTTTTTCTATGATCACTTTCATATTATCGCTTCTACCTGCACTTCTTTGTACACACATGTTGTTGTTTTTTGGTACTAGTAGCATGCTTCAGTTGTCTTTAGTAGTATATTTATGTAACTGTTGTTATTTTGATGAAACCGACAGCCGACATATTTGTAGAATACCGGGCTCAGTGGCTCAGACGGTTGAGGCGCTGGTCTTCTGAGCCGAACTTCGCAGGTTCGATCCTGGCTCAGTCCAGTGGTACTTGAAGGTCCTCAAATGCGTCAGCCAGTAGAACGTAGAACAACACTTGCGAGACAAAATTCCGGCACCTAGGCGTCTGCGAAAAGCGTAAAAGTTGTTAGGGAGACGTAAAAGCAATATCAGTATTATTTATCGACTGCGTCCGAAGAGTTTAAATGCAATAAATAAATAAATAAATAAATAAATAAATAAATAAATAAATAAATAAATAAAAGCAGCTGTGAGCTTGCATCCGGGAGATAGTCGGTTCGAGCCCCACTATCGGCAGCCCTGAAGATGGTTTTCCCTGGTTTCCCATTTTCAAACCAGGCAAATGCTGGGGATGTACATTAATTAAGGCCACAGCCGATTCCTTCCCCCCCTAGGCTTTTCCTATCCCATCGTCGCCATAAGACTATCTGTGCGGTGCGACGTAAATCAAGTTGTAAAAACAGTAGGCGTCCGCCTCTGTGGTGTAGTGGTTAGTGTGTTTAGCTGCCACCCCCGGAAGCTCAGGTTCGATTCCCGGCTCTGCCACGAAATTTGAACAGTGGTACAAGGACTGGAATGGGGTCCACTCAGCCACGGGAGGTCAACTGAGTAGAGGTGGGTTCAATTCCCACCTCAGCCATCCTGAAAGTGATTTTTCGTGGTTTCCCACTTCCCTCCAGGCAAATGCCTGGATGGTACCTAACTTAAGGCCACGGCCGCTTCCTTTCCTCTTCCTTGTTTAATCCCTTCCAATCTTCCCATCCCCCGCAAGGCCTCTGTTCAGCATAGCAGGCCGCCTGGGCGAGGTACTGGTCATCCTCTCCAGTTGTATGCCCGACCCAGAGTCTGAAGCTCCAGGACACTGCCCTTGAGGCGGTAGAGGTGGGATCCCTCGGTGAGTCCGAGGGAAAAACCGACCCTGGAGTGTAAACAGATAAAGAAGAAGATGAATAAGTAAATAAATAAATAAGTAAAACCAGCTCTGTGCTTGCATCCGGGAGATAGTGGGTTCGAGTTCCACTATTGACAGCCCTGAAGATGGTTTTTCCTGGTTTACCATTTTCAAAGCAGGCAAATGCTGGGGATGTACATTAATTAAGGCCACGACCGATTCATTCCCACTCCTAAGCCTTTCCTATCCCATCGTCGCCATAAGACTATCTGTGTCGGTGCTACGTAAAGCAAGTAGGAATTTTACGTGGTGAAAGTTTTGCCCTCTGTATACGTCGTGATTACCTCTTTATTTGTTGTATATTTATGCACTTTTATTATTTAATTTTGTAATGCGCTCTTATCTTTCGGTCATGCTTGTAGCTCTGGACAGAAATTTTTAACCCATATATTTTTGTGTCGAGAAGTGTCCATGGTCGGCCGACGAAAATGTTCCAAGCTTTTTCCACGAAGTAACAACAGTAAGGTATACAAAAAGCGGTGTCGACACGTAGGTAGTGGCTTTATTGGAAGCTGGAAGTCTCGTTGGTCTGAGTGGCTTAGCATGTCGAGCTCTGACCTTCTAATCACATTATCCTGGTTTCGATTCCGGCTTAGGTCGTTTTCGTTAAGGGGTGCTTAACAGTTAAGCTTCGTGTAGCTAGATTTACTTGCGTGGTGGGGAATAGACTGAAAGTTTCACTGAAGACTGGTGACAATTACAGAGACGGTTGAAGCTCGATCGCCGGGCTGAGTGTCTTAGACGGTAGGGAGTCGGCTCTCTGAGCCCGTGTTGACAGGTACGAAAGCGCGTCAGTTCAGTGTTTTTTTTAAGATGCTCAAATACGCCAGTTTCATGTTGGTAGAATTCCCTCGACATCTCTGAAAACCGTAAAGGTAGGTGATGGAACTTAAATCCATTATTATTATTATTATTATTATTATTATTATTATTATTATTATTATTATTATTAAATGTTATTTGCTTTACGTCCCACTGACTACTTTTACGGTCTTCGGAGAAGCCGAGGTGCCGAAATTTAGTCCCGCAGGAGTTCTTTTACGTGCCAGTAAATCTACCGACACGAGGCTATCGTATTTGAGCACCTTCAAATACCACCGGACCGAGCCAGGATCGAACCTGCCAAGTTGGGGTTAGAAGACCAGCGCCTTAACCGTCTGAGCCACTCAGCCCGGCAAACCAATTATTGTTATTATTATTTAACGCTATAAATAATTTCACTGTTACGTGATTTGTTCTCTTTCGTGTTCATAACTACTTGTAAAAATAAGAATCAATGTACAGTTTTTAGTCCGCCTCTGTGGTGTAGTGGTTAGTGCGATTAGCTGCCATCCTTAGAGGCCCGGGTTCGATTCCAGGTTCTGCCACGAAATTTGAAAAGTGGTACGAGGGCTGGAACGGGGTCCACTTTGCCCCGGGAGGTCAACTGAGTAGAGGTGTGTTCGATTCCCACCTCAGCCATCCTGGAAGTGGTTTTCCGTGGTTTTCCACTTCTCCTCCAGGCAAATGCCGGCATGGCACCTAACTTCAGGGCACGACCACTTCCTTCCCTGTTCCCTGTTTATCCCTTCCCATCTTCCAATCCCCCATCAAGGCCTTGATGGGGGATTGGAAGGAGGTACTGGTCATCCTCCTCAGTTGTTACTCCCGACCCAGAGTGCGAAGCTCCAGGACACTGCCCTTGAGGCGGTAGAGGTGGGATCTCTCGCTGAGTCCGAGGGAAAACAGATTAAGAAGAAGAAGAAGAAGAAGAAGAAGAAGTGCAGTTTTTAGGGGAGATGGAGTGGATTTCTCCTCCACAGCCCCCGTACCGTCCTCCATACTTCCTTGGACCATCTCAGCCTGTGGATGTGAATCATATGTTCCTGCCAGGTATAGTTATATCCGAATCAATGTTACTAAATTCGAAGGATTTTCAAAATTTTCGGCGAAACGTTTTTTTGTAACGGAATTAATTGTAATGTCTGAGACTCTATACATTTTGAAAGCTTTACCATTTTGTATGCGAAACTCTACATCTCCAGCTGTTAAAGCAAAACAAGAAACTGAAGTAGCTTAATCATAAAATCACTAAAAACTTTTAAAACTATTGATTCACCACCATTTCAGAAGGTAATTTGGGAATAAGAGGTAAATCGTATTACTGCTTCCTGGCGTTTCACCAATTTTATTGGTTCGGCACGCGTGGTTCAGTTTTACAACGCCAACCCTATGTTGAGAAATGTAATCACTATTGCGTGTTTCTGTGCTGATTGGTAGTGCGATGTATGTGCTGTGTGTATATGAGGAGTACATACACCTACTCCCCGAACCAGTGGAACGACCCAGCCTGGAATCGAACCCATGGTCCTTTGATCCGAAGACCAGTAGGCTAACCATTCATTCAAGAAGCCGGACTAGAGAAAGGCCATACATTCAAAAGCTCAATGAAATATCCCACTGCCCGGGAACGAAAACATAACACATTCCGAAAGAAACTTCTTCAGTCTTCAGTGGACAATATTTTCATTCAAGCTACGTGGTCCTCAGATGAATGTCAGTGTTCTCATAGCGTCATTTTGTTTAATTGTTTCATTGAATTCCTTAGTGATCTGCTTCCTTTAATCATAGTTCAATATTTTATAGATGAAAACTTCCCGCGGAAGATTCTCTGGCAACAGCGAAAACTACTTGACAATCTGTTTAGCGGCTCTCGAGATAACTGAACAAAGAAAAATGTAATTAGTTTAAAGCCCCATTAACTACTTGCACGGTTTTGGGAGGCACCGAGGTACCGAAATTTTTGTCTAGATAATATACCGACTCACGACACCTTAAATTACGACTGGGTTGAGCCAGGATCAAAGCCGCCAACTTGTATTCCATCTGAGCTACTCACGTCGGTTAGAACTGAACATGTATGCAAACAGACAGACATAAATGAATACTGTGGTCGTACCTTAATTATGACCCATACCTTCCCAATCTTAGCCGCTTCCCGTCCTTGCGACGCCGAGAACCTTTGATGTGTTATGTGGTGGTGGTGGTGGTGGTGGTGGTGGTGGTGGTGGTGGTGGTGGTGGTGTTTATTTTAAGAGGAAGTACAACTGGCAACTATCCTCTATTAATACTGATCAGAGAGAAAAAAATGGAAGGGATTCGACACATTGAAAAATCAAAGAAAGAAGACCAGGGCCACGAAAGGCGTGAAAATGAAAGACTCCTTAGCCCTCGGAACATAAAAGCGTCGGGGTCGGAACAGAACAAGAGCTGACCTAGGAAGCAATATGGAAGCAATGCCAGGACTTAGCTAGGGGCATCGTGTTTGCCAACCCACGCTCCGAAGTTAAAACGGTAGCGCGACGTTAATTCACTACAAAAAATAAAAATATGTGAATCATGAGCCAGTAGGTCGCGATGACAGTGTCAGAGCAGGAACCTGCCCAAGCAATGCTGTGTGGTTGTCGATTGGGCGAAACGTCATATGTCATGACCTGTTTAATAATTTTTGTTATTAATAAGAACTTTTAAACTTCAAACGGTACAACACACACGAATATTACCATTTAATGCTGGGCAATTAAAGATACATTTACATCTTGATTTTCTTCTTTTTATTATTATTATTATTATTATTATTATTATTATTATTATTATTATTATTATTATTATTATTATTATTATTATTATTATTATTATTATTATTATTATTATTATTATTATTAATCTTCCGGTGCGTCTCCTCACAGAAGGTTGGCGGCCGTCATGAGTAAGTTTACCTACTTTGTGTTTCTCTTATCTCAGTTGCCGTATCTTGCATGTCGAATCACTGTCGGAGGTTCCACATCCAGGATGATGATCTCCTCCATATCCCAGTTTTAATACATTTTTTAAACACAATGTGTGCAGACTGATTGAGAAAAAAATTTAAAATGTTTAACTGTCATTGCCAGTTATTGCCTTTAGCATAAAGGAGATTGGCAGGGTTCTTAGTGTGTACTCGAACAGGTGCTATAATGAGCAGTATAGTTCGCAGATTTCACAGATGCAGTCAGTGGGCACTTGATGATAGCCTTTGCATTACGATGCGATAATGAAAACCATGTATTGCTCCTTGCGTGTAAAGGTGTCTCAAGTCGTAGTTGGCTGTTTTCCATTCCTCGTTGATCATGGCTGGGCTACGGAAAAAAGTTCTGGATCTATTTCTGCTGTTTTCTTTCGTCGCTCTTCCAGGATCGGTTTACTGGCTGGGGTAGGCATCGGGTTATGAGCGGTCATAAGGTCCTCTATGAAAGATTGTAGTTCCTAACAGCTGGTATACAAGACGGGTTGGAGCAAACTTTGACAAACAGATAGCTGCAATCTATATTGCTTTCTATGACAAGTGTTGTGGAAAAAACCTACGACCTGTTTTCCAGTCATTGACCGGGTCAGGGATGTACTGAATGAACCATATATAGGCTGTTAGTACGATGGGGTCGCCACTCCCAAAGTGACTTATTAATGACTGATAGATGCTATGAAATGAGAATGGAGAGTGTTGATGAAATGAAAGATGACAGGGAAAACCGGAGTACCCGGAGAAAAACCTGTCCCGCCTCCGCTTTGTCCAGCACAAATCTCACATGAGAGTGAGGGATTTGAACCACGGTATCCAGCGGTGAGAGGCCGACGCGCTGCCGTCTGAGCCACGGAGGCTCTGATAAGTGTTGTATCAGGGTGTATTTGCCATTTTGCAAGAAGTAGCCGAAATATATTTTCCTGCATTTACAATTTCCCGGCTCGACGGTGTGCTTCCTCACTGGTGTCTTGAACATTCTGCGTTTCCTTCACATTTCAAAGACCTGCAGTCTGTTTATTGCGAAGCCTTTTTAGTCTCCATCCTTCGTAAAGCAGCACCTGTAGCACATAACACGTCACGACACCCCTAAAGAGTTTCGAATCGGAGGTCACAGTGGCACACAAACAAACCAAACCCCATGGCGCAACAAGCCCCGAAGGGCCATGGCCTGCGAAGCGACCACTCCTCAGCAGATTATGAGGTGGCATGTGGTCAGTACGACGAATCCTCTCGGCCGTTATTCTTGGCTTCCTAGACCAGGACCTCCATCTAACCGTCACACAGCTCCTCAATTGTAATCACGTAGGCTGAGTGGACCTCGAACCAGTCCTGAAATCCAGGTAAAATTCCCTGACCTGTCCGGGAATCGAACCCGGGGCCTCCGGGTAATAGGCAGGTATGCTACCCCTACACCGTGGGGCCGGCTTGGTGGTACACAAGATGTTTGAATCTTCAGAAACATTTCTTTGAAGTGCCCATTCTGGTTTACATTTCTATACCCGGATCGCGTTCCGATGTTAACCAACATCCTAGGAACTTGCAATGTGACACATTCTTGATGAATTTGTATTTGCTTTTTACCATGAACAAAGAGGAGACGTCCTCTGAGTTTTAATTTCCGTGTTGATGGCATGTTAGTAACTCATGGGGATCACTGTAAGTACTTAGCTATTAATATAAGGAAAGATCTTCATTGGGATTATCACATAAATAGGACTGCAAATAAGGGTCTCAGATCTCTTCATGTGGTCATGAGGGAATTCAGTGGTTGTAATAAGGATGTAAAGGAGAGGGCGTATACGTCACTAGCAAGACCCTAATTAATGCATGGTTCAAGAGTATGGGACACTCACCAGGATTACTTGATACGAGAACTGGATAAGATCCAAAGGAAAGCAGCTCGATTTGTTCTGAGTGAAATCTGACGAAAGAGTAGTGCACGAATAATGTTGTAAACTTTGGCTGGCAAGACTTGGAAGTAAGGAGACGAGCTGCTCGACTAAGCGGAATATTTCGAGCTGTCAGTGGAGAAATAGCTTAGAATAACATTAATACAGGAATAAGCTTGAGTGGGGTTTTTAAGAGGAGGAAAGATCATAAAATGGAGGTGAATTTGGAATTCAAGAGGACAAATTGGGGCAAATATTCGTTTACAGGAAGAAGCGTTAGTGTTTGGAATAATTTATCAAGGGAGATGTTTGATATTTTTTCAACTTCTTTGAAATCATAGAACAGACTAGGTGAAAGACTGTTAGGGAATCTGCCACACGGGTGATAGCACTAAATGCAGATCAATGGTGATTGATTGATTGATTGATTGATTGATTGATTGATTGATTGATTGATTGATTGATTGATTGATTGATTGATTAAAGGGAATTGAACGAAGTTTTCTAAATGTTCATTTTAATTCGGGATACATTATTTAAAAAAGGGGAGAACCTTGTAGCCCTGTGAACGATCAGCTCCCGTGGAGTGAGTTAGTTTGAATGTGTCAGTTCATTTATAAAGGAATCATCACTACTTGAGAACTGTCTTTTAAATAATAATGTTATTGGCTTTACGTCCCACTAACTACATTTTCGGTTTTTGGAGACGCCGAGGTGCCGGAATTTTGTCCCGCAGGAGTTCTTTTACGTGTCAGTAAATCTACCGACACGAGGCTGACGTATTTGAGCACCTTCAAATACCACCGGACTGAGCCAGGATCGAACCTGCCAAGTTGGGGTCAGAAGGCCAGCGCCTCAACCGTCTGAGCCACTTAGCCCGGCAAACTGTCTTTTCACAATGGGCTTAACGTCGCACCGACACAGATAGGTCTTATGGCGACGATGGGATAGGAAAGGTCTAGGAGTGGAAAGGAAGTGGCCGCGGCCTTAATTAAAGTACAGCCCCAGCATTTGCCTGGTGTGAGAAATGAGAAACCATGGAAAACCATCTTCACGGCTGCCGATAGTGGCCGGGGGGGGGGGCTCGAACCCACTACCTGCCGGAAGCAAGTTCAGAGCTGTGCTCAATAGAACTGTCAATAGAGGCCATAGTGCAAAATAACTTACTTGTAAAATTTTTTACATCTTTAAAGGATTTGGAGAAAAGAAATTATCACATTGATTAGTTCTTTTTGACTTGTCGTGCGCTGATGGACTCAATGACATTAACTTACTCTTGTTTCTGATACGTGTTTAATTCAGAGCCGCTAACGTGCACAGGTGTGCTATATAATCTGAATATTGGATTATAATTAATAAATGTGGAATTTGAAGATCAATTTAAAACACTTTTTTTCAGAATTTCCACGAATGGTATCTTCCGTCTATTATCTGATTCAAGATAAGTTTTGGAACATTATTTGATTTTACTCCCTTAACATTAAACTTGATTATTCGTTACACTAACACTAACCCGAATGGCCGTTTAATGTTATTCAGCGGAATGAAATATTAACAAATGAGTCAAAATCAATTGTTGTTTTAAAAATCTCATCTTTAAATATAAAAAACACATAATTTTTAATTTGATGATTAACCTTTGACCATGGACTTGCGGTTTGTGTGAATGAATCATCTTCACCATTATGGCGTATCCAGTGAAATGTTCTGCGCATACGCAGTAACTGACAACTAAAAGTGTTGATCCCACTTCTAACTTAGTTCTTCACACGGAGTGGATGGGTGAGGCGAGTGAGGTATAAAGACATTTATATTGGGAGCAGGCTTAAAGCTAATTGTTTAGTAAACAACATTAATATCAACAAGAGCTGAGAGGTGTGGGCGCATGTAATTGATGAGCCCGCTGTCACATTGTGACGAAGCACTGGTAATTGCACTATTGAAAGGATCTCAAAGAGCTTGAATACTTTCAATTCGTGTGTATTATAATGGCAGAAGCCTCCGTCGCTCAGGCGACAGTGCGTCGGCCTCTCACCGCTGGGTTTAGTGGTTCAAATCCCGGTCACTCCATGTGAGATTTGTGCTGGACAAAGTGGAGGCGGGACACGTTTTTCTCCGGATCATTTTTCATTCCAGCAACACTCTCCACTATAATTTCATTTCATCTGCCATTCATTAATAATTGCCCCAGAGGAGTGCGACAGGCTTCGACAGCTCGCAAAATTCCTATCCTCGCCCCAAGTTGGGGGCTTCATTCATTCCATCCCTGACCCAGTCACAGACTAGAAAACAGGTTGTAAGGTTTTCATGAATTATAATGGCAACGGATCCGCCTCTGAGCGTAGTGGTTAGTTTGATTAAGCTGCCACCCCCGGAGGTCTAGGTTCGATTCCCGGCTCTGCCACGAAATTTGAAAAGTGGTACGAGGGCTGGAACGGAGTGCACTCAGCCTTGGGAGGTCAACTGAGTATAGGAGGGTTCGATTCCCACCTCAGCCATCCTGGAAGTGGTTTTCCGTAGTTTCCCACTTCTCCTCCAAAAATGCCCGGATGGTACCTAACTTAAGGCCACGGCCGCTTCCTTCCCTCTTCCTTGTCTATCCGTTCCAATCTTCCCATACCCCGTATGACCCCTGTTCAGCATATCAGGTGAAGCAGCCTGGGCGAGGTACTGATCATCTTCCCCAGTTGTATCCCCCGACCCAGAGTCTGAAGCTCCAGGACACTGCCCTTGACACGGTAGAGGTGGGATCCCTCGCTGAGTCCGAGGGAAAAACCGACCCTTGAGGGTAAAAAGATAAAGAATAATAATAACAATGGCAACGGTGAAATTATATTAACAATTTCCTATGGGAAATTAATTTAAAATAATCAAACAATTAAATAACTTTATCTTAATTAAACAGTTCAAATATGTTCGTCATCGAATATTGAATTTTCAGGACCTTCTTGTAATCGAAATCGAATTTCAACCTATTAGGTCGTGTTACGTCCATTTAGTACGTGTTAAGTACAGAACAAAAATGGCTAACCGAACACTAGCGGGATCCGAACCCACAACCTCCCGATTTCGTGTTGGTTGCGCTATCAATTGAGCTATTGTTGCCTAGGTCATCTTTGTTCTGTTGGGAAGGATCTAAGGTACAGGTCTGGTACTACTGCCATCATACTGTAGAGTGCGTTTAAGTCGTCCGCTGAGGGCCATGACAATGAATACGTAATTTTCACGACCGCACTGTAATCGAAATCGACCTTCAACCTGGGGCGATTTAAACGCACTCTACAGTGTGATGGCGATAGTGCCAGACCTGTACCTTAGATCCTTCCCAACAGAACAAAGATGACCTAGGACAACATAGGTTTATTACCGAGCTCGATAGCTGCAATCACTTAAGTGCCGCCAGTATCTAGTAATCGGGAGATAGTGGGTTCGAACCCCACTGTCGGCAGCCCTGAAGATGGTTTTCCGTGGTTTCCCCACTTTCACACCATGCAAATGTTGGGGCTGTACCTTAATTAAGGTCACGACCGCTTCCTTCCCATTCCTAGGCCTTTCCTATCCCATCGTTGCCATAAGACCTATCTGTGTCGGTGCGACGTAAAGGAAATAGCAAAAAATATCATTTATTTCGACAATACGTAATACTATCATCGGGCTGAGCAGCGGTCGCTTGGAAGGCCAAGGCCCTTCCCGTCTGTAGTGCCATGGGGTTTGTTACGACTAGGAGATTTCTGGTGGATTTCAGAAATCAAGTAGTGAAGCTCAGTTGTTCGAACAAGCCGTTATCAGAGACGAAGTTCGGGTACATGAAACATTTTCTTCGCTTCATGAACTTCATGTGACAGATGTAGAACAGAGGAAGAAATCCATTTAGTTATATAGCAGACTTGACTGACATTGCAATGGCAAAATTTAAACCTTCAAGGTCAAGCGCAGAGAAAGTAGTAGTTCATGCACATGACCCGTAAAAACCACGGCATAAAATAACGTAGAAGAATATAGGTATTGTTAGATTTTAGCAAAGAAAGTATTTGCTCTCCTAATTATTACCAGATGCCATTCCTGACACAAACCCTTAGTTGATGCATATATCCAACTATTGTGTGTTATTCGACAGCGTGGCGTGTTGTGTGAAAATGAGTTATATGGTAAGACAGCATCCGAGATAGAGGAATTGACCTGATGCAACCAAAGTCGAAATCGAATCCGAAACTCTATGAACGGAAGACTGCTACTCTGATCATTCAGCCATGGGAGTATTCCCTCATTCTCTCTCCTACTTTTGGCCATATCTATCTCCCTCGCTCGTCGATATCGCCCAAAGATGAGTTTCCCGATATTGTTATTGTAAAAGTATTAGTATATATATAAATAAGGGTACGTCTATTTCCAGAGTTCCTCTTTCAGTAAATGTTTTGCATTTGCTTTTAAAAGTCATAAACCCTGTTAGGAAGGGCTTACCTTCATGATATCGTAACATTTCTCGAAATACAAGGGAAGATTCTTTTTTCATTTATATGTAGTACTGCAGTGCCATGTTTTAGCGTTGAGATGGACAACTCTCAATGGTCATGGATTTTATGAAACTATAAATTAAGCAAATATGTATTTTCTGTTGTAGAATATATACGTTCAAATTGATCAAATATATATAATTAGCTTTAACGCGAGTTAAGGCATGGTGTTGTGTGTTTATGTTTTCACATCTTTTTAATTATCACGCTGATGTATCATCAATATTAACAAGTGTTGATGTGTACATGGAAAATGCGGACTCTTAACGTTCCCCTGACGGGGTAATGAAATAACTGTTACAGCAGTAGTGTACATAAACATTTATCGATATAATATTTAATTTAAAAAACATTTCTTGCAACTGATGAACTTCTTGATGAGCGCATTTCTTCTAAAAACATTAAATATATATGCACTTTATGTCCAATTCATTACTGAACATTAAATATATATGCACTTTATGTCCAAATCATTAGTGAACATTAAATATATATGCACTTTATGTCCAATTCATTACTGAACATTAAATATATATGCACTTTATGCCCAATTCATTACTGAACATTAAATATATATACACTTTATGTCCAATTCATTACTGAACATTAAATATATATGCATTTTATGTCTAACCAACGTCGTCTTGGTCTCCCTCTACTTCTTTTACCCTCCATAGCAGAGTCCATTATTCTCCTAGGTAACCTATCCTCCTCCATTCATTTCACATGACCCCACCACCGAAGCCGGTTTATGCGTACAGCTTCATCCATCGAGTTCATTAATAAATTAGCCTTTATCTCCTCATTCCGAGTACCCTCCTGCCATTGTTCCCACCTGTTTGTACCAGCAATCATTCTTGCTACTTTCATATCTGTTACTTTTAACTTATGAATAAGATATCCTGAGTCCACCCAGCTTTCGCTCCCGTAAAGCAAAGTTGGGCTGAAAACAGACCGATGTAAAGATAGTTTCGTCTGGGAGCTGACTTCCTTCTTAGAGAATACTGCTGATCGCAACTGCGAGCTCACTGCATTAGCTTTGCTACACCTTGATTCAATCTCACTTACTATATTACCATCCTGGGAGAACACACAACCTAAATACTTGAAATTATCGACCTGTTCTAGCTTTGTATCACCAATCCGACATTCAGTTCTGTTGAATTTCTTACCTACTGACATCAATTTAGTCTTCGAGAGGCTAATTTTCATACCATACTCATTGCACCTATTTTCAAGTTCCAAGATATTAGACTGCAGGCTTTCTGCACAGTCTGCCATTAAGACCAAGTCGTCAGCATAGGCCAAACTGCTTACTTCATTTCCACCTAACTGAATCCCTCCCGGCCATTTTGTACCTTTCAGCAGATGATCCATGTAAACTACGAACAGCAAGGGTGAAAGATAGTTCTAACACCTATAGTCGATAGTTGTTGCAATCCTTCCTGTTCCCTTGCTTATAGATAGGTGCAATTACTGCTTTTGTCCAATTTGAAGGTACCTTACCAACACTCCACGCTAATTTTACTACTCTATGAAGCCATTTCATCCCTGCCCTCCCACTATACTTCACCATTTCATGTCTAATTTCATCCATTCCTGCTGCCTTATGAAAATGAAGTTTATTTACCATCCTTTCCACTTTCTCAAGCATAATTTCACCATCATCATTTTCCTCCTCCCCATGAGCTTGGCTGTTTGCAATACCACCACGATGATTTCCTTTTACGTTGAGAAGATGTTCAAAATATTCCCTCCACCTCTCCAGTGATTCCCTGGGATCTATTATGAGTTCACCTGAATTACTCAAAACACTGTTCATTTCATTTTTCCCTCCCTTCCTATGATTCTTTATTACTGTCCAGAAAGGTTTCCCTGCTGCTTGATCTAGCCTTTCCAGGTTATTACCACAATCTTCCCATGACTTCTTTTTGGATTCAACAACTATTTGTTTCGCTCTGTTTCTTTCATCTACGTATAAATCCCTGTCTGCCTCGGCCCTTGTTTGGAGTCATTTCTGATAAGCCTTCTTTTTACGTTTACAGGCTGCTCTCACTTCATCATTCCACCAAGATGTTTGCCTTTTCCCATCTTTACACACAGTTGTTCCTAGGCATTCCGTTGCTGTTTCTACTACAGCATCCCTGTATGCCACCCATTCACTTTCTACATCCTGAACCTGTTTACTGTCTACTGTTCGAAACTTCTCACTAATCATATCCATGTACTTCTGTCTAATTTCCTCGTCCTGGAGATTTTCTACCCTTATTCGTTTGCAGACAGATTTCACTTTCTCTACCCTAGGCCTAGAGATACTTAGTTCACTACAGATCAGATAATGGTCTGTATCATCGAAAAATCCGCGAAAAACTCGTACATTCCTAACAGATTTCCTGAATTCAAAGTCTGTTAAGATATAGTCTATTATGAACCTGGTACCCTTAGCCTCCCATGTGTAGCGGTGAATAGCCTTATGCTTGAAGAATGTATTCGTAACAGCTAAACTCTACTAGCACAGAAATCCAGAAAACGCTTCCCATTCTCATTAGCTTCCATATCTTTCCTACATTTACCAATCACCCTTTCGTATCCTATAGTTCTATTTCCAACGCTCGCATTGAAATGGCCCATTAGCACTGTCCTATCCTTGCTGTTGACCCTGACCACGATGTCAATGCTCCATAAAACTTGTCAACATCCTCATCTGCACCCTCACATGGTGAATACACGGACACAATTCTTGTCCTAATTCCTCCAACTGACAAATCTACTCACATCATTCGCTCATTTACGTGCCTAACAGAAACTATGTTGCGTGCAATGGTATTCCTGATAAAGAGCCCTACCCCAGACTCTGCCCTTCCCTTTCTAACACCCGTCAAGTACACTTTATAATCTCCTATTTCTTCTTCGTTATCTCCCCTTACCCGAATATCACTTACTCCTAGCACATCCAGATGCATCCTTATTGCTGACTCAGCCAGTTCTACCTTCTTTCTTCCATAAGCCCCATTAATATTGATAGCTCCCCATCGAATTCCATTTCGTTCGCCAAGTTGTTTCCAAGGAGTCCCTCGCCTGTCAAATGGGAGTGGGACTCCATTACTCCCATAGGTCCGAGGCTTGCTTAAAATGTTCTGAGCTCGGTAAATTCATGAAGCAGGATGCTACCCTACTTGCACATCGTTCAAGTGAGGATCTCTCCTCTAACGGGTTATGGACCACCGGTGAATTGTATAGTCCTAGCCGCCTGAGCAAAAGGAGGGCCATGACTCAGAATATGTCCGAGATGCCCACTCCCATTCCATAGCAACTGGTATCCCGACTCTCAGGACCACTTACTAGGCCACTCAGCCGTTGCCCATGGTTCACGAACTAGGACGTGACTACAGTAACCCACAAACATGAATCATTCAATTCAGGGCTCGGATTTTGATGACCTAATGAATGCCAGAAAATGGCCTATAAATTGGCATAAAAATCATGTATTTACACAAAGAAGTAAATATGTACGTGTCCACATTACCTTTAATTCGTAATGGAGCGAATACAATTCATAAATATCACTAAATAATAATAATAATAATAATAATAATAATAATAATAATAATAATAATAATAATAATAATAATAATAATAATAATAATAATAATGTCCGCCTCCGTGGTGTAATGGTTAGTGTGATTAGCTGCTTCCCCTGGGGGCCTGGGTTCGATTCCCGGCTCTGTCACGAAATTTGAAAAGTGGTAGGAGGTCTGGAACGGGGTCGACTCAGCCTCAGGAGTTCAACTGAGTAGAGGTGGGTTCTATTCCCTCTTCAGCCATCCTCGAAGTGGTTTTCCGTGGTTTCCCATTTCTCCTCCAGGCAAATGCCGGGATGGTACCTAACTTAAGGCCACGGCCGCTTCCTTCCCTCTTCCTTGTCTATCCCTTCCAAACTTCCCATCCCCTCACAAGTCCCCTGTTCAGCATAGCAGGTGAGGCCGCCTGGGCCAGGTACTGGTCATCCTCCGCAGTTATATCCACCGATCCAAAGTCACACGCTCTAGGACACTGCCCTTGAGGCGGTAGAGGTGGATCCCTCGCTGAGTCCGAGGGAGAAACCGACCCTGGAAGGTTAACAGATTAATAATATTGATGATAATAATAATAATAATAGTAATAATAATAATAATAATGATGATGATGATGATGATGATGATGATGAAGGGGTGTGGCCTCCGAAGAGACCTGGTGCAGGTCTTTCGAGTTGACGCCGTACAGTCGACCTGTTCGTCTAGGGGGATGGGGCTCTCCTCCGATGAATTCTAATGATGATGACGGCACACACACCCAGGACATTAACATAATAATAATAATAATAATAATAATAATAATAATAATAATAATAATAATAATAATAATACTTCTATCCTTTCCTTAAATTGCTGTTATTACAAGCAAAATAACCGAGCGTCGGTGTTGTCATTATTACGACAATATGCATTTCCTACAATACACCGTTATTGTGGATACCGGTACCACATGTTTGTCGCGACGCACATGTTGCTGATCATACTATAAATGCGTACTGTACCGGTACATACATACATACATACATACATACATACATACATACATACATACACAACATAACACAACATAACACAACACAACACAACATAACACAACACAACACAACATAACACAACACAACACAACACAACATAACATAACATACAATAGGCTTTATTTAAGTCTTCCACAAATAGCATACTTACTGGTTTCTCCCCAACGCAGTCCTGGTTCTAATCCAGGAAATGTACATCGAATTTTTGAAATAAGAATCACATTCCTGACGTTCGGATTCCATGTAAAACTAGAGGTCTCGTCCTATGATTACGATTTTAATAACCGCGAAAAACTGTCTGATTAATTTTCGAGAAACATTCTCCATTCATCCTTTTGTTTTAATTCCATGTGAAGTGTACTGTGTTTTCTCTCGACTTTTTAGTGTTAATATCTATTCAATGCGCTTATTAGTTTTGAACTAAATGTAATGTGTTTTGTTTCAGGTAAGATGAAGGTCATACTGTTATGAAGACTAATAAGACTTCGCTATGTAAGTAGTGCTATTTTAACGACTTTTCAAAAATTATCTTACTGAGCGAAAACATTTTGTAACATTTTATCAAATGCGTTATTGTGTTGTTTCATTTTGTGTGCTTTGAAGCTTGAGTGCTAAAGGTCCATTGCTCTCAAATCGTATATAATTTGTCTAGAAACCTGCGTAACTTTTGTTTTTGTACTTGTGTAATTGTAGAGGCAAGATTTTTCATTTTAACGAAAAGCGCGAAAACATATGTTGAAGCGATTTGAAGTATCTTAGCGAATTATTAGATTTTGATAAAGAGTAACATTGATTGTGCTTTTTTCGACTTACAACTAATTAAAGCGATAGCATCAGTTTAAAGAGAAATTTACTTCTTTAGCGGTAAATGCGAAACTGCAACAAAATTCATAGAAACTAACGAGCTTGAAATTGTATTACAATATTACGCGTGTGAAGGAAAACTTAAGATAAAATAAGGATTTAATATTGTGAGAAATCTCTAAATGGTGTGACCATAATTATAGGAAGAAAGGCGATCTGCTCGTCTAGGAGGATGGGGCTCTACCTGTGATGAATTCTAACGATGATGATGGCACACACACCCAGGACAATAACCAACTCAGGAAGAAATTCATTCACATATCAAGAAACTTAAAGACAACAAAGCATCAGGGGAAGACGGAATTGTAGCTGAACTTCTGAAAAATTTAGGCCCAAATTCACTCAGAGAAATTACACAAATAATCCAAAACATTTGGCAAACCGAAAAGCTCCCGGATGACTGGAAGATTGCTCTAATCCATCCACTACATAAAAAAGGCAGAAAGTTAGACGTAAACAATTACAGAGGAATCTCACTTGTATCAGTCACATACAAAATACTATCAGCCTGTCTCTTGCATAGAACACAACAACAATTAGAACCCAAATTATCAGAATTTCAAGCAGGATTCAGACCAAACAGGTCATGCCCAGAACAAATTTCTAACCTCAAAACCATACTTAAACTACGAGCCCTCAGACAAAAGCCTACAGTATGCACATTTGTAGATTTCAAAAAGGCATATGATTCGATAGACAGACCCTCACTATTCCAAATTCTAGAGGAGAGAGGACTAGATCCCAAAACCCTAGAACTCATAAAACAAACACTAACGGGCACAAAATCTAAAGTGAAATTTATGGGAGAAATTTCAGAACCTTTCGACATTCAAACAGGTGTGAGACAAGGTGATGGACTCTCTCCTATTCTGTTCAACGTCGTCCTAGACAAGGTTATGGAAGAATGGGAGAAGGAACTCAAGAAACGTGAATCTTGGAAACCGATCCGATTGGGCTTTCCCAAAAACAACCTCTACGTACCATACCTCGCATTTGCGGACGATCTGGCGATTTTAACAGAGGATGAGGAGACTGCCATCAAGCAGCTTGAGATACTTAAGGAATCTGCAGAAAAAGTGGGACTACAGATTTTATTTGAGAAAACTAAATTCTTCTGTTCAAAGACAGATATCACGAGCCTGAAAACAAAATACGGTAAAATCGACCGGGTCTCGTACTTTAAATACCTCGGAGAATTCATCGAACCGACAGGCCTTGAGAAGATCTCACAGCAAAACCGTCTCCAAAAAGTCAAGAAGGCATTAGGGTTAGTTCAAGACATCTACAACAAAAAATGCATGTCAAGACAGACAAAAATTCGGCATTACAACACAGTCATAAAACCAACAGTCCTTTACGCAAGTGAAACATTGTCACTTAACAGTAAACAACAATTAGAAGAAATAAAAAAGCAAGAGAGGAAGATCATCAGGAAAATCCTAGGAGCAAGATATACCCAAGATGGTTACAGGCTACAATCAATCAAAACAACAGAAAAAGTTTCAAACATTGAAATTGACATTAAGAAAAGACGAATGAAATTCTTTGGACACCTCACAAGATTACCAGAAGATCGACTGTCAAAAAGAATATTAAATTATGTTAGCTCACTTAAGAATTCAACACCTTGGCTGGACGAACTTCGAAAGGACCTCAAAAGCGCAAACATATGTGCAACAGACATTTTAGAAAGAGACACCTTCAGACACAAAGTCAACAAGTGGGGAGTTACATCAGAGCAACCAAAGCAAGGACGCTGCAGACCGAAATGGTCGAAAGAACGTAAACAAGCCTTCTCAGAGAGAATGAAAGCCTATTGGAAGAACAAGAAGAACCCAAAGAAAGCTTGATTGAGTTGTTTGCTTAACGTCTTCCATTATTGGGAGAATACGCTAATAATAATAATAATAATAATAATAATAATAATAATAATAATAATAATAATAATAATAATAATAATAATAATAATAAAATACCGGGCGAGTTGGCCGTGCGCGTAGAGGCGCGCGGCTGTGAGCTTGCATCCGGGAGATAGTAGGTTCGAATCCCACTATCGGCAGCCCTGAAAATGGTTTTCCGTGGTTTCCCATTTTCACACCAGGCAAATGCTGGGGCTGTACCTTAATTAAGGCCACGGCCGCTTCCTTCCAACTCCTAGGCCTTTCCTATCCCATCGTCGCCATAAGACCTATCTGTGTCGGTGCGACGTAAAGCCCTAGCAAATAATAATAATAATAATAATAATAATAATAATAATAATAATAATAATAATAATAATAATAATAATAATAATGGAACACCTGAGACAATTTCATTAAGATGATGATCATGTAGGATGAAAATTTGATTTACTATATAATCTTGATTATGGCTATATTATAACCCTAATTAAGATTACAATTTGGAAGATAGTGAATTCAAACCCCACTGTTGGCAGCCCTGGAGATGGTTTTCCATGGTTTCCCGTTTTCACACCAGGCAAATGCTGGAGCTGTACTGTAATTTAGTCACTGACATTTTGGAAAGGAGGGTGCGATCAGTGATTGAGAGTAAGCTGGGTTGAAACCAGTGGTTTCAGACCATAGAAGAGCTTAGGACTAGATTTTCAGAGGATTGAATGTCGGGTTGGGAACATACAACTGGAGCTGGTACACATCATGTGAGACGAATGGATAAGGATAGGTTACCAGGGAGAATAATGGACTCGGTCATAGAGAGTAAGAGAAGTAGAGGGAGATCAAGGCAACGCTGGTTAGACTCAGTTTTTAATGATTTAAAGATAAAAGGTATGCAACTGAACGAGGCAACGGTGCTAGTTAAAAATACATGATTGTGGAGTAGTATAATTAATTCACACAGACTTGCAGACTGTACACTGAAAGGCATAAAAGTCCATAATGAAGATGTATGAATCATAATCTGTGTCGGTGCGACGTAAAGCAGATTGAAATAATCATAATTACATGTGTGAGGGAGTGTGAGAGGAACTTAACTGGGTAATTCACCCGCGTAGACATTTCATTAAGACGATATCAGCGAACGAGAACTGACTGACACTTCCCGTTTGACGAGCGCTACATCACTCATCGTTACCTTAACGGGTTCCTAATGAAGACTGAAGTCGGCCTTGTGACTAGCAGCAAACTGAAGGCACGGCGGTGGGTTAACACTATAGTCATTGTAGTTCGCACCATGTACCTTCTAGCGGATTGATCGCTTTGTGACATAAAAGCAAACTTGCAGTTTTACATTACAGCCACTGGACGTCGAATTCTACGCGGAATACGTCCAACGGAGAAGTTGCTTTTCATTTCAAAACTCCCAAGTACTGGTCAGAATTCCAGCCCTGACCATCTGACCACTCAGCTATCACGCCCCTACTCGATGATTTCGTCACAAGGCGGTTCTGTGATTTTTGATATGAAGAATTTATTATAGTTACTAAAGCTGCCCGTTTGTCTGTCTGCAATTATATCCTTTTTAAATTCAATATTTCCAGATACTTTCGCAATAAAGAGTACTCAATACGTGCAGTAACATTTACATTCTGTTTTACATGACAGTTATTGACAGATCATGAGTGAATATTTATGAACAAGTAGTTGCTTAGCTCTTCAGTCCACAACCTGTTCCAGGGACGAACATTGCAACTTTCCACTTTGCACTTTGCAATTTTCAGTTCAGATTTTGTTCCACCATCACTTTTCCGATTTAACTTGTAAAGTGAAAAGTTAGGAATCTTTACACTTTTCAAGCCTGTTATGTTCCTCCATTGGTACAGAAATGCAAAGTGCAAAGAAATGAAGTGAAAAGTTTTCATAAATCTTGCAAAGAGATGATTCCCTTTTCATCTGTTAATTAACAAGAATGTACACTAGTTTCTCGGCGTAGAATTTTGTTTAGTGATATAAACACGTTACGCCGTGAGCTTTTGTTAGCATCAAGTGAGGACAGTGACGAAGAATCCAATAAGAGAACGTACAAAGACGAGATTAATTTTCATAACCTCACTTCGACGGACTTAGGCTAGTGACTTCGTATTACCCCAACACAGGTTGACTATATTCTTGAAATGATCGGTCATTTATTGAAACATGCAACAAAAAGAAGTCAATTCCTTTCCGAAAAAGAACAAATTCTTATATGCTTACATTGGTTAGTAAATAGTGCCCAGTTGCACGGTGTAGCACAAATGTATGGGACATCAAAATCAATTATTTGCAGAACTGTTACCAAAGTCGTAAATGTAATATTTCCTAACAGTACGTTGGCCTGATAATCCACAAAATATAGCGACGGGATTTCTAATGAAGGGTGAATTTCTTTATGTGTGTGGATGTGTTGATGCTACTCTCGTTAACACTGATGTGTGTCATCATTTCAGAGGTTATCTTTAAAGTTGTGGAAAAGCATGTCCCGTTTCTCCTTGACAATTTCTAGCACTGCCAGCTTCTATAGTAAGGTTCCAGGACATTTCGTACCACGGACATTTCGTACCACCGGGCTTTTCGTACCACTTGACCGGCTGATTACCTGTGAAGTGTCAGCTAATGACTTTAAAATATTTAAGAGAGGACATTCCGTACCACTTGAAAGAATGGGAAGTATTGCGAAGTAAAAACGGTATTCTAATGCATGTATTCATGTGTATGTCCATTGTCCACTACTGGCGCGTGAGTCTTCTCACGGTGTAACTACTACTCGGGCGCAACTAATCCGACTGGCACACGTGTTAATACTTATCTCGTATTCGACATTCGCTACTTCCACCTTTCAGTAGTTCCTGTTTCCGCGTGACCTTCAAACTCATATTGGCCAGTTCAACAGAATCTTTTATTTTACTTACTTGATACTGAAATAATGCGGTGGTTTATAAATATTCAAAATAACAGTAATAGTATCCATCCTTATGCTCGTCAGGCACATTGTGCCCAAACACGATGTATATTTCTTCTGTATTGTTTTGTTTCAGGATTTATACTTCAAAAAATCAACTTTCTTATGACCATATTTAGGTAAGCATACGCGATAGGCATAGTTCAAGGGGCATTTATTCAAATAATATAGAAGTTTTCTTCAGCAAATGTTGTAAATTATTCTTGTTTCTGATTTCTAAAGTACCGAGCTCGATAGCTCCAGTCGCTTAAGTGCGGCCAGTATCCAGTATTCGGGAGATAGTAGGTTCGAACCCCAGTGTCGGCAGCCCTGAAAATGGTTTTCCATGGTTTCCCATTTTCACACCAGGCAAATGCTGGGGCTGTACCTTAATTAAGGCCACGGCTGCTTCCTTCCCACTCCTAGCCCTTTCCTGTCCCATCGTCGCCATAAGACCTATCTGTGTCGGTGCGACGTAAAGCAAAAAAAAAAAAAAAATCTAAAGTGTGTCTGTCAGGCTCATTATGCCCGGTGACGTGGAAATGGAATTCCAATTTGACATCAAGTGGTACGGATTGTCCTGGCGTAAATATTTGGGGATTATGGGAAAACTGTTCGCAGGTAGATAACGACCTAGGTGGTACGAAATGTCCTCGAAAATCAAGTGGTACTGAATGTCCGTGGTACGAAATGTCCGGACACCCTATAGTAATGCTAACCTTAATCGGTACCACAATAATTATACCGTCAAGTTCGCCGCGAAAAGTAGAAAGCATTAGAATCATAGAGTATCATACAGTTTGCTCATGGAATAAACTCGATCGGATTACTCATTCGCAAAGACTTTTCACTTTGCGAAGAAATTGAAAAGTACAACCTAGATCGTGGTGGAACAGAAAGTCTTTGCACTTTGCAAGAATTGAAAAGTGAAATGTGCAAGGTTGCATAATTGCAAAGTTCGTTCGTGAAACTGGCCCCAGATCAGGAATTGAATCAATGAAGTCCCCCATCTAGCGACGAGGATAGGAATTGTGCCGGCTGCCGAAGCCTGTCGCACTCCTCTGGGGCAATGATTAATGAATAATCGATTAAATGATATTGGAGAGTGTTGCTGCAATGAAATATGACAGCGAAAACCGGAATACCCGGAGAAAAATCTGTCCCGCCTCCACTTAGTCCAGCACAAATCTCACATGGAGTAACCGGGATTTGAAACACGGAACCCAGCGGTGAGAGGCCGGCGCGCTGCCGTCTGAGCCACGGAGGCTCTGATTAGCATTTCAATATTTATGGTATTTATTGTATTTATTGATACTACTACTACTACTACTACTACGAGCTGTCTAGTCGTCGTTTACCTAAAGAGTACACGGAATCGCTTCCCGTCACGAAATCAAGACTTTTAGAAATTAGCGCACTTGTCCTTGCACTTCACTCAGCCTACGACAGAATAGCCCAAAACTTAACACCTAATTCACGGCGAATCAGCCCCACCTCCAGGTCGAGAAAGCACAATGTGATGTACAAAATTGTTCGCAGGAGGCCAATGGAAACATTAACCAGTGAGTGGGGTGATAATAATTATAATTTCATGTGGCTATTTCTAACCGAGTGCAGCCCTTGTGAGGCAGACCCTCCAATGAGGGTGGGTGGCATCTGTCATGTGTAGGCAACTGCGTGTTATTGTGGTGGAGGATAGTGTTATGTGTGAGGTGCAGGGATGTTCGGGACAGCACAAACACCCAGGCCCCGAGCCATTGGAATTAACCAATGAAGGTTAAAATCCCCAACCCGGCCGGGAATCGAACCCGGGACCCTCCGAACCGAAGGCCAGCACGGTAATAATTTAGCCATGAAGCCGGACAGCACTTAATTCAGAAGTCACGAAACACACTAAGTCGATCAATAACTGTTATGCTGTACGGCAGCTTATCGCAGACTAGTTGAGAACATGACATCACTGGTGGGTGAGCAATATGGGTGAGGCGGCTTTTGCATCATCGCAAGGAGTAAGCCGTAACTCGACAGAGGCTCGCACTGTAGTTTCTCGTTGCTCTCCCCACCGATCCAGAAGTTGCTATTACATATGAGTCTGCCAAGTTCACTGAAATGAACGCATCAACCGACCCTATGAGTGACATTTTCATCTACAACAGGGACTGCCCAATAAGGAGTGGTACTAGCTGGGCTGAGTAACTCCACTGGTAGAGCGCTGGCCTTCTGAGCCCAACTTAGCACGTTCGATACTGGCTCAGTCCGGTGGTATTTGAAGGTGCTCAAATACGTCAGCCTCGTGTAGGTAGATTTACTAGCACGGAAAAGAACTCCTGCGGAATAAAATTCCGGAACCTTGGCGTCTCAGAAAACCATAAACATGTAGTTAAAGATAAAAATGACATAGGAATGGGATTACTAGTCTCGCTCATACCTAACTTAGTTTCGTATCATCACCAAGGATGAGAATGAGACTAGTCAATGAAAGTAACAAATTTGTTCTTGCCCATACCAGGAGATACAGTGCACTGTAAGCATGATATTCCGACAATAAAGGCATTATACATAGGCCTACTTAACCTTCTTCTTGGCCTTTTCCCAGTTTATTGAGCTCGGCACTTTATTTGGATATTGCCCAGTTTTACGGTCGGGTATCCTACTTAACACCAACGCTATTTGTACGAATGTATTCATTATTGCATGTTTTTGTGATGGTTGTTAAAGTGGTGGGAATGAATCGAGAGGGGTATATTAAGACGAACATAAACACACTTAGCCAGGTGAATTAATCAACGCAGTTAAAATCCTCGGCTTGGCTGGGAATCGAACCCGGGCCCCTCCCAACCAAAGGTCAGTACCATGATCATTCAGCCAAGAAGTCAGATATAGATACATAATGGCACTGATATATTCATAGCCTAACGACGCCAGCAGATTAAATGAAATATAAGATGCACGAAGCCGGTGGGAAGTAGTGAGGATATAAATTACATTATAATAATTTACACCAAACACCAACACATTTGTTTATTGGTTCAGTTGAGCGTTTTAGGAGGAGTTCGTTTGAAGTGGAGCATGGCCGTGACATTGAAGAGCGCTTGCCAGCCGAGCAAATGTTGGTGCCAACAGGCTTACCTTAAATCCCCGCTACTGAATCACACAGGCCAGTCATTTTGAATTCATGTTCACATGGGACCTGAAAATAAAATGACCGAGAAGTAGGTGCGTTGATCTTCGCACAACGCGTGCCGATCGCAGTTTGAGCCTCTATCGGGCCGCAGTAAACCAGAGTTGCCAACCTCCGAAAATTGAAAAATAGTACATAAATTCAAAATAAACCGTACTCTTTATCGTAAAACCGTACAGTCCTAACATTCACCCAAATACACTACAATTCAGCAGAACGCGTGAAATAATAGCAAGTAGCAATAATATGGAATAGGAATACTTAACTTAAACGTATTTCTAGAAGTAAGAAAATACAATATATACACTTTGCCCTTTCTTCACATGTTGGATGAGGACGCAGCCACTTTCTATACTGCCTAAATGCTCCCACGACTGCCTGTACTTTTGTTTCCTTCTGGGTGTTTTACCAGAAAGTTTTAATTTTTTGGACTTCGAAGGACTTGCTTTATATTTGGAATCAGAAGTTAACCGCATCCTTACTCATTTAACATTCAAAATAAATGCCAAAGATATTAATATATACTTAATTAATAGTAAGCTAACCAAGAAGAAATTGGAGCACTGCACTGTCACGCAAAATAATTTATAAGTAGATCACAATGTTATTCATAAATTTGACGAACATAAGATTTACAAGTAGACGCTGCACTGTTAGATGTTTGATGTTACACCACACTCGACACTGGTTAAGAAACGGTTGACTGAGTTCGGTGCGGGTTCATTCAAGAGTGAAGGCTCGTTTACACGGGTAGAGTAGCGAGGCGAGTAGAGTAGATAGTGGAGTACTGTGTAGAGATGAGAAGAATGCAAGAATGAGGAATGTGGCCTGCAAACACGAACTTCCTGTTCTACCCAGACAGATCAGCTCTTATGTGTTGTTATCTGCTACACGAAAACATTGACTCACACTTTGCAGTTTGCTGGATTACAACTGACAAGAGCGAAGAGCTGCCAGTAGAAGATAATATAAAGTCGCCTGGGTAGTAGCGGAGTTGCTAAGGTAACCATTGCGTCACTGGCTCTGCTGGTGAAAACCCCTTCGCCCCGTGCCTCACTGGGCATGTGCATTCTTCTGATCTCCCATAAACATTCTTTTTCACGGTGAAGTTCTATAAATCTGCACGTTTCTTTTTCCGTCCACTTCATTTTGCCGCCAAATAAACGCACTGATGCTCAATTTACTCAATGGAACACCGTCCGTACACACATGGAAATAGTCGAATGACGCGTCAACTGAAAAATCGAGCGTCCTCGGCCTTCTCCGCCAGCTCTCGGAGCTCGATTCCAGTAGAGGGGGAAGGATAGTGGTAGAGTTACTTTACCACAGCGGAAACCCACTCTACTCTACTGCCTACTAGCTACTCTACTCTACTTGCTACTACCCCAGTCGTTTACACTCTTCTATCTACTCTACTTGCCTCGCTACTCTACCCGTGTAAACGAACCTTGACTGTGAACACATACACGACTACGAGATCCACAGTTGATGAAGTCTGAAGGAAGGATAATCCCGGTTGCAGAGTGAGACAGAAAAATCCTACGTGTCAGACTATTCAGACGTTTCATTGGTTGATCTGAAACCAGAATAAAGGTGAATCACAACATTCAAAGCTTGGGAGTCTCCTGGAGAAAATGGAGGCCACGCCCTACATGTCCAGGAAATGAGGTATGTTCAAACGGGAGAAAACATAATTTTGCATACAAAATCTGAACATTTCCAGTAACAATAATAAAAAAATTCAAATATCTAGGGGAAATAATCCAAGAAAATGGTTTAGAAAAATCTGCAGTAGAGGAGAGGGTACATAAAATGGAGAGAGCTTATGGTGTCACCAAAGGTATCTACAATAAAAGATGCCTATCCAAATATGCAAAAATAAGGCATTACAACACAGTAGTGAAGCCAGAATGCCTATATGCAAGCGAATTTCTGGCATTAAACTATAATTTAGATAAACTAGAAATACTAGAAAGGCGAATCATGAGGAAAATATTAGGCCCACAAAACACAGCAGAAGGTTGGAAATTACGAAGTAATGCCGAAATATATAAAAAAATAGAAAATATATCAGATCTAATGAGGAAAAGGAGACTTATGTTTTTTGGAAATTTATATCGAATGCAAGATAGTAGATTAACCAGTAAGATTTTCAGATATTTGTGGAGTAAGAAATCAACGACAAGCTGGGTCAATGAAGTAAGAAAGGATTTAGAAAAAAACTATATAACAACAGAAGAAATAAATAATAGAGAAGGCTTTCGGGAAAAAGTATTGAAAATAGAAGGATTCCAAGGTAGGAAAGTAAAAAAGACTGGTTCAAAGTGGTCTGAAGACAGAAAGAAGAAAGTGAACAGATGAAAGCGTACTGGAAGAAAAGGAAAGAACAAAGAAGAAGGAAGTGAAATTGGCACGTGGTCCTCTGGTGGCCCATTTGAAAGAAGAAGAAGAAAAGAAATGTTCATTTAGAAATTTCGCAGAATCGTATATTACGCGTACGGTTTGACATTCGAACCGTACACCATACATAGAGGGTTGAAAACCGTAAATGCACAATTCAAACCGCACGGTTGGCAACGCTGTAGTAGACAGCAACAAGTAAGGTAGAAGACGGAGTTTTCTTTTCTTGTGGATTGAACTGTAACACATGGAAGTCCACATATGATTCTAAACGAATGCGACAACGCTTAGCATGTTATGCGGGATAGTGGTTTTATGTCGCACTAACACATCGAAGGGAAAGGGTTAGGTTAGGGAAGGTATGGGCCGTGGCCTTATTACATGTTGCTTTACGTCGCACCGACACAAATAAGTCTTATGGCGACGATGGGTTAGGACAGGGCTAGGAGAAGGAAGGAAGGAAGGAAGGAAGGAAGGAAGGAAGTGGTCTGGGCCTTAATTAAGATGCAGCCCCAACATTTGCCTGGTATGAACATGAGAAACACCGAGCTCGATAGCTGCAGTCGCTTAAGTGCGGCCAGTATCCAGTAATCGGGAGATAGTAGGTTCGAACCCCACTGTCGGCAGCCCTGAAAATGGTTTTCCGTGGTTTCTCATTTTCACACCAGGCAAATGCTGGGGCTGTACCTTAATTAAGGCCGGCCGCTTCCTTCCCACTCCTAGCCCTTTCCTGTCCCATCATCGCCGTAAGACCTATCTGTGTCGGTGCGACGTAAAACAACTAGCAACAAAATGAGAAACCACGGAAAACCATACTCAGGGTTGCCGACAGTGGGGTTCGAACCCACTATCTCCAGAATACTGGATACTGGCCGCACTTAAGCGACTGCAGCTACCTAGCTTGGTGTGGCCTTAATTAACGAACAGCCCCAGCATTTACCTGGTGTGAGCATGGGAAACGACGGAAAACCATCTTCGGGGATTCAAACCCACCATCTCCCGAAAGCATACTCACAGCTATGCGGTCCTGACCGCTCGCTCGGTTGAGGTACTACCAATTGATGGTGTGGTGTACGAGACTTCTGTACCATCAATGGAGGACCTTATCTCAAGAAGTAACGCAGCGACTAAGCATGTAACCATATGTATTTGACCATGCATACAAATCTTCACACCACCCATGAAGGCTCTGCAATCAAGTTAGAAGCCGAAGTGGAATGGACAGTGATCGCCATATCCGAAGCGTTGTCCTCATTGTGACGTCCCATACCGCCCAAACTGTGCATTTTCGGACAAAAGTTCTCCCTTGAAATATGATCATTTTGCATTCCCGCGCAACATAATAAGCGTTATTGCATTCATTCTGAGTTACTCTGTGTAAGATTTGGCTTATACATCTCAGTGAAAGATTATTAGAAATGTTCTTCCTTCGGCAGTTGCGCTATTCTGACAATAATCCAGCCTACTGGCAGACAAATATAATTTTTAAGAGCAAAACGCTTCTCGATATTCTTTTCTTCAACTTTTTTTTTTTACTATTGTAACTTACATTAAGGTATCTTTCAGTGGTAGTGGTTGATGTTTGCTGTTCCTAGGGAGTTTGAAGCTGTTATTATTGTTCCGGGGATACCAGTGGAGCAGAAAGAGGTTAAAGAAGGTGCCAGGGTGAATGGGTCTATCTACAATATCAAAATTAATTTGAAACTTGAACTGAAGGTTATATTTCTTCAGAAAACAACAACTTAACAATTTTCACTGAGTGAACATAACAACATATCAGGTACAAAAGCAATCTTGAAACAAGACTAGGAAAATACAAGGTCAGTGAACTTTGCAGATTCTGGGCTTCAAGCCCGTAGTTTTTACAATTCCAGAGATACCGGATCCAGTTTACAAAACTTTAATAAAAAATAAGGAACCATTAAGTCAAGGACAGAAATCCCCTAAATCAAGAGCACTTGCTCTCTCAATTACAATGTCAAGCCTTCCAGAGGCACCCTTCACAATTACAAACTTTGAAAAGAGCTAACAGGCTCTCCGTTTCTTCCAGCCTACTCGAGGCAACATCAAAAATCTTACACTTTCTGGCCTTCCATAGCCCAATTTACACATTGAAACAGGGGTATCTCGTACCCAGCCTATAAGGCATCTGCGAAAAAGAACAGGTTAAGTAAACGGCCCGAAACACAAACTGAATGGAGGCATATCCTGCACTCCAGATAATGAAATATAATACCCTAAGGGGCTCTCGGCCTATAAAACAGGGGCTAATCCCAAGCTACTTGAGGTGGCGCGCATGGAAATCACTTTAACACATTACAGAGATGAAAGGTTGCGAAAATGTCGTCAACTCAAACCAAGATGAAGGGAAAATCGAGAGGGAAACCTCTCTATCCCCGATTTACGATTAAAGATTTATGTTTTTACATTAGCCGAAAGAAAAGTTACATTTTAGAAAAGTATTGTTACATAATTAAAGACTCGGACCTTCCCCTCGAATTAAACTGCGGAGGTAGCAAGATAGAATGATTTTATGTGGCCATTACCTTATAGATGTTCTGCTGACCGAAGAAAGAGGCGACCCCGCCTCCTGCCTTAACACACACACTTATACAGACGATGATCAATTGACAAGGAAACATGAAAAGCCGCGGTTTATAAACCCTCAGGGAAGGTTCGAGAGCATCCAAGACTAATCAGGACACACCCTCTTAATTTTTATTGGCAGATTCAAAGTGAACTAGAAATGCGGGATTGGTTGAAAATTAATTACAAAAATTCTTGATTGGCTAGATTCAAAACAGGCGTAAAGAAAAGGAAGTATTGCCAACCCAAAAATAAATGAACATAGATCAGTTACGGAAAACCTAGGAATATGAAACTTCTTTAAGTTATAAGTTCTTCCACCTTGAACCAGAGTGCGTGATCATAGTTTTTAGTAGTGTCATCTGTAGAAAAATGTCCGAACTTCTTGATGTATAGCAAAACAAAACAAGGAGAAATTCAGTCAGTTTAGGAAACTTCACAACAAAACAATTACTTAATATTTCAGTGGTGACATCTTCTGATTAAAGTTCCAACTTGTTGTGTTATTAGTTTCACTTTTTGATCGATAGTGGAGTTTATTAAGGCACAGTTTTTGAATGAGCGGAGTTGAGGTGTACCTCCCGGTACAATTATTATTATTATTATTATTATTATTATTATTATTATTATTATTATTATTATTATTATTATTATTATTATTATTATTACTGAGTGGAGTGGCCACATTACGGCTACGGAGCGAAGTTCTGCATTGGTTTCGAATCCTCACTGTCGACCATCCTGAGAATAGTTTTCTGTGTTTTCTACTTTCACTTCCAGACAAATGGCGGAACAAATTCCTGTTCGTAGGCCGTAGCTTATTCCTTCCGCCTCCTTAACCTATGTCATTTAATTTTTTCATTTTTTTCATTTTATCTTCATTATCTCCTCAACTGAGTTCGGCGTCAGAAAGGGCATCCGTCCGTAAAACAATGTAATATAATTTCATCTCGCCTCATCCCCGACCCCATACTAGGAACGGGACTAAGGGGTAGAAATAATAATAATAATAATAATAATAATAATAATAATAATAATAATAATAATAATAATAATAATAATAATAATAATAATGTAAACAGTAAAAAAAAATACCGAAATTTTAAAAGAAACTAAAATCGACGAATCTAATGGCTGAAGGGCTGCACAACTCTAATATCATTTTCAGCTGTAGACTGTCCTTAGTCTGTTGAACTAGGAAAGAAAATGTAGAAGAACTGAGGTTGGGGTGGGGGGCTGATATGATGCTCCGGAGCCAGTTCGGAAGTGAATTCCTTATATTGAGAACCAATCCGGACGTCATACGTTAGCCTGAGAACCGACGACACCACGGCAGGGAACCGAGGCGACCGCGGTTCGAATCCCGATCAATGCATATGTGATTTCTGAAATGAAAAGTTACGTTCCTGTGGTTCAGATTCCACATAAAATGGAGGACCCATGGCTGTGATAACATCAACAGCCGCCTAAAACTGCAAGCTTGACTTGATTTAAAATAATGTCATCAGATAATCGATACTTAATATATTATAAGAGATTGTGAGTTTGATTTGTATGAAGGGTAATCTCGGAAGACATTCAACAGATTTCAGTAATGTTTTCACCATTAGAAACATAATTTATTATAGATTACTGTAAGCTGACACATCTATATATATAAAATAAGAGTTGTGTTTGTACATTGCTCAGAATTAAAAAAAAAAAAATTGTTTCGGTTCGTGTCCACAGGAACAAGGAAATCCAATTTTTAATTTTCAGCCATCTCTGTCTGTCTGTCTGTCTGTCTGTCTGTCTGTCTGTCTGTCTGTCTGTCTGTCTGTCTGTCTGTCTGTCTGTCTGTCTGTCTGTATGTATGTAGGCTATGTATGCATGTTTGTATGTACGGACATCACGTGAAAATGACTCAAGGGAATTTAATACAAATCTACGTATAAAGTTCTGGAATGAGGCATTACGATCTAAGCTACAAATACTTTTATTCACTCTGAGTGAAATGGTAGTTTATGGTATTAATGCCTTAATAGAGTTTTACCGTACCGACTATATTAACATAATTCATAGACATTGTTGTTTAGTTCATATCAAGGCCGAGCATTGCTAACGTCGAAATATTATTCAATCGTGTTAACTGGCGAGTGGTTTTTTTTCACGATTGTCTTAAGGTGTAAAACGGCGTAGTCATCGGTCCTTATCGACAAGGAAAATTGTGGAGGTGATTAGAAAAATGAGAAAATATCGTAAAGGAACGATTCTTGAAGAATATGACAAGAGGGAGTCTTGAAAGAACTATATTTACATTAGATGCCCTAATATCTAAGGCCTACAATATCGAAAGCTCATGAAATTGATCAACAGTAACATTACATTGACCATTCTTTATTGCGAAGTGCTTTCTCTCTTCTGCTGCCACTCATATCCGATAGATGGGATTACTGCAGCGTCCCGAGTAAAACGGTCTTCCTGATTATTATTATTATTTTTTTTTGCTACTTGCTTTACGTCGCACCGACAGAGATACGTCTTATGGCGACAATGGGACTGGAAAGGGCTAGGAGTGGGAAAGGAAGCGGCCGTGGCCTTAATTAAGGTACAGCCCCAGCATTTGTCTGGTGTGAAAATGGGAAACCACGGAAAAACATTTTCAGGGCTGCCGACAGTAGGGTTCGAACCTACTATCTCCTGAATACTGGATACTGGCCGCACTTAAGCGACTGCAGCTATCGAGCTCGGTGGTCTTCCTGAATATTGGCGGAAAGTAGCTGGGGTGTTAGTATTCCAGCTATTCGATTCCTACTCTGAGGCGCTGTTTGCAATGAACAGTGTGCAAATTTAACGGAATATCGCTAAGGAGTGTTCACGACTGTCTGCGACCTGCTCATTCCGTGGCGAAGCACGGGGACTTCAGCTAGTTCATATTTATAATTTCATTGCTAGTATATAATAATGAAATTTCACACACAGATACCGTACACTTTGGCAAGAAATTTCACTTAAAACATGTTCAGTGTGGCTTCCAATATGGCGGGCAAACTCTTCACTTACGGGTACACATGTTGGTGACGACTCTGCAGCACACCTCTTCGGTAATTCCATTGCATATTTCAACAATCGTCGCACGCATTTCGTTTACCTTATTGATTCCTATAGAAAAGAGTTTCTCTGTCAAGAAACCCCACATAAAGAGGTACAGAACGAGTTGGCTGTGTGGTTCGGGTAACGTAACTGTGAGTTCGCATTCGGGAGAAGGTGGGTTCGACCCCGCTATCGGCAGCACTGATGGAAGTTTCCCATTTTTTATACCAGGCTACATCACTCTTTACTATTAAAGTCACGGTCGCTTTCTTCTCAGTTCTAGACATGTCCGATTTCATCGTCGCTATAAGACTTGGCTGAGTCAGTGAAAAAAAAAAAAAAAAAAAAAAAAAAAAGAGAGAGAGAGAGATTATTTAGTGCATGTACTGTTATATTTTAAATTTGTAAAGTAGGCCTATGTCCGCCTCTGTGGTGTAGTGGTTAGTGTGATTAGCTGCCACCCCCGGAGGCCCGGGTTCGATTCCCGGCTCTGCCACGAAATTTGAAAACTGGCATGAGGGCTGGAACGGGGTCCACTCAGCCTCGGGAGGTCAACTGAGTAGAGGTGGGTTCGATTCCCACCTCATCCATCCTGGAAGTGGTTTTCCGTGGTTTCCCACTTCTCCTCCAGGCGAATGCCGGGATGGTACCTAACATAAGGCCACGGCCGCTTCCTTCCCTCTTCCTTGCCTATCCCTTCCAATCTTCCCATCCCTCCACAAGGCCCCTGTTCAGCATAGCAGGTGAGGCCGCCTGGGCGAGGTACTGGTCATTCTCCCCAGTTGTATCCCCGACCAAGAGTCTGAAGCTCCAGGACACTGCCCTTGAGGCGGTAGAGGTGGGATCCCTCGCTGTGTCCGAGGGAAAAGCCGACCCTGGAGGGTAAACAGATGATGATGATGATGAAAGTAGGCCTATACTGTAATTGGAGAAATGTTCTTTGTTGTATGCTTTCCATTAAAAAAAAAAAAAAACTATCTTAGAACCTGAAACGCGGCTTGACAAACGAACACAGATTCAGTGCGCTGTTGTACGGAGAGACGACTGTAATCTGGCATGGTGAAAACGCAACACTGAATCATAGTTGACGATCATATCCACGATAATGATCTCTCCATACTTTTTTCAGGAAACAGTCGAGCCATTTGCGAAACTTGAATGGCATTCGACTCACGTTTCAAAAGTTGTTTACTTCATAAACATGTCAGCTGTTTGTGTATCACCCTGTATAATTATCTGGAGAGCAAGTAGTTCTTACAAAGGGGAGCAAATCGGAAGAATTTTTCGTCTGGGTGCATTAAAAGTGAACACACCGTATGAACTGTTAGTTCTACTAAAACAGTCCGGCTCCATGGCTAAATGGTTAGCGTGCTGGCCTTTGGTCACAGGGGTCCCGGGTTCGATTCCCGGCAGGGTCGGGAATTTTAACCATCATTGGTTAATTTCACTGGCACTGGGGCTGGGTGTATGTGTCGTCTTCATCATTATTTCATCCTCATCACGACGCGCAGGTCACCTACGGGTGTCAAATCGAAAGACCTGCACCTGGCGAGCCGAACATGTCCTCGGACACTCCCGGCACTAAAAGCCATACGCCATTTCATTTTTTTTCTACTAAAACAGGAGTTCAGAATACAACTTTCTATAAATAAGTTAATACATATACTTCGTAACTGTAGCAGTTTCTCAGAAAATATGCTTTTCTGTGTTTTGGCACATATTTTATCCGATTAAAATAGTCAGTAAATTGTGAATTTTATAAAAATTGCGTACTTGCATGATTTCGAATAAAATTTCTTATGAAATATTCATTGGCATCTTCTTTGTAACTAGAAGAGTTTGCTAAAAATCGCTCTGTTACATATTAAAAGATCATTTCGAGGCTGTAACCCAGCGCGCTCGAATGTCGAGTTTAGTATGATAAAGTTCAAGTCGGAAGGCGGGGAGAATAGGAGAAAAATCAGGACCAAGTCAAAGGATATGTCTGGTGCTCTTGAAGAAGAATACACTAAATAATCTGTTAGAAGTACAGATTCTCGATAAAGTAATAGTTCCTGCCTAGTCGGACGCGCTAGTCGACGCAGAGGACGAGGAGTGAGGTGAAATTTGACAGGGAGGGTAATCGGATAAGTTATTATTGGACTGCCGCTATTGTTACCAACAGCATTAAAATCAACGCGGGAGGTGCCACTGGAATTGCTAGACTTGATATAAAGCCATACAAGTCCAGGAACAAAAATGCACAATTCTCTTCCTTCAGGCAAGCAACTCAATGTTGAAAACATCCTAGGGATATGAGCTACAAAATTTAGGTAAATAAAATTGAGTATGAGAATATATTCTTTATTTATTCCTAAAATTACAATCCTTAATCATCGTTATCCCGTCGATTACATTAGCAGTTTTCCTTTTCCTACCAACTTGAGTGCTAATGTGAGTCAATGCAGAGTTTCACTTAAGCACCACTATGAGCGCTAATGTGAGTCAATGCAGAGTTTCACTTAAGCGCCACTACGAGTGCTAATGTGAATCAATGCAGAGTTTCACTTAAGCACCACTACGAGTGCTAATGTGAGTCAATACAGAGTTTCACTTAAGCACCACTACGAGAGGTAATGTGAGTCAATGCATAGTTTCACTTAAGCACCACTACGAGTGCTAATGTGAGTCAATGCTGAGTTTCACTTAAGCACCACTACGAGAGGTAATGTGAGTCAATGCAGAGTTTCACTTAAGCACCACTACGAGAGGTAATGTGAGTCAATGCAGAGTTTCACTTAAGCACCACTACGAGTGCTAATGTGATTCAATGCAGAGTTTCACTTAAGCTCTTATAACTACATTCGGTGCGGACATTTTTTTTAAAAAAGTCAAAAAGAACGTAGGAACACATTACAGAAACAATTATGTAAATAAATTTAGCAAGAAAAAGAAAACAGGCTGTTTTTCCGGAACTGCATATAGACCGGAATTCATGTTTGACATTTGTTTTTTAGTTTGATAGAGCTATCCGAGACTCACAATTTCAAGTCTTTCCGGGCCCTTTAGCCCTTCAACTTTTGATACAAGGGAGTAAAAGATTCAACATTAATTATTTGTTACTGATATTGGCGTGTCTTAGTCTCATCCTTGCGTTTGGTGATATGAGCGACGCTATAATAGTCAAGTCACTC
The DNA here is from genome assembly GCF_040414725.1 of Anabrus simplex. Taxonomy (NCBI): domain Eukaryota; kingdom Metazoa; phylum Arthropoda; class Insecta; order Orthoptera; family Tettigoniidae; genus Anabrus; species Anabrus simplex. The sequence continues at coordinate 296,310,587 of NC_090269.1, forward strand.
CTTATTCTGCCGGTCCTTGTTATGAATGGTGTGAAAATGTCACTGGTCTGCTGATGCATGCGTGCATTTCAGTGGGCTTGACAGACAGATGTGTAAGCAGCTTCTGGCTCAATGAGGAAAGCAATGGCAAACTACGCCACTCTTCATTTCCCTAGACGCCTAGGCCGTCCGTGAAAGCTGATGACCGAGCTGTTGAGGTTCAAACCACCCTTCGGGCTGAATACATAACATGCAGTATTTATTAAAGACTGCGTCCATTATTTTTAAAAATCGGAGGTCGTAGACTAGTTTACCAAATCAGATATTTCCCGAGGTATAAAATCTCACACAATTTCAGCTTCCGAAATAATGACTTCACTCCCCGTGAAACGACCCCTGCTTTACTGTGTAACCAGTATCTTTAATGTTTCAATAATGCATGCAAATTGTAGCGAGATAACGAGCGGGCGGTTAATACCACATAATGCTTCCCTTCACTGCACTCGGTGACAATGTCAACTGAAAAACCTGCTGCTGTAGTAGCTCATTGTTCTTGCAGTTCTATGTTCTATTCTCTCAGTGTCGATTTGCACTGCAGATGGCGAGCTACTTAATATATATATTATTTTTGGTACTAGTTTCTGTCAGCTATGGGCTATGATTACACTATGCCTATCACTTTCTTACGTTTTTGACGTCAAATAGTCTTTAGTTTCGTTCATGTTTGTGCTGGGAAGGTAGCGACTGTGTCCTTAATGAAGGTAGGCTACATTTCCCTGGTGTAAAAATGGGAAACTACGGAAGTCCATTTTCAATGCTGCCGGCAGTGGGATTCGAATCCCCGAAAACAAACTCATAGCTACGCGACGCTAAACGCACGACCAACTCGCTTGGTCTCTTGAATTCCTGTTGCCTACAAAATACTGCTCCAATCACCTCAAAAACAAATTCACAGGGGAAATAAAATGTGACACTTGTTATGATAGGCTTCCACAGCTTCTTCTAGAAAATTATCTAAAGCCACTTTTAAGTAACATTGCCGTATCTAATTTACAGAATTGCGAGCGATTTATAAAACTCAATAAGAAAACTCTCAACAAGAAGGTTTTAAAACTTCAGTGAAACCTTCACGGGAATACTAAGAAAGCGGCGCACTTCTTTAATTTGGTATCTGTTTGATTTATTTACCTATTTTCAAAAATCTTGCCCTATTGTAGTCGCATGTTCTATTTGAGAACGTAGTGTATAAGGGAAGATTTGTAAATATCAGTATGAGAGGATTTGGTATTAAAATATTTTTTTTTTGCGAACTGTGTGCATTTAAAGTTGAGGAAGTAGGGAGCGAGACTACGAACCTGATGAGTGATTGTCGAAGTACTAGCTTGCCGCCCTCGGTCACCTGCTTATCTGCCGGCCATCGTACTGTTAAATAGGTGACGATAATTCCAGGTGAAGTCACCGGAATTGAACTCAGCACACTCACCAGAATGCGTCCTGGTTATTATTATTATTATTATTATTATTATTATTATTATTATTATTATTATTATCATCAGAAAACAACATACATAAACAGTAAGCTCTTATATAGCCTACATATATACATTATAAGTACGCATTATAACAACTGAAAACCGCATGTAAGCAAAAGGATGTTCAAAGTTTTCGATCCAAATTTTCGAGCCATCGTATGGCCTCTGTAGATGCCATTACGAAGTCCTGTGTTGATCCGATGAATACCCTGCCAACACATTCGGTGACAATATGGTTAATAGTCTGCTTAACTACACCACAGTCACAGGCTGGCGAAGATCTCATACACCACCTAAACATCTTTGATCCGCATCTCCCCTGGTTAGTACGGACCCTGTTGAGGGTTACTCATGTCTTGCGGAGCAAATCAAAGCCGGGTGGGAGATTCTTAAAGTTGAACAATATCTGCCACTGAGTGGGAGCTACAGTACACTGTTCCACTCTTGTTGCTAATCAGCTTTTGGATTGGAATTCTTCCTAACACGTTTCTGTGCTGTTTGAGTAGGAGGAGATCTTGATTTGAAGCGTCTGAATATGATGTTAATGGTACAAAATATATGAGCCCTTTCATGTCCCTTAAACGTCATTACAGGACAGTCAAGGAAGACAGCGGTAAATGACATATTTAAAGATGTAAAATCTAATAGGTATGATCTGTTGTGTTTATATCGAAACATAGTTCTTAATATACACTCAACACACTCATCCTTGACTCGTTGCTTCACTCGGTCGAATCACGTCCATTCACTCCCCTTCCCCGCAGCGTCGAATGAGATGGCGCTTGCTATGCACCGTCTCAGCACGCGCTCAGCACCGTTTGATTCACTGTTGCTAGCTGACATGTTTGCCTGGTTTGTTTCAGGTATCATTTCAAAGCTGAATAGGCATACGTTCCACAAGAGGTACTCTTATATTACAATGAAAATCCGCAGCCTGTTTCCAGTCATCCGACCGGGTCAGGAATGGAATGAATGAAGTCCCCATCTAGCGGGAGGATTGAAAGTGTGCCGGCTGCCGAAGTCTGTCGCACTCCTCTGGACAATGATTAATGATTGACAGATGAAATAAAGTGATATTGGAGAGTGTTGCTGGAATGAAAGGTGACAGGAGAAACTGGAGTATTCGGAGAAAATCCTTTCCCACCTCCGCTTTGTCCAGCACAAATCTCGCATGGGGTGACCAATATCTGAACCACGGAACCCAGAGATGAGAGGCCGACGTGCTGCCGCCTGAGCCATGGAAGCTCTACTTGTGACAATAACGTCGTTGATTTCGCGTGAAATTTGAATCTTGAAGCTAAAATCGATCGTCGAGGCTTGTGTGCCGTTTCATATTTTATAAACACCAATGAGCCATTATATTATGGCCACCCAGCGCCTGAAGCGTGGAGAAGTACAGGTGACACACTAGCAGTATCGTATTTATTGGGCAGGTCTACAGGATCTCTGTTGTGCTACGGCGTCAGAATGGGAAAAGGGGGTGATCTCTCCGCGTTCGATGGAGATGAAATTGTGATGGCACGGTGCTTTGGTGTACGCATTGATGAAATAGCTTGGCTTTCTGGCTGTTCTGGTGCCTCTGTTGTGAGCACGTATCGAAAGTAGTGCAGCGATAGGCAAACAATGGCACGTCGTCCAGCCGTGTATTGACAGCGGCTCATTGAAACCAGAGGCCAGCAGAGTGGCTGCAGGGCCACAGTGCAAGAAATTACCCAGATGTACAATTGTGGTGACCAGGGCAATGTTCTTCAATTCACGGTTCAGCGAACACTGCTGCGTATCGGACTCAGTCATCTTCTAATGAATAATCCGTATTCCACAGACAGCAGCGCATGGGTTGAGCGCACAGTCATCGACAGTAGATGGTGGATGATTGGAGAAAGGTCACCTGATCCGGTGTGTCCATTTCTTGGCTCGTCACATAGGCACTCGAGCACTTTTACGCCAATTATTATTGATAGCTATAGAATCTGGTTGCACTTCTGTGCGGAGACAGGATGTGTCATTGTCTGGGCAGTTCTTTCGTGGAACACACAGCGACCCATTATTTCGACACACCAATCCTAGACAGCTGTCCGGCATCTGGACTATATTGGGACGGCCACTTCGAACTGGACAGTGTGTCATGCCGCGCTAACAGGATTGTGAAGGACTGGTTCCAGAGATATGAACCCAATTGGAGAATTGTAGCCTGACTTGGAGAAGTAGATTCATGTAATTTCATCACTGTCCCGATATGTACGCCAACTGGAAGACTCGCTGTTGCACTTGTGGTATGAGATACATCGCTGAATCAATGCCTCGCCTAGTGGCCGCGGTTCTATGGGCTAAATTTGATCGTACACAGTAGTGCGTCAGGTGGTCATAATATGATGGCTCATCAGTGTATACAGGGTGGCCGGAAACAACGTGAACCGGGTTAGAAGGTTGGTCGTACTGATAAATAATTTGAAAGAAGTAATTCGGTAGCTCGCACCATTGTCATTTTATCTGCTGCTGAAGTTAGCCAATGAGATCACTTCGCGGGCAAATTCAAATGGATTTTGCGAAGCGGTGTTGCTAAATCTGTACGAGGCTTAAGACCGACATTAGATCACCAGTTGAAGAATGAAATTTTCGCCAAGGGAGAGGTTTGAATACAGATCTTCGAGCTGAGATGATCGCGTCAAAGCAAGTACGCTACGGTGACACTGGCTGAAACCAATGGTGTGTTTGATACTGATTTCTCAGCATGGCTCTCAAGGTGTTCCTCACGTGCAGATATTATTATTATTATTATTATTATTATTATTATTATTATTATTATTTTTATTATTATTATTATTATTATTATTACGGCGATCCACAGGGGGTGGGTGAAGAAGCGACAAAGTCATAGGACTGGGCAAAGGGAAGAGAGAAAAATGCCCCAAGGCGGTAAGTATAGAGTATATTATTCTAATGTCATATTTTGTTTTTTTCTTCCTTTTTTAACCGATTTAATGATAGAAATAAATAGAATATAACATCTGTAACAATAATACATGCACTTAAAGATTTACAATAATTAACGAGCATTTCGAGTACTCATAACAATTTGGGTTTCCACCGCTTAAAGGAGAAACGAGGCCTAGATCCCTTCTGGTGTGGGTCGAGCACGGTGTCCACGATCATTGCCACCTCAATTACCCTCAATCGACTGTGGACAGGTGTTTCAAAGTGCAAGTCTAACCTAGTTAAATGGGGCTATGTACAAGGAGACATGACCTGTCATTGTGGTCTACTACAGTATGAAGAACACCTTCTGGTTTGTTAGCATTTACTATCAGCGTGCACAAGGGAAGATGTTTTGCAGGCCAATGATAAAGCTGTCCTTGTAGCCGAATATTGGAAAAACATTACTGTATTTATTAGTGTATCTGGACATGGAAAATAATTACCACCTCAAACAGCTAAGTAACATAATCCGACTTTCAAAAGGGGAGAGTCCTCCGAAGCAAAACACGAGTAGAGCTCATACTACTGACAGGCTATGACATACATAAATTACAAAATAGAGACAAGAATGAATTTAGGAAAAAGTCTGACTCACGAAAGTAGAATAGGGATACGGAAAACATACATTACGATCCCCAAACATGACAACAAAACACCCACTGATGCACATGGTTAGCCCATGCTAGGTTGTGACTACGAACAAGGGGAAACTACAGCCAAACATAGGCTAAATTTGGAAAAGTTCTAGTCACAGAAAATAAAGGTTGAAAAGGGGAAACGAGGGTCCACACTCGTGCTTACTTTAGAATTAAACGGCCATTTTGGCGCCTATATTTGTTCCTGAAGGAGCCAAAGGAACCTACATATACTTCCAATACTTCTATATTGGCGATGTCAAGGATGAGACAGAGGGAAGTCAGTGAAAATAACAAATATATTCTTTCCCATATTAGAAGACTGCACTGTAAACACTAGGGCTTGCCAGTAACAGCAGTCATTATTATTGTAACATTGTAACATAAACAATACTAGAATAAATATGAACAAAACCCTTACATTAAAATACGCAAGGCGACTGTTACTGCCCTAAACTTTACATGCTAAAATACCAAACATACCTCCGTCGGCCACTCGATGTTTCAGTTATATGTTGTTTAAGTCGGAGTAGCCTATTTTAAGGTTGCCCCAGTAGCCAACCGCCCATAGTGAGGTCCGCACCCCAGTGGATGATCCGTAGAAGATGCCTAGCGGACAGCTGCGAATTCCTTTTATCAGGCCTACGGAAGGTTGATCGCTAATTGGGCACAGAATAAACAGTTTGTGGCAATATTAAGGAGAGAAAAAGGTAATGGGTGCCAACTCCTAGCATTTACAATTCTCTTTTCTCGCTAAAAGGTTCTAACACACGCTCCTAGGTAGCAACCCCTGTTAGAAAAGCAATACCTATAGGTAGGCTAAAGAACTAAACCAATAGTAATGATATCTTGAGAGAGTTCAGTGTCTCGCCGCTAGATGACACTAAGGCAACCTATTTAAAGAGTTGCCGGTCTAGGGGGGGGGAGAGGGAGCTCTCTTCACGTTACAGTAATAATGACTGCTGTTAATGGCAAGACCTAGTGTTTACAGTGCAGTTTTCTAAAATGGGCAAGCATATATTTGTTACTTTCACTCACTTGCCTCTGTCTCATCCTTGACTTTGACAATATGGAAGTGATTGGGGTTTGCAGCCAGTCCCTTTGGTGTGAAAATGTGGCTTATAAGGTCGGTTGTTGCGTTCCTTTCATATGTAATAGCATCTCCGGCTCGGTGAGGAAAGCAACGGAAAACTGCCTCATCGTCATTTCCTTTGCAAACCTCTTCAGCGACGCCTAGACTATCCATGACAGCTGATGGCGGATCTGTTGAGGATCAACCCAGCGATCTGAGTACTCAACATACAATAATATTGTTTTCCGTTTATTTATTCACTTAATTTCGTAATACCAACTTTACGGCTGAATTTTGTGCATAGATTGAGCGCAAAGTGCTCTTTATTAAAATATACATTTCGTGAATTATTTTTTACGTTGGAGGGCAGCTTGCTTGCGAGCTGTTTATTCAACTGTTGCCATATATTTGCCGTAAATCGTGAAATTAATGACGGTTATGAACTACTGTAATAGCACGTAGCTGATGATCACGTCATCTCCAGCACCGAAGATAAAATCAGCAGCGAGGGAATTTCTTTCTCTGGCTTGACAAGCACTGTAAATAGCAGACGTGCAGCTGTTACAAAGTGCCCTGTCACTCTGCACAGCATTTTTCTTTTTAATTTCATTAACTACGTGTCCTTTAAGAGGGATTTCCTTCAAGTTGCTCTCTGAGTAATCTCTTACAGAGTTCATAATTATGCAACATCCATAATGTATGGGCATTAATCAAGGGAGTAGTGCTAATCCTATCGAGAGCAGCACGAGATAGAACGGAAAGGTGAGTATACTGTAGTTCCTCTCGAGGCTTCTATCTGAACCAGTTCATTTCTTCAGCTCGTACCTACTGTACATTCCGTGGGGAATTAATTGAAAGACAGAAGCTAGTAATTCGAGCCCGATCCGGATACCTCGATATTAAAAGCAAAGCGGTGATTGGGAATTAGAAGTGGGGGCAAAAAATGTACAGATAACGATAAATAGCTGGGTTTGTGGGATATAGCAGCCGGGGAGGGGGTATAAACATAGAAAGAGAAAAAGGAAAGTTTTTTAATGCTCTCTGAGCGGATTTCGACTGACTGAGAGGTAAAGGTTGAAAGTTTACCAACTTAACTGCGGTAATACATATAATAGTTTCTTGAGATGTTGATTAAATACTATACAATAAAAATTTCACCAAAGGAACAATATCACACTTATTACAATGACGTCGAAGTTCTTTCTTTCTTTCTTTCTTTCTTTCTTTCTTTCTTTCTTTCTTTCTTAATTAATTAATTTACCTTCCGGGGTTGGTTTTTCCCTCCGATCCCACCTCTACCGCCTCAAGGTCAGTGTCCTGGAGTATGGGACTTAGGCCCTCTACACACGGAGCTACTGATTAGAAACGTGACCGGTTTGTAACCGGGGTTACAAACTGGTTAGTAACCGAATAGTGACTCGGGTCCACACACGAAGCTACTGTACAGTGACGGATTCTTCCTGATGAGCCATTTGTAAAGTTTGGTGCGGACTAGCTAGATCGCTTCTTAACTTTGCTTGAATGTCAACCACTGACTCTCAAGTGACGAAGATGACATGATTGTGTTTCATTATTTCAGGAACATCTATTGCAGATTATTCATAACAGTAAAGGAGTTCGAACAAACGGATGCTAAATGTATTTCTTTTTATCGTATGACCAAACACACTTATATGGACTCGGTGCAGCTTATTGCGTCTGCCATTCGACAGCGAAATAGAAATATGAGGGAATGTGTTGAGTGCTGAGGAAAGGGTGCTAATAAGTCTCAGGTAAGAAAAGTGAACGTTATTTTTACAAACATTTAAAAGCTTAGAAAACAATTCCATGCTTTCTCCGTAATATCTTTTCTTGCGTACTCCTTCAGCGCACAATTGTAGAGTGCGGGGTGTTTTTCAATTTCCCCCACTAACTTTATGTTGAAAACTTGTTCGCTCGCCATCGTAAAAAGGCACGTGATCACTGGGAACTGAGAAACTAAACTCGCTGGTGACTGGCCCCGCGAGTCACCTGGAACTGATTACTAACTGGTAGCTCTGTGTGTAGATGGCCTTAGAGTCGGGGATACAACTGGGGAGGAGTACGACTACTTCGCCCAGGCGTCCTCGCCTGCTGTGCTGAACAGGGGCCTGGTGTGGGGGATGGTAAGATCGGAGGGGATAGTCAAGGAAAAGCGAAGGAAGCGCCCGTGGCCGTAAGTTAGGTACCATCTCAGCATTTGCCTGGCGGAGAAGTAGGAAATCAAGGAAAACCATTTCGAGGATAAGTGAGGTGGAAATCGAACCCGTCTCCATTCAGTTGACCTCCCGAGGCTGAGTGGATCACGTTCCAGCCCTCGTACTACATTTTAAATTTCGTAGCAGAGCCGGGAATCGAACCCGACTCTCTGGGGGACGGCATCTAATCACGCTAACCACTACACCACAGAGGCGGACTATATTGAATTACGGCGTGATTCTACAATTAAAAACCATTTATTGCTTGACTACACACTAAGAAACTAAAAATTAACAGTCACTTAAAGAGACTGCTAGACAGACGAATGCGATGCGGGCGGCAAGCGGCTGCTACCCTTCCTCACAGAACATGCAAAGTCTCCACTACTTGCTGTGGAGTTATACAAATCTCTTAGCCGCGACGAACGACATTTGATGCGTATTTCAGCTAATAAATTTGTTAATAATTAAAGAAAATAAAGGAAAGAAGTAGCTAAGACAACAGGGTTTATACAAATTGCTTTTAAAATCATCATCATCATCATCTGTTTACCCTCCAGGTTCGGTTTTTCCCTCGGACACAGCGAGGGATCCCACCTCTGCCGCCTCAAGGGCAGTGTCCTGGAGCTTCAGACTCTCGGTCGGGGGATACAACTGGGGAGTATGACCAGTACCTCGCCCAGGCGGCCTCACCTGCTATGCTGAACAGGGGCCTTGTGGAGGGATGGGAAGATTGGAAGGGATAGGCAAGGAAGAGGGAAGGAAGCGGCCGTGGCCTTAAGTTAGGTACCATCCCGGCATTCGCCTGGAGGAGAAGTGGGAAACCACGGAAAACCACTTTCAGGATGGCTGAGGTGGGAATCGAACCCACCCCTACTCAGTTGAACTCCCGAGGCTGAGTGGACCCCGTTCCAGCCCTCGTACCACTTTTCAAATTTCGTGGCAGAGCCGGGAATCGAACCCGGGCCTCCGGGGGTGGCAGCTAATCACGCTAACCACTACACCACAGAGGCGGACTGCTTTTAAAATAATTAGTATAATTCCTAGTTTAAGTCGGCAAAAATGGAATAAAAAGGTAATGTTTTCTCCCCTTATCGCCGCTACTGAAAGATACACAATGGTTTTAGGCACGTTCTCAAAATAGTACACAGGGGTTTTGCTGAATTAGTAAAATGGTTGAGACGAGGCATGATATCCGAATAACATCGTCTCACGAAGGCCATTACGGTTCGAAACCTGCTCGGTGTAGTGAAAAAAATGAAAAATTACAACCTGTTTTCCAGTCATTGACCGGGTCAGGGATGTAATGAATGAAACATAGCCTATATAGGCTGTTATTACAATGGGGTCGGCACTCCCAAGGCAATTAATTAATGAGTGATAAATGCTATGAAATGATATTGGAGAGTGTTGCTGGAATTAAATATGACAGGGAAAACCGGAGTACCCGGAGAAAAACCTGTCCCGCCTTCGCTTTGTCCAGCACAAATCTCACATGGAGTGACCGGGACTTGAACCACAGTATCCAGCGGTGAGAGGCCGACGCACTGCCGTCTGAGCTACGGAGGCTCTATGCTCGGTGTAGTACTTTTTAAAATAAAATATTTTGCTCCTTTGGTTCAGATTCCACGTAAAACTAAAACTTCCGGGGCAACGATCACGATATCAACAGCTATGAGCTTGCTTTTATAATGAGTGCTCACTGAAATCGATCTGGGCAAAGCGTTTGATGGGCTGCAGTTTGTCACATGTTATGGCTAGCTGTGTATATACCTTTCGTCTAGCAGATATGAATGGCAACAGAAGGAGACAGCAACATACCTCAACTAACAACAGGCAATGAGTATAATGTTATTGGTGATACGCTTCAGGAACTTATTGTAGGCTATCACATTTCGTTTACTTCCGGCTCGGTGATGTCAGAGCATTCGAAAGCTTTTAAATCTCCTTTTTATTTTTCCTCACGCCCACCTGGTGGTCATGATCGTTAAAGCGTCAAGTATATATGGTCCGACATCGTGGTTAGCTGGTTCGAGTCCCGATGGTGGAAAAATTTCACTACCTTAATGTTGGCTAACAGGGTAAGGGAGGTAGTGGTTTACGATGCAATTTCTAATCACTAGATTGCGTGCCAAAAGTCTGTATTCAATTCCAAACCTCACCGCGGTGTTCATATGGGGTGAGGGCACATAGCGCTGTTGTTGGTGATTCGTCCGTCGGACGCGAACGTTAAGCTGGCCCAGCGGAGTAGGGGCTGTGTGCCTGCCTCTCACTCGGAGGCCCCTGGTTCGATACTCGGTCAGGTCAGAGATTTTTACCTGGACCTGAGGGCTGGTTCGAGGCTTACTCACCCTACGTAAATACAATTGAGGACGGTGAGGTGGCGGCTCCGGTCTGAACAGCTAAGAAATACGGCCGAGAGGATTCGTCGTGCTGACCACACGACACCTCGTAATCTGCAGGCTTTTGGGTTGAGCAGCGGTCGCTTGGTAGGCCACGACCCTTCGGGGCTGATGCGCCAGGTTTTTTAAAATTTTGATGTGGTTGTTAAGTTTGGTGTTCTTCGACAGGAGTTGGCTATGTACTGTCACCGTTTTTACCCTCTTGCTATCTCATCATCATTACCATCATCATCATCATCCGACATCCAGACATGTAAGTCGCCCATTGACGCCAAATAGAAAGACCTGCACAGGCGAGCCGAACATGTGAACTACAATCCTGGTGCTAAAAGTCATACGATAAGTAAATAGCATGATTCCTTTTTCTCTCATTCTTCGAATAATACAACATTTTCTCTTTTAGATAGTCATCTTCATTATGATGATGATGATGATGTTGATAATAATAATAATAATAATAATAATAATAATAATAATAATAATAATAATAATAATAATAATAATAATAATAATCGCATGGCCTAATCTACCGTTTGCAGGCAGTTTAATTTGACGCCATCTGGCTGCCTGCTCGTCAATTTCTACGTTCCGTTTTACTCTAGACCCACTAAATGGGAGAGCAAACCGAATCTCTCTTGGGCATCATTGCCTGCGTTTTGTCGGGTAAATAAGAAATGTTTGACTAGAGATATTGTACATGCAGACATTTTTAAGACATGCAGTGTCGAATGGATTTTCGTCTGGCCTTCAAAAATCCAACTACCGTACCTCTACCCTGTTTGAACCCACTATCTTGGGATCCGGAGGTCGACACTCTACTGATCCACAGAGACAGTTATAATCTATAATCCTGATCAATACAGGCTAACAACCACGAGGTTTTGTAGCTTATAAAAGCAATTAGAACACCAACAACTATCATGATCGCCAGTTGCTTTCTACGCCGTTGACGGACTTAGACATTCTAAATTCGTGAATATCTCCATTATTATAGCTCGCGCGGTAAGAATAAAATAGGATGTAAACGGTTCGAAATTGGATTTGCTGAAATGTTTGTTATGTTCTGGAGGTATAGAACTGATATGTCCGGAGATGAAGGCAGTGAAAAATGTAATAATTGCTGTTAGGCCGCGTGCACACCGAGCGCGCTTCGCATAGTGTGTCGCGTGTTGCTCAACGCTAAGCGTCACGCTAAGCATAACCAGTGCTTTGTTCCTAAGCTAGGTGTTCACACCGTCCACGCTCTGCTGCGCTGAAAGTCTACCTTACAGCTAAGCGAAGCGCCAGACAACGCTCAGTGTTGGTTAATTGCTTAGCGTTACCTAGCTTGTTCTGAAGCTATGGAAGAAGAAATTATTCATGCAGTCTTTCAAAGAGAAGAAATATGGAACCCAAGACACAAAAACTATAAAAATGTAACTGTTTTGCAAAATAAGTGGACTTAAGTATCTACAACAGCTTTATCGCATTCCTACAGTAAACACATACAGTAATATTACTTCTACCGTCACACTTCACTGGTCTTAACATTGTGACAGGATGAAATTGCGTATGGATTTTAGTGTCGGAAGTATCCGAGGAGAAGTTTGGCTTGCTAGGTGGAGGTCTTTTGAATTGACGCCAGTAGGTGACCTGCGCGATGAGGATGAAATGATTATGAATACACAAATACAACCCAGCCCCCGTGCCAATGGAATTTACTAATTATGATACAATTCCCGACTCTGCCGGGAATCGAACCCGGGACTCCTCTGATCAAATGCCAGTACGGTAACCATTTAGCCATGTAGCCGGACAATTTGTGACAAAGTGCATAGAATCTCTCAGACTCTGTCATATCGGCTTATAATTTTGCCAATGGAGGGTTGTAACATGAAGAATATCACTCTGCAGGCTAGTTGTGGGCTTGGAAGTAAATAATTCTGTTTATGAATTATATTTGTCACACATTTACTTCACTTTTGTTACGATGAAAAATTGCGTATGCTAATTGTAACAATATTGCAAAATACTATTTATAATTATTATATAAAGAGCGTAATTTAGCCGGAAATTTAATTTCCACGTGTTTGCTGCCCGGTGCTCCTAGACAATTTGGAAAATTGAATTTTTCCCAATACTTCTCTGCTACTTGTCACCACATTTCAGTTGCAAGGTTTGGAAGGCCAAAAGTATTTTTGTCACTCTTAAGTAATCATAAAATTTATCGCGATAAAATCTTGCATATCCGTACAAACGATAGAATTCTCCGAAAATAATTCGTTCTTCATTAATTTCTTGAACCCACTTTCGATTCTTCTGTCTAATTTTCAACTGTTTCTAGTGCACTTGGATAACGGCATTAGTTTATGACCACCCTAAAACGCCTCGCGCTAAACTAAGCTGAGAACACGGCGTAGAGTTTTCGGTGTGAACAGCAAGCACGCCTTGCGCTATGCATAGCATTTCACGCTACACGCGATACACTATGCGAAGCGCGCTCGGTGTGCACGCAGCCTTAATTTAAATACAGACGTAGAAAGCATTTCCCCTTTTCTTTCTTTCTTTCTTTTTTCTTAATCTGTTTACCCTTCAGGGTTGGCTTTTCCCTCCGACACAGCGAGGGATCTCACCTCTACCACATCAAGGGTAGTGTCCTGGAGCATGAGACTCTGGGTCGGGGGATGAAACTGGGCAGGTGGATCAGTACCTCACCCAGGTGGCCTCATTTGCTATGCTGAAAGTGGGCCTTGTGGGGGAATGGGAAGATCGGAAGAGAGACAAGGAAGAGGAATGGAAGCGACCGTGGCCTTAAGTTAGGTATTATGCCGGCATTTGCCTGGAGGAGAAGTGGGAAACCACGGAAAACCACTTCAATGATGACTGAGGTGGGAATCGAACACCCATCTACTCAGTTGACCTCCCTAGGCTGAGTGGTCCCCGTTCCAGTCGTCTTACCACTTTTTAATGTCGTGGCAGACCCGGGAATCGAACCTAGTCCCTCCGGGGGTGGCAACTAATCACACTAACCACTACACCACAGAGGCGGATATTTCCTCTTTTGATTCCGTTATTACACGTACGCCACTGTGCAGTAATCAAGTGTACAAGCCAGCAATCCCTGAACGTAAATACTGAATTTTGAGAAATTCTTTTAAGCTTCTTTCCTGTTATGGCGTGACAGACAGACAGACATTGAAGGAATCTAGCTTCGACTTCTGTACGGGCAATCCATTCCGATATAGAAGGTAAGTTATGAGACAACTTAGAAGTGCACGATGATGATGATGATGATGATGATGATGATGATGATGTAAACATGTGAATGTTGTAGACATCAGTTTTGACTGGTAACCGTGTTAGCAGACGCCGGTATATTATGGTATGTTGTTTCGATAGCGGGTTATATGACATTGTAGCAAGGCACACTAATCACGCTGAGTGGAGAAAGAAGTTGTTGAAGTACATATCATTGTAGAAGGAAGTAGGACAGTGAAAAGTTCCACCATAATTTTCTGTAATCTCCAGCTGTAGCTCTTCGAGTCCGAGAGCAGTTTTAATTAGAATACCAAGTGAAAGGCCCTGAAGGGGAAAGAAGAAGTGCGGCAGGACAGATAACGACGTGACACTTTACGGAATAGTTAGGAATAGGAATAGATGATTTCGAGTTCTCTCCAAGTAAGCTGTGGGTGGATATTATAATTCTATAATTCCTATGAAAGTTTACAAACTGCATTCGTTATTCTATTTTATGAAATTCAGCCACCATGATTGATGATGTACGCTGTAACCGTACAACTAGGTTACAGATTCCATTCTGTATTTATTATTATTATCATTATTATTATTATTATTATTATTATTATTATTATTATTAACCCGATTCATTAGATTTTATATATTCTGTTTCTCATCATTTAGACTGTAATAATTAGGTATCACGTATATTATTGTATTTCATCATAGGTTAAGTGAATATGTTTGTAATTATTCTGTATTGTAGTAAGTGAGATTTGTTGGTTTCATATTGTCATGCTGTGGCTTGTAACTTTGGCTAGATGAGCTGGCATAGTATTTTGCAATCGAGGCTATGTTTAACTGGGAATGTTGTGTACAAGGAGATTTCCCGGTGACGCATTCGGTATAGTCATTCTTGAACCGCTTGGGTACGCTTAGACGACACATGACTGATGACATCAGTGCGTGGACACGTGATTGCGACCAAGTGTCAGTATTCGCCAGCTACTGTATGTGGAAGTGGAAGGGATGAACAGTGAGTGGGGAGAGGAGTCGTCATCGCGAGGTTATATAAAGTCAAGGCGACGGTGGGGAGAGGTATTCTGTTCTTACTTAGTTCATAAGCAGTTGATATCGTGCAGATCATATGCAACAGTCAGATGTATCAAATGGAAGAAGTGGTCTTAGTGTGATGGTCAGAGCTAAGAGTTGTGTTTGAAGAGGTAATCATCGAGGAGGTCTACAAGTGGTGGTTGTATCCGAGCAGAGACGGGTACTATGCTGATAAAGAAACATCATCTTCTTGTGAGGATGGACTTCACAAGGTGCTTCAAGAATATTTTACAATTTCTTATAATATATTGAGTGGACGTAATTACATTGGAGCTCCCTACACGCGTACATGGTATGTAGGCCAACTCCTTGTTATATAAGAAGATTACAACAGACGGCTCCCGACTTCAGCTCACAGGTTTTCCCAAGAATTTCAAGTTCAACAGCGGTGTATGCAGACAACAGGTAATTAAAGCATCAGACATGTTATGCATTCATAACATGAAGAAGAGTGTAATCAGCGGCGATATCATATCGCACTTCAAGTTCATGCCAATAGCTTTTTTTGTTTAGATTAAATTTTCCTTTTCTTTGTACCGCAAATCTCACAATATATTTCTTTTGTTAAATTAAAAGACGTAAATGATTGTTCATTGTGACGTAAATTTAGTCATAAACTCAGTTTTATTTTTAATTATAATAAGTGATTCCAGTTCCATGTACAATCCTCAATTGTGGAAATGCAATAGTAATTTAATATTTTCCTGATCCATATCCCTGTATATTGCCAAATATGTGAGTTTATCACCTCACGCCTTGAGATAATTGATATAAGAGGTATGCTCTACCGAATTTTGTTGTTTTTCTTCAAAAAGCAACTGGCGCTCAAACAAATGTTATGTATATTGTGTGAAGGAGATGTAAGTATAAGAGTAGTGGTCCGAGTAGCAACAACGCCTTATCTCCTAATACTGGAATGACTTCGTACTTGATAATAAGGTAAAGCAATGTGTTACTGTCATTACTGGTGGAATACCTATGATCGGGTAGTTGGTATTCTAAAGATGTTCCTTGTACACAGGATAATATGCCCGATCTTGGTCGGTGGTGGTAGATTCTTCTCTTTACTGATTTTCGCCTCTAATAATAATAATAATAATAATAATAATAATAATAATAATAATAATAATAATAATAATAATAATAATAATAATAATAATACCGAGCTCGATAGCTGCAGTCCTGTATCCTGTATTCGGGAGATAGTAGGTTCGAACCCCACTGTCGGCAGCCCTGAAAATGGTTTTCCGGGGTTTCCCATTTTCACACCAGGCAAATGCTCTGGCTGTACCTTAATTAAGGCCACGGCCGCTTCCTTCCCACTCCCAGCCCTTCCCTGTCCCATCGTCGCCATAAGACCTATCTGTGTCGACGCGACGTAAAGCAACTGGCCAAAAAAAAAAAAAAATATATATATATATAATTTCCGATTAGGGCTACTAAGGACCACGTGCCATTTTCAATTCATTTTTTGTTACTTTGTTGTTTTCTCTTCCGTTCATTCTAATATTCTTTCATCATTTCACTATGCTGTTTCTTTCTGTCTTCGGACCACTTCGCACCAGGCTTCTTGTTCAATTTTCCTTGGAATCCTTCTATACTTACAACCCTCTTTCTAAAAATCTCTCTATCCATAGTTTCTTCTTCTCTTATGTAATTTCTGAATCTTTCTTTACTTCTTGAATCCAACTAGTTGTTGCCTCGTTTCCCAAAGGTATTTGAAAATCCTTTTTGTTAATCGAATCCATTCTGTATATATGTCCGAAAAATTGCTATCTCATTTTCCTTATGGTTTCTCTTATGTTTTCTATGTTCCTGTTTATTTCATCATTAGATCCTAATTTCCATACTTCTGTTGTTTTCACAGCGCCTAACATTTTTCTCATGATTCTCCTTTCTAGTACCTCAAATTTATCTAATCTGTAGATTAGTAGCAGGCATTCACTTGCATATAGGCACCGTGCGTGTCGCTCTAGCGGCCGGGCGGAGAACAACAAGTGAGGCAGACTCCAGACTCGCAGTAGCTGTTCTGTTATGAGTGAGCGTGTAGTTACTCCGATGAAAATGGCAGAGAAAAGGAGATCAAGTAAACGCAATTGTTGTGCTGTCGGATGTTCCAATACAGGAAGTGAAGTACAATTTTATTGTTTTCCAAAACGAGCGATAGAAGTGGGCCGAAGGAGGCGATGGATACAAGCAGTTAACCGAACGAAGTAAGTAGGTCTACACATACGTACTGCACATGTTTGCAATAAGTTCAATTGATCCGATTTAATTTCATTTTGGTTTTAATTTTTAGCACTGATGGATCACTTTGGCAACCTACGACTTACTCAAGAATATGTAGTGCACATTTCATCGGAAACAGAAGATCTGGACACCCACTAAGTCCAGCCTATGTTCCAACAATATTTCCGGATGAATACAAGAAGAGGAATGTGTCGCCGGGGCCCAGCTTACAGCGCTTTCACAGACAACTAAAGCGATTGAAAAAAGGAAGAATCAGACGGAAAATTTTCGAGTACAGTATGCCCAAGTAATATAACCAAGGATGCATCCGTGGGAACAGAGGCATCTGATTTTCATTGTTCAGACTGCATGTTTTCTTGTTCAATACATGAAAACGACGTAATTACACAAGCATGTATTCCACTTAATTTCGGTCTGGGAGGGGACATTACGAAACATGATCAAATGTGTGGAACGGAAGACGATCATGCAGACATCAAGGGTCCAGATTTCCAAGGCTACAGTTCCATAAGGAACAATACACAAATGCGTGATTTAACAGGTGTGAACTTCAACGTCTTTGCCTTGCTGCTTGCGTTATTACCAAACTGTAACGTTTCGAAATTATGTAAAGAAACCAGATTACTGATTTTCCTAGTAAAAATGAAAACCGGACTGTCCTATTCTGCTTTGAGAGTGCTGTTCGGTGTTCACAGGACAACAATTTCACGTATTTTTACGACCGTGCTTATGCAACTGACACTGCGTACGAAACATTTCATATCGTCGTTGCCGGGACGAAAGCTCCTATGTGAAATATTTTAGCTTAGAACTTTGGCCGGTAATGTTCTGTCATTTAAGGTGCAATATCGTGTGACAGTTGTCAAGGCATTCTCGCTCTTCATGATGTATGTGATGCGGGTCAGTATATCTCCAAAAATATTAACACATAGGAGGTTTCGTCCCGGCAACGACGATATTCTGGCCTAGTAAGGAAAGTGTTCAAGAAACAATGCCTCCAGCATTTAAGAGATATTACGGTAATTGTCGAGTCATTATTGACTGCATGGAATTTAGGGTTGAACAGCCTCCCCAAGTAGATCAGAGATTGTATTTCTATTCTCAATACAAGGGTTGCTACACCGCAAAAGTTTTAATTGCAATCACGCCTAGTGGTATGATCGCCTTTAAATCTAAATGTTACGGTGGAAGAGCTAGCGACTCATTCATAACAACCGACAGTGGTTTATTAACTTTCCTTCAACCTGGCGATGAGGTCATGGGTGATAAAGGATTTCCTGGCATCAGAGCTAACTTATTTGGCCGCTGTGTCGTAATCGTGACACCACCGTTCTTACATGACGGGAGATTAACAGTTGAGGAGGTTGAGAGTACTTACAATATTGCGAGTGTTAGAATTCACGTAGAAAGGTGTATTCAAAGATTTAAAATATACGATATATTACAGAAATTGACAACAGAACTTTTTCCACACGTGGATGACATCGTGCATATGTGTTGCGTGTTAACGAATTTGCAACCTCCAATAATTAAAGAATAGTTTAAGAATTGTTCTACCATCAGTTTGTTTTATATATTCTTTGTTTACATTTTGATCTGTTCAACGTTCAAAAAACAAGAATTGACAAATAAATACTTAATTATTTTTATCATTATTATTATTAGGAATACCGCTAATTTTTGGCAAGTAATTATTGAAATAGAACTTTGTCATTTTGGTGAGACATTCCTCGACATACTTATTGTCCTGATAAATAGGTATTGTCAACTGTTGTGCTTTGCTATATACATATAGATCACATTTTTCTAAGCCAGTTATGTACATCAGTATTTGTATTTGTGTGTAGTACATATGACTTGTCTTTAACTGTATGTTATTTTGCTCGTCAAAGTAAAGATAACGTACTCGCACATTTCCTGACTCATCTACTATTGGTTTATCTTTACACGAAGATGGACACTTATAACACTCTGTCAGCTACATTTCCTCTGAGACCTATGCCATCTGGAGATCCACAAATCCAAGGTTGCTTCTCGTGGATTATTAACCCTCATCGAATAACACGAACACCAAATGAACTTCCATAGCATTCTATTGCTTCACTTTCCATTTCACTTCCGTAAGAAAGATTGTTCAAAGCAGCTTCCCCAATTGGAGATTCAGTTACAAATGCGAGAGCTAAAGTATCAAAGTTATGTCGTCTTGTTTTGATCCGATGTGCTTTCGTACTAGCAGATATTCTTATGTTTCTTTCTTGAAACCACCGAGGGCTTCCTGATTGAGATAGAGTATCCAGGGAGATTTTAGTTATATGATCTGTATCAACCTGCACTTTGCTGGTAAAAAAAACATTTCATCACTCACAGTGCGAAAGGTGTATTTGTCTGGCAAAGCGCACGTCGTTAGAGACTTGTAAATGTAATAGCCGTGTCACAATTTCCTCACATTTTTCTCTCCCCACATCATTCACTACCCTGTCTATCAATGAGATGACTACGGTTCTGCACGATTGTTCGATTTCAGTACTTGCTTCTGCTCGAAGCATTGTATGAAGACTGCAAGGGATGTGTTTTAAAATATTCTCAGTTAATTCGAAGAGGGGAAGAGATGTCCTCAAAATCTTTTTACCGAACAGTTCTTCTACGCGTTTGCCTTTTCTATATTTTTCTGTTGACATTGTTTTCGGGCTCGGTTTTCCCCATTGTTGCGGACGGTCTGTTTTGGAGGCAACACTTTCATTATTTATATAATACACTACCGCAGCCACGTGTTTGCAAGTTCCTCTGGCTCCGGCAGGACAGGAACATTCGCTGGTAGAGACATTACGATTCTGGTCAACCTGAACACAAAATAAAAATGCGTACAACTTAGCAAACATGCATTAAGTAATCCTTACTAAATAAACTTTATAAACTGTTACCTAACTACACCTTGCCTACCTCAAGTTTCACGATATAAGGCGGCAAATTGCCAGACGTTTGTCGGGTGACTTTTCCTGTGATGTATCCGAAACCATTCGAAATTAACTCTTCAACGCCGTTCACGTGGCCACTGACAACAAGGTTTCTTCCTTTATTGCATGATGGTTCACTTAGATCCCCGAATTGAATCGCCTTAAATCCGCAACTTGTTCGAATGTCACACATGTTGTACTGAGACTCTCGCACTACAACTCACCTCTTGTTTCAGAACGGGCCACTATGTAGCGCTAGTAGTAGCATTTCGATCTATCTGCACGGTGCCTATAGGCATTCCGATTTCACCACTGTAGTGTAGTGCTTTATTTTAAGATTTTTAGATAGACACTTTTTGTTATAAAAATTCTTTGTGATACCATATGCTCATTATTATTCTTATTATTCTTATTCTTCTCCTTCTCCTTATTTATTTATTTATTTATTTATTTATTTATTTATTTATTTATTTATTTATTTATTTATTTATTTACATCGGTACAGCCAGCTATGGACTATGGTAACACAGGCTACCTGCCTCTCTGACACCTTTGGTTTACATTGTAAGCAAAGGGTTATCAACCTCTCGCTCCTGTTCAGCCATTCTTCTACCAAGATGTTCTGCGGTTTAGCAGGTTTTTCCGGATCATCCCTCAACTCTGCAACTTTCTTCCTAAAAATAGTCCGCTCCATTATGTCCTCTGGTCTGCTATCGTTTATCCGCATGTCTTTGTGTACTTCCTTTAGCCAGCGGGTATGAGATATCCATGTTTCCTGTAACATGAGGAATCTGTGGGCCAATCTCTCGGGTTCATTCTCTTCAGGCAACCATAAAATGTTAACCTTCGTTTCTTCATAACGGTGCCGGTAGTGATCTTTTCGACTCTCACGTACAGTTCCTCGTTTGACCTCAGGTGGAAGACAAAAACTCTCCGAAACTTTCTTAGCACCCAAAATATTATTATTATTATTATTATTATTATTATTATTATTATTATTATTATTATTAGATTCGAAAAAGACCAGAAAACTGATCACGCAAAGCTCACTTAGAAGTTGTGCATTTCCTTCTTTGCCAGGCAGCCTTCAGTTTTTCTCTCATTGTGGTTCTTCGTTCTTCTGTCCACTTAGCTCCTGTCTTCTTCTTGTGGTTTCTCTCTGACTCTAGTTCCCACTTTTTGATTTTCGTTCTGTAACAGGTTCGGTCAGCGATGTCGGCCACTTTGATTCCTGATTTTTCCAGGTCTTGGCGGATTTCCGTTGTCCACCTATTTGTTTTGATGTTTTCTGTTGCCTCAAGTAAGATTCTTGTCAGTCTGTTTTCTGGAAGGCGTTTGATGTGTCCGTAAAATTTCAGGCGTCTTTTTTTCCTTCTTCTTCTTCTTCTTCTTTTTCTTATTATTCCAGGTAACATATTTTATATAAGGTATCTACGTAAATGCGCTCCATAAATCGTTAAATTTGCTATGAAGTCAGCCGGTATGTTGTGATATTTCTCTCTCTTGCTAGTGCAATGTACGTTTAATTTTGTTCAAGGCTAGAATTGAGCTGTCGTGTGCTATGTAATTTTATATCCCCGACCGAGACATTGTGTAAGCTGCTCTGATTCATAGCAGACACGCCATACAGATATAATTTCCTCCGCGGCGACGAACATTAATCAACGTGTTTCCCCTGAAATTGCGACCGAAAACCTATTCCCAGATTCATCAATGAGAGAACCGTTAGGAAGTTTTTCAATCATAACTTTATTATACCTTCTCATATTTCTCATCAGCGCGGGGAATTAGTTATTTCTCGCCTCTAATGAGTAGTCTACCTCCATGAGAGGAGCCGTGAGTGTGGACAGACGATCTGAATGGCGAGATACACACGAAATTCTGCTTTCTATATAATCATATCTTTGAGGGATTTCGCCAAGTATGAAATATCTCAACTCATTTGAATATCTCTTCGTTTTTGTGACTTATGTAGTGTGGGAAGTTCAATTTCTAGACTCCTACTTTAATAACCACCTCTGAAACTATAAAATGTAGTTAAACATTTGAAACTTGTTAAATGTGTTGTGTGGTGGTAATGTATTTTAACCCTCAAACACAGAGCTGCACAATGAGTGCCGTCAACACAGACGTGTGGTCTGTCTTCTGCTGATGTATTTAGTACTGTTGTGGGCACAAGACGAAAACAATGGATATGAAATCTGTGGTGTCCTTTTACACTCCTTTGACAAACTAATAAAAACAGAGAAGCAATGTACTGCAATATTTTCATTAATATACATATATAAAGCATAATGTCCGTCTGTCTGTTCCTTATACAAATCCAACAAGTGACTTTGCGGTTCCAGTCACGTAGTTATCAGTTTGCATTCGGGAGATAGTAGGTTCGAACCCCACTGCCGGCAGCCCTGAAGATTGTTCCCCATTTTCACACCTAAATTAAGGCCAAGGTCACTTCCTTCCCAGCCCCAGCCCCAGCCCTAGCCCGGTCCTATTCCATTAGTGTCGCAAGACCTATGTGCATCCGTGCGACGTAAATGAAAAAAGAAAATGGAAGATCTGGCCCTCCGACGAATGAAAATATTGGCTAAATAAAATTAAAGTCCATCAACGGCGTGATAATTAGAGATTTCCTGCACTTCGCCAACCTAATACCGTCGAGGTGGCAAGAAAACAAATGTTTAACCCTCAAATAAGGGTCCTGTGGACGCGAACTCTCTTTACCAAGTTGAGAAGCCCTAGGATTTACTCCACGACACATTACTTATGACAGGTGGGGGATATTGTGAATCTATTGTAGGCTATGCCTCCTGCCCCAAGAGTCGGTAAAGTCATTTAAAAGAGTTCAAAGAAAGAGAAGAATTTGATACAAAGTTTTAAAACTGTTGCCAACAATAAAGAATGTATTAAAAATTACTTTTACACACTTTAAGGCCGTGTAGGAGGGACCGAACAGGTAACGTTTTGAATAGGAACCTATGTCTGAAGAACGTACTGTTTTCCCGCTGCAAGCAAAACACCACCACGTTTGCTGCGTCAATGAGCGGAGCGGAGTATTATCTGCGCACTTTTTAGTGATAGATTTTTGTACTCGTTGGAAAAGTAAGAAGGGTTCCGTTAATACTGCCAACTGAATGGAAATGAAATCAGAATTGAATCGATAATATGATCGATCGATATGAATTGTATAAACCTTTATTATTTTAAGCAAACAACTGTGTCACACACACACAATATATAATACTATATAACATTTCCCGTTGCGAAACGTGTTCCTAGCATGAATTCTATAGTTTGGCTTTGCTGTGTAAACAACAACAGTACGAGTACGTAAAGTGTACGCCAGATGGCGCACAGCGATGATAAGCGATTCTTAGTTTGTGTTTCAAAGGTTGCCAATACGAATCTCGAAGATAACCGAAGTCGACCTCTTCAGCACTAGGGTGTAAATCTATCACTAAAAAGTGCGCAGATAATACGTATGTTGTTGTTACAGTGCTTCTGTGTCCACTTACAAGAACAGCTGGACGTGGTAACCACCCATTTCAATACGAACATTTTACCTGCGTATCATGGTCCGGTACACTCGCTCACTAAGACCTATTAGTAGAACATCCACCGCTGCCATAACCGGCACTAGCAGATCTTCCTCCGACTCCACCGAGGTCTCATAAATTCTTGTAAGTGGATGCAGAAGCACTACAGTAACAACGTACGTACTCCGCTCTGTCCAATATACGCACTAGACGCAGGAGATTTAAACGCGTGGTGATGGTGTGCCTGTAGTAGAGAAACGATACGTTTCCGGACATAGGTTCCTATTTACAATATTATCTACTCTCCCCCCCCCCCGCTTCTACTACAAGCCCTGAAAGTGTGTAATGGGAATTAATATACACCCTGTAGATTTTTAAATACATTTAAGAAATAGTGAAAAATTATTTAATTGATCGAAATTGTAAGGAGTAGCATAATACATTATAAACGGGACCAGTCGTTTGATCCAGAGATATTTCGTTCAGTTTAAAAATTCGTCCACAAGATAAATTCCTTCTATCTTTTACCAGTGCAAATACATTTACGTCCCGTTACGTTGTATACACTGCATTTTCTTCCAAAGAGTATTATGTTCAGTATCTTTTCTTCCTAAGTTACATCTCCAAGATAAGTGTTACGTCGAAAGAGTAGGTTTGTTAACCGTTTACAAAGGAAAAGAACATGTAACCCAGTAGTCGTAAATACTCATTACTAGAGCCCGAATTTCCATGCACTATCAAATGACGGAACATGCACAATAAACTGGAAAATATGCTCTATCAAAATTCACTTCAACATAGTTTATTTTCACTTCCCTTTGAAACATTGTACAGCAATTACTTTCTTCACATTTTCTTCATTTAGTCCATTCGTTTATCTGACAGAACATTCCTGAACACAGAAAATCTTTCTACGTCACAAGAAGTGACAGGTTCATACCTAAATGAAGACATTTAGGACGAAGTATATCTGAAGTTGTCTCTCTTCAAAGATTAACTTTGAAATTCCTTTCCTCGATCCATTCAAACACGAGGTGTCTTCGTAGACTTTTAACAGATGGCAAGACACCAACACTTCTGAGGACAGTCCAACACTAAATTACAATTTGAAGCGTGTAAGCGTGCGGCTTTCGAGCTCCTTTCTTTTCTTAATTATTTTGGCCTTAGACGTGTGAACAGTGAGAGTTCGGAATTCGGGGTAGGAAATTCCAGGAAAGCAAAACAGGATTCAGTGCAAAACCAAGGTTTGTAAGCTTCTATCTCATTGTCAGTAACGCGGTGTCGCAGTAATGTGATTCAGGTTTTGATTTCTTCGTCTAACATAGAGGTACAAAAGAAGAAATAGCATTTAGTATTGAAAAATGTACGGTTCAGTTTTTACTGGGACACCTTATTTCTAAGGATTAGAGCGGTCGACGCGAGATCTTCCCGCTTATGTCATTGTGTACTCAAGCAAAAGATAAAGTTCTTGGCTAACTGGATTATAGAACCTCTATGCATCTAACTTTGGTTGTCAAGGAATACATTTCTCTCTCAATAATAGACAAATAACGTGGACGTACGGTCCCAAATTCTGCAAATCCATGTTCAAAAAAGGCACTATCATGCATGTTAACATAATATATGCGTCAAAATTAGAAGAAAAGTCATATAATTCAGTATAAATCTACAATTGTTCGCTAGTAAATCCACAATTTTTCAAACTATGCATTATGCATGATTTTTCTCCCAAAAATGCCAAAACATGCAAACATGCACGGAAAAAGTGCGGTTGTTTGGAATTGATTAGTCGTAAAACGAATATTTGGAAAGTTTCAGAAGTGAAACCAGCTTATTTAGGAACATGCATTTGCATGGAAATCCGGGCTCTACTCATTTCAAAGTTTAGATGTATAGCGAATTATATGTTCAATTCTCAATCACATTTTCATCATCTTTGTGTGCATGATACAATTTAACTTTCCAGCTTTTAGCTCTCAGTATTTAAGTGAAATTTTCCGTGCTCAGTGATTAATCCTGTAACACATTTATTTCAGGAATTCAGTTCTATGAAGGAAACTTACTATAATTTAATGTTATCAGTTGTGAATATTCAAGTATTCAAGCACTTTAGATCCTTTAGATCGTAAAATTGTAATCTTGATTGTGATGAATAATCTGTTCTAGCTGGGTTTGGTTCCGCAGGTATTTTTTCTTTAAAGGATATTTAAATTTTGTATGTCCTCCATATAATTGTGCAATGGATACTTAATTGCCTCTTTGGTCCTACCGTACATGTTACAATCATTTCTAAATTGATCCCATCAGTGGAAATCGTATAGCTGCTGCACAGCTTTGGGAAGTCAGATATTACGAAAATTATTAAGATTTTGTTTTCTTCCGTCTCCTTTGTGTGACAATGTCAAACAATCTCGTTGCATAGAGTTCTGGCAGATGGAGGTAGAATTTCAAGTGCTTATAGAGCTACCTGTTAACTCCCTGCAATAGATTTATACGTTCCAGCAAATTCATTATGGTTTCGTCGTCATCAATAGAAGTGCAGGTGTCGCGAAATACCTTCAGGGTATCTACACTCGATAGTGTTGCACGACATGGGACATACGATAAACAAACTACAAATACGAGAAATGGAAGCGTACTTACAGAAGTAAGTCCCTTCTTGGGCCTAGTTTGTGGACTTGTTCTATTCCATGACATTTTTATTGGGACATACTTAGGTAAGTGTACTTCCATTTCTCATATTTCTTGTGAATGTTCGTTTATTGTATGTCCCGTGTCATGTAACACCTATAGCACTAGAACGGCCAGAGCGGTCATTTCGACCGTTAGCGAATTTCAAGGTATTTCTACGCTCGTAATTTTTTACGCACGAGGTGGTTCTTTTGTGACTTTTAATCTTTTAGGGTTATGTACATTCACGCCAAAAATTATATCCGTAGATGATAAGGGAACACCGATATTGTCCCTTATACCTAGGAAGGCCATAAGCGGTCATTTTGATACGAGGAGCTCTATTCCTGTTCAATTATTAGCAGAACTTGAAAAGCTAGGAGAAGACGAATCAGGTGACGAAGATACATTATCAGATATAGACGCAATGAGTGACGATGAGGATTTTATTCCTCAACAGTGTGATAATATATCGGATAGTGATGGTGATTCGGCTGATGAAAATATGTACACAGTGGACTTCGCACCTACGATAGACGCAGTTACTCCTTCAACCAGCCGTGATCAATCTTGCAGCAGAAGACGATCTCTTAGCAGCGGGTAACCTGTTCGAAGAGGAAGCGGACGAGGTGGGAGAGGTCATGGTAAAATCTTCTTCATTTGCACCAGGTGATCAGGTATGCGGTATGGAACAACTATTTGGACTGTTATCGACAGTAGTGGGAACACCCCTGGAAGGATGGCTGCTCAAAATGTACTGAAAGAGTCAGCAGGGCCTACTTCTCACGCTAAGCGTAACGTAGAGACTAATAGCAAGGTTAGTGCCTGGCGTTTATTCATTGACGCACCCATGTTGAAGCATATGAAAATGTGCACAGAGACCGAAGCTCGTATACAGACAATGGATAATAATTGGTCTATTTCTTTGGAAGAATTAGATGCTTTTATTGCTTTGTTATACACCCGTGGAGCTTATAAACTTACTAGTCTAGCTGTAGATCATATGTGGTCTTCTTTCACTAACACTATGGCAAGAAACAGGTTCAAAGAAATTCTAAGGTATTTGCGCTTTGATCTCCGTAGAACTAGATCCACTCGTTTGCAGACAGATATATTTGCTTTGACGTCGGCTATTTGGGATAAATTTATTGAGAATTGTTATGCGTGCTATAAACCAGGAACGAATGTCACAGTTGATGAACAACTCTTCCCCAGCAAAGGTCGGTGCAGGTTCACGCAGTACATGGCCAACAAGCCAGATAAATTTGGCATAAAATTCTGGCTACTGGTAGACGTTGATTCTGAGTATGTGTGCAATGGGTTTCCTGATCTTGGGAAAGACGAAATGCGACCCGCCAATGAGTCACTGCCTGAAAATTTTGTCATGAAACTTATGGGCCCATACCTCATGAAAGGACGTAACGTGACCACTGATAACTTCCTTACATCGGTAAAGTTAGCTGAGAGACTGAAAGAGAAGAAAACTAGTACTGTTGGAACAATCAACGGAGTGAGGAAGGAAATCCCGGTGTCAATCAAATCACTACGTATGAATCTGTACGAGACTGTCGTACTTCAGAAGGAAGATCACACTGCTCTCACAGTATATCAAGGAAAAGTGAACAAGAATGTGCTTCTGCTAAGCACTCTACACCCAAGCGTTCAAGTCAGTGAAGATAACAAGAAGCTCCCTAGTACTATTGAATTTTATAACGGAACTAAGTATGGTGTGGATGTAGCTGATCAAATGGCGCGTAAATACGCCACTAGAGCTGGATGCCGAAGGAACATGAATTTTACACCGTACTTGATCTAGCAGCAATAAATTCATGGATAGTCTACAAGGAAATCCCTCCCTGGCTCAGACGGCAGCGCGTCGGCCTTTTACCGCTGGATACCGTGGTTCAAATCCCGGTCACTCCATGTGAGATTTGTGCTGGACAAAGCGGAGGTGGGACAGGTTTTTCTACGGGTACTCCGGTTTTCCCTGTCATCTTTCATTCCAGCAACACTCTCCATTCTCATTTCATAGCATCTATCACTCATTAATATAAATCACTTTGGGAGTGGCGACCCCATCGTAATAACAGCCTATATCTGATTCATTCATTACATTCCTGACCCGGTCAAAGACTGGAAAACAGGTTGTAGATTTTCGTTTTCTACAAGGAACTTACGGGACAGAGAATCTCTCGACATGATTATATTCTTGAAATAATACAAGAACTAAGATCTGATTTTGTTAAGACAAGATTCCGGTTGATTGAACTCCCTACACTTCAGCCTGAGAGTCAGATTTAGGTTCAATGTGCCAGTCGTACGCGACGACAATGTCAAGTGAACTCCAATTGAAAACAGAGCAAAACCTCTGACACATGTTCTTCGTGCAACAAAGTAATCTGTGGAAAATGTTCGTATAAGGTAATAACTTGCATAAATTGTCAAGTGCCTAAGTAGGCTTGTAAACAAATAGAGACTGTTATTTTTATCATAAAGTTTCACAAAGGCATTCAATAGCAAGTCCGCCGAAATATTTCATTGTTACCTATTAGAAGTGAGAGAATATGAAAAATTATTAATATTTAAGAATGGATTGATCTGTATACAATACATTCTAATGGTTAACTGTTGTTTTAAAATAAATTATTGAACATTAGCATGTTTCTCAGATCATGGATTCTAGGTATATGTCAGTAAGCGACAGCGGTCAAAATGACCGCCTGCGGCCTTTATAGGTATGAGGAATGTTCGGCCGTTCTAGTGATAGCGTGTAAATACCCTGAAAGTTCGCGATGACGGTATTAGAATATTCGAGGCCTTCACGCCGTTCATGGCCCTCGTCTTTCTTCGGACGATACTTTCATTTTTCGAAGTGTTGGATACCTTCCATTTTTCCGTATGATAAGTGTTAATAGAGGATGGTTGCCCACCACCACCTCTCGATCCCTAAACGGCTGTTAATTTCACATGACCATTAACCATAATACATTGAGCGAGTTGACCGTACAGTTAGGGTAGCGCAGCTGCGGGCTTGCATTCGAGAAATAGTGGGTTCGAATCCCACCTTCGGTAGCCCTGAAGATGGTTTTCCGTCGTACCTCATTTTCATACCAAGCAAATGTTGGGGCTGTACATTAATTAAAGCCACGGCCGTGACCTTCCAAATCCTATACTTTTACAATCCTTACGGAAACATTCGATGCGTTAGTGCGACGTTAAACAAGTATAAAAAATAAAAACACTTCCATCACACATTTTGTAACTTCCGTCACGCAAATTTTCAGATGGCCCTTCAGCCATAAGACATATTTATGTTGTAAGATATAATAAGGGGGGACTTATGTCTATGAAGAGGGCAGCATAGCACCCGCGAACACGCCTTGCTGAACCCTGCTATTCTAATCCAGTAACTAACAGTAATGTGTCCTATTTTATGTGAATTGTTTACCTCGACAAGTTATCTAAACAAATCATTATTATTATTATTATTATACTTTAAAGTACAGTATCAGTTTTCATTCCTTATGCGTAATATTTACTTCCCGTCCATAAGATGAACTCTTTTGTAACCTGGGCGGGCATTCACCCTCCTTAGTACGAGTTGCGTAGAGTTTAATGTAGACTATAAGATGAAGCCACTTCTGGAAGATAATCTTCTCCTACCAGTTTCACCACATTCTGATAAGCTCGTGGATGCGAATTGCGTCGGACGTGTGGACATGGCCTTGTTTTACAGCCGGATGCCATTGCTGACACCAGTCATATCTGGAGGGATACATTCACTCTTACTTGTTCCTGAAGTGGTTGGTAGTGTTGTATATTCGGTGTAATGAAGAGGTGTGTATTAAGAAAAATATCCAGTCCCTGAGTCAGAATAATGAACTAGTCGCGGCTGAAGTCCGCGATCCGGCTGGGAATTGAACACTCTGAACCGAAAGCCACTACGCTGATCTATTCAACCAAGAATCAGGACAATGGTGTTAACAGAATTATAAACTACAAGGTTGATGATAGCAGTTTGTCTCATCTGAAGGGAAGTTGTCGTATGATACTAGGGTGAACCACCTGCCAAGGTTCTTCCCACGTCATAAATAGGCCTATACTGTATATTAAAAATACCAAAACGTTTGGAATGTGTTTTCTCGTGGAAAGTTCCGTAGAATAACAGTTTCATAGGCCAAGAGAGTGATACATATTACAAACAATGTGTAGGAGGCAGTTAGCTTGTAAATTACTTAAATCTGCTCTGTCTTAAATATCCGTTATTGAGTTTCAACGTTGGCTGACTGAATCTGCCAGCATAGCCAAAGTAGTGACGTAATGTCATTTTTTAATCCTCCTGGTAAAGCGCTCCTTACACATCTGGTATATCGTGTTTCGGGAAGGATTTTGTGACGAATGGTATCATGTCCGTAATCGTGTTAACTACGTCCTTTATTAACAGAAGGAAAATTGAAGAGGTCTGACACTTCAAAAAATTAAAGTATCGGCGAAAGAAAAGCAAGGGCCACGAAGGTCATAAAAACCTACCACGGTCGGGATCGGAAAAGAACAAGAGTTGACGATACGATTGATGGAAGTAAGGAGCCTGGCACAAGTAAGTGGAAGTAATGCCAGACTCAGCTAAGGGGCACCGAGCTCGATAGCTGCAGTCGCTTAAGTGCGGCCAGTATCCAGTATTCGGGAGATTAGGTTCGAACCCCACTGTCGGCAGCCGTGAAAATGGTTTTCCGTGGTTTCCCATTTTCACACCAGGCAAATGCTGGGGCTGTACCTTAATTAAGGCCACGGCCGCTTCCTTCCCACTCCTAGCCCTTCCCTGTCCCATCGTCGCCATAAGACCTATCTGTGTCGGTGCGACGTAAAGCAACTAGCAAAAAAAAAAAAAAAAAAAAAAAAAACTAAGGGGCGCTCCCGAGCTGAGAAGTCGTTTCCATCACGCCAACAGGTCCGAGTCTTACGTAGAATAATTATTCCGAGCTCGGTGATTTCTTTGAAGCAGTCTGCTAGCGAGAATCTCTCCTCTAACAGGTTAGGGACCACCTGTGTACCGTGTATTCCTAACCGCTTGAGCACAAGGAGGGTCATGACTCAGAATATGTCCGAGATGCCCACTCCCATTCCATAATAACTGTGTCCCGACTGTCAGGAATACTTACCAGGCCTCTCAGCCGTTGCCCATGGTTCACGAACTAGGACGTGACTACAGTAATCCATACCATGAACCATAACATTTGAGAACAAAGAAACGAAGAAGTAACAGTAAGATTATTTTGAAACTAACGCAGATTTTGGATCTTTGCTACTACCTCGTCCTGGCAGGGTTTATCGTGAATGTTATTTTTCCGCCCCCACCCACAGGGTAAATTGAACCTGTAGATAGATATTATGCTTGTTATGGGTATCAACAGGGCTTTTATATACATGGCAGTTCAATTATATTTTGATAACAGTTAATATAGAGTCTGATAAAATGTGAAATGTGAAGAACGTAAAATAGCATGCGCTCATTATTTTCGGAAGTATAGATTTCCCGAGCCAAAATTATCGTAAGATGTAAAAGCCATATTTCACAGTGTTGATGGTTTAGTACAATTTATTCAACACCACACAGTCTGTATTCTTCCTATTCTTCTTTTTTGTTTCTTCTCGCTGATCCAGGAAACGCTCTTCGGATCGACGAACGCCATTTTAAGCGATCAGTCGCAACGTTCGGTGTCAGCTGAACAATCTTCATGTCTGCAGCTAGAGTGTCTTGCCATCGTTGTCTCGGCCTTCCAGGCGGGTGCTTACCATCGACAGTGAAGTTGTATTCATCACGAGCAACGGTACCATTTGCTGCTCTCAGGATATGGCCGTACCATCACATTTTTCATGAATGGGAACAACTTCCATCCTCTGCCGGACGGAGGCCTAAAGATAATAGGCAACGTGATGTCTTTGGAGTGTACAGACCGGGAAAGGGTAGCGCTGACGCTGATTCAGAATTATTTGATAAGATAATCAGCTATGTGGGAAACGATAAGGAAAGAAACCTGATTGTAGCGGGTGATCTCAATTTACCCAATGCCAATTGGGAAGGTAATGCGAACGACAGGAAGCATGAACAACAAATGGCAAATAAGTTAATATGGAAAGGGCAGCTGATTCAGAAAGTGATGGAACCAACTAGAGAGAAGAATATTTTGGATGTGGTGCTGATAAAACCAGATGAGCTCTATAGAGGAACCGAATTAATAGATGGTATTAGTGATCACGAAGCTGTTTTTGTCGTAGTTAAAAATAAATATGAAAGAAAGGAAGGTATTAAAATTAGGACTATTAGTCAGTACCCTATGGCTGATAAAACTGGCATGAGGGAATTTTTAAAAAGTAACCATGATCGCTGGAAAATGGTAAATAAAAATGTAAACAGACTCTGGGGTGGGTTTAAAGTAATTGTTAAGGAATGTGAAAATAGGTTTGTACCTTTAAATGTGGTAAGGAATGGTAAAGATCCACTATTTTATAACAGAGAAGTAAAGAGACTAAGAAGGAAGTTCAGGTTGGAACCAAATAGTCTTAGAAATGGTTATGGAAGTAAGGAGAAATTGAAGGAACTTACTAGGAAATTGAATCTGGCAAAGAAGTCAGCTAAGGATAACATGATGGCAAGCATAATTGGTGGTCATACAAATCTTAGTGAAAAATGGAAGGGTATGTATAGGTACTTTAAGGCAAAAACAGGTTCAAAGAAGGAAATTCCAGGAATCATTAATGAACAAGGGGAGTGTATACGCGAGGATCTTCAAAAGGCAGAAGTATACAGTCAGCTTGTTCGCTACAAGGATAATGTCCAGATAGGGGTTGTAAGTAATACTAAAGAAGTATAAAAATTTACCTATGATAACAATGCCATTTACAGTAAGATACAAAAGGTGAAAACTAGGAAAGCAGCTGGAATTGATAAGATTTCTGTGGATATACTAAAGGCAATGGGTTGGGATATAGTACCATATCTGAAATAATTATTTGATTATTGTTTGGTTGAAGGAGTTATACCAAATGAATTGAGAGTTGCTATAGTAGCCCGTGTGTATAAAGGAAAGGGTGATAGACATAAAGCTGAAAATTACAGGCCAGTCAGTTTGACATGCATTGCATGTAAGCTTTGGGAAAGCATTCTTTCTGATTATATTAGACATGTTTGCGAAATTAACAACTGCTTTGACAGAAGGCAGTTTGGGTTTAGGAAAGGTTATTCCACTGAAGCTCAAATTGTAGGATCAGCAAGATATAGCAGATATCCTGGATTCAGGAGGCCAAATGGACTGTATTGCTATTGACCTATCTAAGGCATTTGATAGGGTAGATCATGGAAGACTACTGGCAAAAATGAGTGCTAATGGACTAGAGAAAAGAGTGACTGAATGGGTGGCTATATTTCTAGAAAATAGAACTCAGAGAATTAGAGTAGGCGAGGCTTTACCTGACCCTCTAATAATTAAGAGGGGAATTCCTCAAGGCAATATTATTGGACCTTTATGTTTTCTTATATACATCAATGATATGTGTAAAGAAATGGAATCAGAGATAGGCTGTTTGCAGATGATGTTATTTTGTACAGAGTAATAAATACCTTACAAGATTGTGAGCGGCTGCAGGGTGACCTCGATAGTGTTGTGAGATGGACGGTAGGCAATGGTATGATGATAAACGGGGTTAAAAGTCAGGTTGTGAGTTTCACACATAGGAAAAGTCCTCTCAGTCTTAATTATTGTGTTGATGGGTGAAAGTTCCTTTTGGGGATCATTGTAAGTACCTAGGTGTTAATATAAGAAAAGACCTTCATTGGGGTAATCACATAAATAATAAAGG
Organism: Anabrus simplex; assembly: GCF_040414725.1. Taxonomy (NCBI): domain Eukaryota; kingdom Metazoa; phylum Arthropoda; class Insecta; order Orthoptera; family Tettigoniidae; genus Anabrus; species Anabrus simplex. Next base: position 296,344,995 of record NC_090269.1, read on the forward strand.
GTACAGATCTCTGCACATGGTTATGAGGGTATTTAGGGGTTGTAGTAAGGATGTAAAGGAGAGGGCATATAAGTCTCTGGCAAGACTCCAACTAGAGTATGGTTCCAGTGTATGGGACCCTCACCAGGATTACTTGATTCAAGAACTGGAAAAAATTCAAAGAAAAGCAGCTCGATTTGTTCTGGGTGATTTCCGGCAAAAGAGTAGCGTTAAGAAAATGTTGCAAAGTTTGGGCTGGGAAGACTTGGGAGAAAGGAGACGAGCTGCTCGCTTAAGTGGTATATTCCCAGCTGTCAGTGGAGAGATGACGTGCAATGACATCAGTAGACGAATAAGTTTGAGTGGTGTCTTTAAAAGTAGTTGGAATTCAAGAGGACAAATTGGGGCAAATATTCGTTTATAGGAAGGAGAGTTGGAGATTGGAATAACGTACCAAGGGAAATGTAAAATTATTTTCCAATTTCTTTGCGATCATTTAAGAAAAGGCTAGGAAAACAACAGATAGGGAATCTGCCACCTGGGCGACTGCCATAAATGCAGGTCAGTAATGATTGAAGTGGGTATCGTAGGTTACGTAATCAACGAGTAGATTCCAAGGGACTAACGTAACATTCACATATTCATGGTGTGCAGAGGGTACTTTCGGTGATTGGCCAGCTATCGTCATACAATGCCGCCGCTAGGCGAACTAGAGTGCGGTACACTTTTGATTTGAGATGGACCGGTACACGTCTATCGCACAGCACTCCTGTGACTACCCGGTCTAAACCATGCTGCATTTAGTCTAGCCAGCACATCGTTGTCAATGCCATCGTCACTTTGCAGACCAGCAGTTACTTTTCACTAGGTCTTGACCATTAATTGTGAGCGGGGATGTCCTCGGGTTAGTTTTCAGATACTCGGTCTTCTTAACATTTAGACGCAGGCAGTATTGGATTAGGTCTTAGGTGATCACTCCATGTTTGAACATAGCCCTGAAGTTCCTCTTTGACTGTAGCTACAAGTGCGATACAGTACGGTCCAAGGAAAACACTCATGCAGGTCACGTGAGATAGTCTCTATGACAAGTATGAGGAGTAGTGCCACAGCTGATACTTGATCTACTCCTACTCTCAGAGGGAAGCTTCCAGAGAGGCCAGCAATGCACCATATTCTGGTACAAGTATTCACATAAAGCATTCGGACCCAGTCGATTAGCCGTTCTGGGATGCCATGGTCGCGCGACGCGTATATTTCTTACAATTTCCTCCTTAACGACCGGCACACTTTTAAAGCCTAGCTGGCCGGATGTATTTGCATACTTGTCCGGGGAGTGCCAGAATTTTCCCAATTCGAGACACAGTGTTTTCAACTCTCCGTTTTTAACTATTTAACTTCTGAGAGCGAGAAGTGAGGCTGGACAGAACTGCGTGTAGCTGTGCAACACTGGAGACCTGACAAGCAAGCCGGCTTCGAGACCGCTTTTGAAGTACTTCACGTGGACCGTCATTGATAAAGCCATCTGCTGTTGGTCACAGAAGAGGCGACTGTAGATAGGGATAAATCTGGTTACTGTCAGGGAGTGGTACTGCTTCAGTCGCCGGTCGTTTACGAGGAAATTGAGAGAATTATACCAGATGAGCTTATGTGGTATATTGTCCAACGCTTTCTATAGATCGACGAAAACAAGGTGTAATGACTCAAACTTTTCTCGATGTTTCTTCAGAAACATGCGTGCCGATAAGATTCCATCAGAGGTACTGTCTCCCTTTAAGAAACCACACTGATTGAAGCCTATAGTGACGGCGTGTCTCTCAGGCACCGGTCAAGAATCCGCTCAAAGTTTTTTGTTACGTGACACAGGAGGCAGACATGTCGCTAGTTTGAATAGTCTGCTGGGTAACCTTTGTTATTAAATATGGGCACTGTTATGTCCAGTCAGCGGGAGTATGACCCTCATCCACCACGGCATTGAGAAAGTTACTCAGCCATTTATTAACATCATTAAGGAGTTCTTTCTGCTTCCTAATATCTGCTGGTAGATCATCTGGGCCTGGTGCTTTTGTGTTCTTCATACTCTTTACAGCATGGGTGACTTCTTCGGAAGCGATATGGCTTACTGGTGCGGAGCAAGGCAAAACCTTGGAATTGGTAAATGTCGAAATTCCACAAATGAAATGTCTTCAAAGTACTGCTGCTACCTTTACAGGACATAGTTTCTGACCTGAAGTCGGCGACCATCCTTGCCTTTGATGCACATGAAGTGTTCAGTGTGTCGTATTGCCTTATATCTTTCTTTTGCCAGCTGATAGATGTACTTCTGACCTCCCTTTGTGTCTGGATCTGTGTTACAGATCTTCGTAGTGCTCAGCTTTGGCCTCAGCAACACTTTCCTAGCTGCTCGTCTCGCTGCAACATATTCTTCCTTGCTGTCTTCGGTTTTGTTGGCGTGCCACATTTTGTAGACATTTTATTTCTCCTTCACTTTCTCCTGGACTTGTTCAGTCCATAGCCATGTCTGCTCGTCCCTTCTGCGTTGGACTACCTTCACTGTACCGAGGGTTGTATTGGCAACCTTGACAACAGAATTGCAGAATGTGGCATCAACAGAGCCTGGAATGACTGGGGAGAACTTGATGCAGAAGACAGTCGAATGGCATAACCTACACGTCCTTTATAGCTATGAAATTGCATCACCGAACAAGAATGAAGTCTATATGGCTCCTATGGTCACCACTGGCATATGTGATCAGGTGGCTTGTTCCTTTTTTGAAATACAAATTACTGATGAGGATATCATTGGCTTCAGCCGACCACCTTTATTTCTTATGCCAAAACCATTGCCCCCCATGGAAACCATTGTCCCCATAGCAATTGTAGCCCTCTTGCTTGATTTCAACATGTCCGTTCAGGTCGCCACAGAGAATAAGGAAGTCCGCTTGAGAGCATGCTGATATTTGATCTTGCAGCTCTAGCGAAAATCGGAGCATCGATGGACCTCATTGACATGATTACGGGGGTTAGCATTTACAACATTAACTACACCACTGCTGGAAGATATCCCATAACAGAGATTATATCCATTTGCAATATCACGAGACTTCTGCTCCTTCCATCGTGTTTCTTGTACGCAAGCAATGCCCACCTTGCGTTGGTTTAGCAAATCTGCCAGTTCACGGCTGCGTCCAAAGTACCGATGTTCAGTGAAGCAACACGAAGTTGTGTTGTTTGGGCTAGCTTCTTTAGCCGGCTCCACCCTTGAACCGGTAATCCTTGCCCACTTGTTACGGCGGTCAGGCGAGGACGATGCGCTTCGCTTCCAGTGCAGGCCCTAGCATTTCTGCAAATCCTCGTGACAAATCGATCCATTTAGTTGCTGAAGATATTGAAGCTTGTCGCCCGAGCCTGACGTGAGTTACAAATTAGGCCACCCCTGACATGTATAAGAGACGCCGTTTGTAACCACTACATTTAAAGATTTTTCAGTAACATTTCCACTCCTGAGGGTCCACAACCGTCCTAACAAGTGCTCATCCGCCCGAATCTGTTAGCCCTTGTTTGCCCAACATTCAGCGTTGAGTCGCTGGCTGTACAATCTACTCTATTCCGTAGCAGGACGAACCTGGCCAGACACGGTCTATTATCAGCACATTTTATAAATTCTATTTAAACCAAAACCGGCTTTCGAAATCTTTGTTCCGTCTTCAGCGGATATATTAATGTTAATTATATTATATTTTAGCACGTGATATGTTAACCATTTCAATAGTATTCTATTTTTGATTTGTTTCTTTGCTGTTATATCAAAATTTTTATATTTGGATAACACAATCATGTGAATTTTACATTTTAAAATATATTTTTTTGCTGGATTGGGAAGAAAGTGGTCGTGGTCTTAATTAAGGTACAGCCCCAGCATTTGCCTGGTGTGAAAATGTGAAAGCACGGCAAACCATATTCAGGACTGCTGACGATGGGATTTGGATCTCCCGAATGCAAGCTCACAGCTACGCGACCCTAACCGCACGGTCAGTTTTCTCGATATTTTTTTAAAATAACTATAATATATCCACTTAGAATGAAACAAAGATTCCGAAAGGCGGCTATGGTTTAAACATATTTTACGAAATGTGCCAAGTTAGACTACAGTGTTCAATAAATTTTATACGATTCTGACGTGCAAAGTGATCGGTTGAACATTTCAAACCACGTCCGAAAGGAAGGAGCATGTCATGGAATTGTTTTCAATCCCCTCACTAATTAAACTGACTCCTCCGGGATGAAATTCCGGTAACTTTCTTTCAACCAGACATTCTTATGGGGGCAGATAAAATACATGAATTATTTTCATTTCATCGTATTTAGAATATAAAATATAGCATCTTCATTATCGCGAGACTTCTGCTCCTTCCATTGTGTTTCTTGTACGCAAGCAATGTCCACCTTGCGTAGCTTCGGCAAATCTGCCAATTCACGGCTGCGTTCAGTCAAGCTTCCGCACTTGAACACTACACTCTTTAAGAGGAAAAGGCGTTGAAGTTTATGCCGATCACTCTAAAGCAAATGTCTGGATAAGTAACAGGAAAGGACTGTCAAACTCTGAATGGGCAAATGCTCTCAAAATGACGTGGAACATCTCGGCGGTTTGAGAAATTCCTGGTAGATGTTCTGGTACAATCCGGTGCCGTCGTCCAGACTGCGGCGAGAACGAAACTCTTGGTCATGTGTTAGGATATTGCCTCAAAGGAGAATTGATCAGGAACACACGTCATCACAGAGTGAGATCAACCTTAGCCTCTACACTGAGAGATTTGAGGTGGAGAGTTTATGAAGGAGTACACTGTATCTCTTCACGGGGTACTGTTGCCATCCACCAGCAGACTCAAACAGCTGTTACTCTTGATCCAACCATCCCGTCCAAAAGAGACTTATCCCAGGCCAAGGAAGTTGACCAGGAAAAGAAGAGTATTCCATGTATTCCATATCTGAGTGAGAGACATAACATTCGCCCAGAAAACTAGTCCGTAATGGATCTGCTATTTGGAAGCAGAGGCATTGTACCTAAGCATACATGGGGAAATCTCGAAGAAGCTTGAAATACAGCACACGATTTTGGAAAGAATTATAGTGGACATTTTGAAAGATTCGGTGACAATTTTAAATCATCATTTATACTACTCCTAAATGATAAATCGTTCACTGTTCACTTTTTGTACGATAGTTTTAATAATTTCGGTTATCATCGCCTAAATTGTAAAAAATCAGGGTCCTTGTGGTCATTCACGGTTCGTGAACTGATATATTTTGAATATATATATATACTCGTACAATTTCTGGTCATTTGAGTGGAATAACTTTGGGAGGTAAATGGAATTCAAGAATGGTGTGGCGAGTGTAACGCGCTTTATTAATGAGAAGCAATCGAAGTTCTTACTTGAATGTATGTTTCATTTTGTGCATAAGTCATTTCCAAATGTGATTAATCAGAAACATGCGCACTCTGGTAGTGATAGCCGGCCTTTATCTTACAGCGTTTCTACAATTACATGTTACGCGAGCTTTCACGTAATGTTGATTTTGCACAGTCCTTGATACTCTGCAGAAGCAAAGTAACATCCTCAAACTGCTGTCAGCATAATAATAGTTCCTCTCATCATGATTACAGTATCATCATCAGTACCCATGGATGTCAACTGGATTAGCTGCAAGAAACCATAGCACTTTTCAAAACACAACTGACTACTGTTTCAAGAGTATGAAAGGTCATTTATCTCCAAACGTTATTGCGCTCAAGTGGCCAACATCTGTATGAATCATATCTTAAATGCGGTGAAATTATTCAAATTATTATTATTATTATTATTATTATTATTATTATTATTATTATTATTATTATTATTATTAATGGAATCTGCCTAAAACTAATCGAAGGACTGATAATCCAAATAAGCACTGATATCAATACCAACGCCGCCCGATCAAAAACGACTGTTGTTACATAAACAACTGCAACACCGTAAGTTCATTTTGTTTCATCAATTCTTCTTCTTTCTTCGATTTTGGCCTACTTTGGACCGCGGTAAACAATTGACTTCATGGTTAGTCCTTTTTTATTCTCTCAGAACTTCTTCATCATTTCGCTGGGTTCCTCATCCTCCCCTCTGACCACATGTTCTTGGACTTTTCATTGTGTTTTTCCTGGAACCCCTTGAATTTATCAATTTTAGCTCGAAACATATCTCTGTTAAATATTTATTTTGGATTGGTACCAACTTCCTCCACGTCTTTTCTTGTTTCTTCTACCCATTTAGTAGTTGCTATTCATTTGATGAAATGAAATGTCGTATGGTTTTTAGTGCCGGGATATCCCAGGACGGGTTCGGCTCGCCAGGTGCAGGTCTTTCTATTTGACACCCATAGGCGACCTGCGCGTCGTGATGAGGATGAAATGATGATGAAGACAACACATACACCTAGCCCCCGTGCCATTGGAATTAACCAATTAAGGTTAAAATCCCCGACCCGGCCGGGAATCGAACCCGGGACCCTCTGAACCGAAGGCCAGTACGCTGACCGTTCAGCCAACGAGTCGGACCTTTTAATTTGATGATGTAGTTAAAGATTTTCTTTGTTAGTCGACTCTTGTTCATTCTTGTGAGGTTCTTATAAAACTTCACTCTCCTGTTACGTATGGTGTATATGATCTTCTCTGTCTGTTTGTATAGATCTTCATTTCTCCTGTCCCTTTCTTATTTTTCGGGTCCTAAGATCTTTCTCAAGATTTTTTTTCCTTTCTTCTCTAGCTCATCCATTTCCTGAGGATGGTTGCCTAGTTGTACTTCCTCTTAAAACAATAATCACCACCACCATCATCCATTTCCCCTTTCTTATACAGCATCAGATATTCTGAACTGTAAAGTCCCTCTGGTTTTATAACCATGGTATAGTTTCTGATTTCATCAATATAATAATTTCGTGTGGCTGTTTCTAGCCGAGTGCAGCCCTTGTAAGGCAGACCCTCCGATGTGGGTGGGCGGCATCTGCCATGTGTAGGTAACTGCGTGTTATTGTGGTGGAGGATAGTGTTATATGTTGTGTGCGAGTTTCAGGGATGTTGGGGACAGCACAAACACCCAGCCCCCGGGCCATTGGAATTAACCAATCAAGGTTAAAATCCCCGACCCGGCCGGAAATCGAACCCGGGACCCTCTGAACCGAAGGCCAGTACGCGGACCATTCAGCCAACGAGTCGGACATTTCATCAATTATTATCAATAAATGTTATTTTTATCATATTCCCAGCAAAATCATGCGGCATACAGAACCCATTTTCGGCCTTGACTTGCCAAGATAGTGAATTAAGATACTGAAATGAATTTGAGATGAACGCAATTCTACTGTTACACCCATGAAACGAGACACAGGAATTAACTAATTAAGATTAAAATACCCTACCTGACCGGTAATGGAACCCAGACCCACTTGGAGCTAATCATATAGTCATGGAGCCGTACAAGAAAAATCTTTCTAAATATAAACCCCGCACATTCACTTGTTTCTAACATCTACGCGCAATGCGGCTGTGATTTCGACATAGCTCCCGCCCATATTTTTCATGTGCGGTTATTTTAAATTTTCTGCGGAGGCGTTTAACTCACACCTGTGGTTTTGAAAGTTTCTATAGTTGTAACATGATTAAGTCTAATAAAATGCATTCTAATCATAATCACTGGAGAATGTCTGCAAGTGCAGAAAGGGCAAAAGGAGTGAACGTGCTCTTTTAGATGTTGAGAAACGATGAGATGGGCTACTGAATTTTAGTAACCTTAATTGTGACTCAGAAATTATTGTGGCGGGTTACGGCGTCCTTAAATATACAACTAAAAACTACTACACAGAGAAGTAGCGTATTTGACTATCCACTAATTGACTACTATTTTTAGTTAATCGCAAATTCACTCACGTTTGAGTTTCCACTCGGCGCAGTTTTTACTGACGATCGTCACACGAATCTCGTTCCCCATACATCTCGGAGAAACGCAAACACAAAACATTATTATTAAGTGAAAGTGTGTTGTCCTTACGAAACTGGATCGAGGTGAGAAACATAATGATTGACGAACGAACACAGTGTCACCGTGCAACTTCACACATCCGTGAAAATGCAGCTTAGCAAGGAACACAGAACCATAGCATACAAAAACCAAATCCTATGGTGCAACAGCCCCGAAGGGCCATGGCCTACCAAGCGACCGCCACTCAGCCCGAAGTCCTGCGGTTTACGAGGTGTCATGTGGTTAGCACGACGAATCCCCTCGGCCGTTATTCTTTGCTTTCTAGACCGGGGCCATCATCTCACTGTCAGGTAGCTCCTCAATTGTAATCACTTAGATTGAGTGAACATTGACCCAGCCTTCAGATCCAGGTAAAAATTCCTGACCTAGCCGGGAATCGAACCCGGGGCCTCCGCGTAAGGGGCAGGCACGCCACTCCTACTCCGCGGGGTCGGCAATCCTAGCTTTCAGTGTGTGTACAATCGTGATAGTAATCTAAGTAAGTGGTAACTATGGAGATACTGGGTGATTTTAAAGGTCACACTACAATAATCGCAATTCAAATGAACGTTCTTTAACATAGTATGCCTGGTGGAAAGAGGGGTCGGATTACTGAAAGTGTCGAATTATTGAACGGCTGGATTGTGGAGATTGCATTGTAGGGTCCAGAATGGCCGTCGGTGGGATTTTAAATCGTTTTGTGGAATCTCAAGCCAAACACACTCCGTATCCGACCATCCGTTTGGGAATCATAATTATCTCGGTCAGTCTAGCGAGAAGCTACCTCACTAATCTGCAAACTGCGACAACGAATTTGTGTTTAAGGACTTGAAAGTATAAATCAAGTCAGGTTGATACATTACTGCTGATAAGTACATGAAGAAATTGAGTCTAATAATAAGACATTAAATGAGAGGAACATACAATACCACGCGGTCATTATTATGTTTATACTTTTTGGGCGATACGACATGAAGTAAAAAAGTTCATTCACAGATGCTGGCAGATTAAGGCTTTTTTTTGCTAGGGGCTTTACGTCGCACCGACACAGATAGGTCTTATGGCGACGATGGGATAGGAAAGGCTTAGAAGTTGGAAGGAAGCGGCCGTGGCCTTAATTAAGGTGTGAACATGGGAAACCACGGAAAACCATTTTCAGGGCTGCCGATAGTGGGATTCGAACCTGCTATCTCCCGGATGCAAGCTCACAGCCGCGCGCCTCTATGCGCACGGCCAACTCGCCCAGTAGATTGAGGCTTAACAGTGTACTAAATCTACATAAAATTTGAACGCAAACGTAGCTATTAGCCAATGCCAACAGACAACAAAACGTGATTGTTTATGTACTTATAATTTGCTGTGAAGTTCGACCCCTTATCTGAGTTGTCAGCTTAGTGCTCTTCGATTCAGAGGGCCCCGGGTTCGATTCCTAACTGAGTTGGAGATTTTAACTTTAAATGGTTAATTCCATTGGCACGGGGACTGGGTATTTGTGCCGTCACCAACATCCCTGCAACTCACACACCACACACAAATACAATACTGTCCTACTCCACAATAACACGCAGTACCCTAAACACCGCAGATGCCGCATAACCTCTTCGGCAGGTCTGACTTACGCGACTGCATCAGGCTAGAAATAGCCACTCGATTTGATTATTATTATTATTATTATTATTATTATTATTATTATTATTATTATTATTATTATTATTATTATTATTATTATTATTGCCCAAAAATATGAACATAATAATGAGCGCATGGTATTATATGTTCCTCTCATTTAATATTTTAATTTTAACTATAATCAACATAATAAGTTATTCATCTCCCATGCAGATACAAACCCACCACAAACATTAGGCCTATGTATGTATAGGTTCATTTGTTTTTGAGAAAAGTGCACCTGCGAGGAATTTATACAATACCATGCGCTCAATGTCATACTCTGCATTAATATAAATCACAGCTTTTTAGTTACGTTCATTATTCGATTCACGTGAAACTGATGCCCATACGTTAGTTAGCTTTCAACCCTGCATCTCTGTATGATCTATTTTTATTGTCATACAAGCAGGGATGAGCCTGCTAAATGGCAACAAACGACGCGATTGTGCAACTACGAAGATCTAAATGACAGTGTGTTCGGATTGGCTCATGTCTTATGTCCCGCATACACTTAAACGTAGAATGTTCTATGTTAACTCCGAATTAGGCGTTTATGTTTATGATCCATTGTGCACTCTTGTATTATATTAGGTATACAGCGTTTAATTTTTATGCTCATGATTAATGGGGGCTTATGTTTTCGTTCTAATATGACTCTGAACGTATGCATTTTTATTTTTGGAACAGTCTCTCATTTGGTTCCGTGAGGTCACATGAGGGCATGTTACTCAAGGTCGCTGTTTTTCTCGAATTCTCGCTGCTTATTGATCCCTCCTCAACACGAACACGCCACAAAGCAAGTGCTATGAAACTTCCCCGTTACACCCAGCTGTTTCTCGACTGTCGATATAAATAATTACTTGCCTTTGTGTGCACAGAACAAGAAAGAGACGCTTCTTTCTCTCGGCGTGCACTTAGTGCTTCTTTCAGGTCCAGGTGGCCGCGAGGGCCATGGCAGCAATATATCTGCTATCAGATCCAGAGGCCATGAGGAAGTTCAACTTCTAGTCTGTTATCAGTGAGTCGAAAACACTCGTGAATTGTGTAACCTCGGAAGCGGTCGGCAGTGGATTGCCATTAACCTCCAACTATCTTGCTCTAACTTAGATCGGAGCTACGGAAGTTCACCATTTATTTACTTGGTTACTACTGTATAAGGAAGTGTGGTTTCCGGTTAACTGATTATTTTAGCCCATGAGTCAGTGATCGTCTGCCTCTGTGGTGTAGTGGTTAGTGTGATTAGTTGCCACCCCCGGAGGGCCGGGTTCGATTCCTGGCTCTGCCACGAAATTTGAAAAGTGGTACGAGGGCTGGAACAGGGTCCACTCAGCATCGGGAGGTCAACTGAGTAGAGGTGGATTCAATTCCCACATCAGCCATCCTCGAAGTGGTTTTCCATGGTTTCCCACTTGTCCTCCAGTCAAAACCGGAATGGTACCTAACTTAAGGCCACGGCCTCTTCCCTCTTCTTTGCCTATCCCTTCCAACCTTATCATTACTCCACAAGGTCCCTGTTCAGCATAGCAGGTGAGGCCGCCTGGGCGAGGTACTGGTCCTCCTCCCATTTGTTTCCAAGACCCAAAGTCTCTCGCTCAGGACATTGCCCTTGAGGGGGTAGGGTGGGATCCCTCGCTGAGTCCGAGGGAAAAACCAACCCTGGAGGGGAAACAGATTAAGAAGAAGAAGAAGAAGAAGAAGCAGCAGAAGAAGAAGAATCAGTGACCAATTCTGTATAAGGATATCAAGAATTTCAAACATTCACAGCTGCCTATCGTCACAATTGTATTTATTTCGTTTTAATGTTAAACACATTTCTTAGCAGACAAAAGAAAAGCGATTTCCTCAATGGTTCCGAAAATTGAAAAGCTAACGGGCCCGGAAAGGTTTAAAGTCGTGAGTCTTGGGTAGATCTATGAAACTAAATAAAATAGGAAATTTCGAAAACCATTTCCGACCTGAATGCATTTCCGGAAAATTACCTTAAAATCGTTTATTTCTTTACTTGTTTTCTTCTTTATTCAAATCCTAGCCAAATTAACTTATTTACATAATACTTTCTGTAATGTGTTCCTCGATTCAATACCCTCATGCGTTATTTGATTTTTGAAAAATATTCACACCGAATGTAGTTATAAGGGCTTAAGTGAAACTCTACATTGACTCACATTAGCGCTCGCAGTGGTGCTTAAGTGAAACTTTACATGGACTCACATTAGTGCTCGTAGTGGTGCTTAAGTGAAATAATGCATTGACTCACATTAGCGCTCGAAGTGTTGCTTAAGTGAAATAATGCATTGACTCACATTAGCGCTCGTAGTGGTGCTTAAGTGAAATAATGCATTGACTCACATTAGCGCTCGTAGTGGTGCTTAAGTGAAATAATGCATTGACTCACATTAGCGCTCGTAGTGGTGCTTAAGTGAAATAATACATTGACTCACATTAGCGCTCGTAGTGGTGCTTAAGTGAAACAATGCATTTACTTTCATTAGGAAAAGGCAAACTGCTAATCTAATCGACCGGATAACAATGACTAAGAAAAGAATTGTAATTTTTAGTAATAAATAAAGGATATATTCTCATACTTTATTATATTTTATTTACCTAAAATTCGTAGCTTATATCCCCAGGATGTTTTCAGCATAGAGTTGCTTGCCTGAAAGTGGACTTTTCAACTTCCATTTTTCGTACCAACTGTTTGTGCACTTGATTTTATGTAAATCCATCAGAACACTGCACTGAAACGTCTTTATAGTTCCGTTGGCCTTGTCATCAATAATACATTTGATTACAGAGCACATGTGATATTTGAGACACCACTGCATGTTTTCAATTATTGAACTATATAATTAATTGATAACATGTATATATTTAATCACTGATAGGTCAATTTTAAATTAATATATATATATAGGGTTTTATCATCCATTTCAATCATCATTTCATTTCTTTGTATCGCGGCTATAACGTATTCTGAACGAACAAATAATTGGGTAAAGTATTTCAACATCATTCATATTAATAACTTGCAGTAAATTTTCCAATAGCCGTTGTGAGGTAACCAGAGTCAGCAGGCTAATCTCAGCCCATTTCCGGGAAAAGTACGCCATCAAGGTTACGAGAGATCTTACCCTCTCCACCTCATGAAGAGACAGTTGATACATTATAAACGCTCACTTTTCGAACTTCGCTACCTGACGCGTTATTTCAGCGGGAAAGTTCAGCCTATGTGAATGAACGTAATGAAGCAACGTGATGGATTCACAGCAATACATAGGAGAAGGAATGAGACCTCGAATCTTACTGGACCATGTGATATGGCTGATGGAAGGAGACTTTTGAACCGATATACTTCGAAGACAAGAGCTGGGGAGAGCATTCTTATTCTCACTCTTAGACACTGAGATACTCTTGGAAGACACTCTTACTACGATTCTACGTCTGCACATCGGAGAAGATTTTAACTTAGTTCACTTCGCATCTGAGTAGTACCGTAGGATACTACTCAAAAAGTTACTCTCATTGGGACTTGTCATCTCAATGACGAGAGGTATAGTCAACGGGAGACCGGTTTTGACTAGTACAGGGAAGGAGAGCTTTCATTATGAATTTAGCTACACTACTGTTCCATAATACGGAAGAATACTAGTGTATTCTCTCCATGAACATAACCCATGGTGGTTTTGCATTTAAAATTAGGACTCATTACGACTTTATGTAAGGAGTACAGTAGGAAGTGTTAAAGGCAGGAAAAGCATAAGTAGGACTGGAATCCAACAACAGATGATGCAGCCGGTACGAGATATCCACCCATCATCAGCTTCAAGATAACAGAGTCTACATAGGGTAAACTAAAGGCATAAGTTACTGCAAGTCTTCGCGCAACAGTTAATTTTCTTAGAGTTAATTTCATTCCATTTTTATTTTACTTTCGCAAGTTCAGATTTCGTTAATACGCCGTTACGTCACGTTTTTCATCCTAATAAATAGCAGTTTTAATTTGTATGTTCTGAAATTATTATTAATGATCCTTAAATTCCAAGTTAGTGTACTTAATGATTTGTGTCCCGTCACCCTACCCCTAGGAGTTTTTTGAGTCTCATTACGTATTATTATTATTATTATTATTATTATTATTATTATTAATTATCAACTTTCGTTTTCAAGCCATAAGCTTGAAGGCTGGCGCCCATGGGTTATTGTTTATGGAGAAACAATGAGATATCATTTATTTATTTTAATATTAAAGTGATCCGCCACGTTATAATTTTGTCAAACATCTGTGGGCCGAGTGGGTACGTCACACACACAACGAACACAATGTAACTCTGTTGTTCTGACGAAGCCGACACTCAACATATTTGTAGGCCCAAAGATTTGAATGTTAAAATAAAACAGTGTATTCCGTGCTGAATTTTTTCTTCTCTGAATAGGCTACAGCCAAACCATGGGCCTGCAGCTTGGGGCAGATTACGGTTACTTCCATTTGTGCTGTGAGTTTATTCGAAGTGTTAGTAGCGGCGATTAGGAGGGGGTGGAAAGCAAACCTCCCCCCACACACTCTTTGTGAAAAAATACATTTTTATTCCATTTTAACCACCCGGAACTGGGAATTATAAAAATGAGCAATTTGTACAAACCCTATTGTCTTTTCAGCGAATTATTACCTTTCATTTCTTTAATTAATACGTAGCGGAAACACGCACAAAATGTCGCTCGTCGCCGCAGCAAGTAGTTAAGACCCACGAAGCAATGTGTAGCATGATCTGCGACGAAGGGTGTCAGGAGTATATTTTTTCAAAAGTTACCCGCTTGCCACGCGCATTCGTCAGTCTGGCAGTCTCACTCAGAAACGATTACAATCCATGACCCGGCCGGGCATCGAACCCGGCGCCATCTGAACTGAAGACCAGTACGCTGACCATTCGGTCAACGAGTCAGACTAGTCTCACTCAGTCGATATGTCTGTCCAATTCTACCTAGTGTCTGTTAGTTTTTTAGTGTGTAGTCAAATACTAAATGTATAATCACGCCATACTTCTATTTAATTGTAATACATGCGTAATTTATTCCTTTGCTGAAAGTTTTATTTATAGTGCAATTATTACCGCAGTTAAGTTGGTAGACTGTCAAACCTGTTGTCTATACATTTGTTTGCAAACCCCTCCCCACCACCTCTAATTCCGAATCGCCGCTACTGGTAGGCGTAAGCCCAACGACCTTCATTACGTTTTCACTTTACTGGGTGTTTTTGCAACACATTTAATTGCAAATGCTATTTTACTGAATTCTCGTTTTCAATGACTTTCAAATGCAGTTGAACAAATTGAATGTTGCCTTATTTATTTCAATTTCACCGAACATCAACTATACAATAAGTAACTCACCTACTTACATACTATCATTTAGCGAAAATCACATTTCGTTATCTTAAAGGAAATGAAACTGTTCTATAAATAAAAATACGTATATGATGTAATATACGTAATATGATGTTATACTTCACAATTAAATGGCGTATGGCTTTTAGTGCCGGGAGTGTCCGAGAACAAGTTTGGCTCGCTAGGTGCAGGTCTTTTGATTTGACGCCCATAGGCGATCTGCGCGTCGTGATGAGGATGAAATGATGATGAAGACGTCACATATACCCAGCTCCCATGCCGTGCCAGGGGAATGAACCAATTATGGTTAAAATTCCCGACCCTGCCAGGAATCGAACCCGGGATGACTGTGACCAAAGGCCAGCACGCTAACCATTTAGTCATGGAGCCGGACACAGTTTACAATGGATCACGTTAACAAAAATAAACCCCCAATTCGAAGTTAACATGCTTGCAAGATTCAAGCTTCTGTACTTAAATGTATGCGGAAATTAAGAAATTAGCCAATCAGAACGGAGTGCTATTTAAATGTTCGTAGTTGCACAATCGCGTTAGCTGGACCACTCTGTAAATTGTTCATCTTCTTTATCAGAAGATTCTGGGTATACATCTGTATAATCATGTAGGTTCACATGTTCGAGATTCTTTCTTTTTCGGCTTCCAAGATGTTATCTCTTCCAGATTATGATGGTGGCATTCATTAAGTAATGTTTTGACAGTTAATTTGGAAGATTGGCAAGATATTACGTAATTTTTAATTACTGAAACCTTAGCAACCTTCTTGACAACTGTATCAGCTCGTTCATTACCTTCTCTTAGGCAGTATCTTAGTATCCATTGTAAAGTGACTGTTTTACTCTCTGCTTCGAATTGCTGTACGGGAATTTCACATTCCCGGGCTGCTACTGATGTTATGTTATTACTCGGATCTATAGATTGGATTGAAGCTTCTGAGTTGGATAGAATGATTACTTCCTCAATTCTTTCGAAATGCAGAGTCAGTTATTTCAGTGCAATGCGATTGGTTTACCATCGTAGGCTATTCAGTGTAGTACCACGGGTATATAGAAGGCAAATAGATCACGGTAGACGCCAGCACCTGCGTTTATCCATCCATTTGTGGTCCGTCTGTGAACACTGTAACGGTTCAAATCCCGTTACAAAATGATATCTGTATTATTATTATTATTATTATTATTATTATTATTATTATTATTATTATTATTATTATTATTATTATTATTATGTCTGTATTATTATTACCGGTATTACTATTATTGTAATTATTATTATTATTATTATTATTATTATTATTATTATTATTATTATTATTATTGTTCAATTCAGTTATGCAATGATGATCGCTTGCGTGATTGTAGTTAAATGTATTATATATACGTGTGTGTAGATTAACACTAAAATATGTACAGTAAGAGTTGCTGTATATCAGATGTGGAAGAATTGTGTGTTGTAACTGGTGACATTACAACATGTTGCAATACTGCTAACGTAACTGGCGAGTCATCGCTCTGTCATTGTGTGCATTTAGCGGTGAGCTCACTTTTTGAGATACCTACAGCCGCCCCAGGCAATTTCACCATTGTATGTAACATTTGGAGCCGGGTGGGAGTAGCATTATACTTATTTCTGGAGACTGAGTAGGTGTGTCAACTAAAGGTTATATATACTAGGACCAGCGTCTTATAGCGTCAGTCATTGGGAGAGTGAGGCCACAGTTGGTCGGTCAGTCAAATGCATGGTGAACAGTGAGTGAGTCAAAGGGATGGAGAGATCTCAGTCGGTCAGTTAGTGGAAGTCACATAGAGGAGAGCTTTGCCATGAAGTCATATAAAAGGAGAGACTTGCCAAGAAGTCATATGGATGGAGACACTTGCCGAGAAGTGTTGTACTGAGATAATAGTAGTCAGTCATCTGAATGGAGAAGCAGCAGACACATGGATACTTAGTTGTCAGTGAAGCAAAAAAGATACATCATCAAATTAGGCTTGATAAACCTACAGCAAACACCAGTTCAAAGGAATACGTCATAATTACACTCAAAGTGTTGAAGGTACAGTCAAGTGAACCAGTGAGGGATAAATTTTTTGTATAAATTGTAAAAGTCCGGTGAAGAGGAATTTAAATTAATGCCTAGTTTCTTTCAGTTGTAATGTCATAAACTTTATATTTTCATCTGATTTATCGCAGCAGGTCTTGCTATTTTTCTATACAATTTAGGAATATATTTTGTTCCATCAAATTAATTTATCGTTTTATTTCAATGGTAGAATTAGATAACCTCAAATTTAATGGTGAAACCGAACAACAACTCTTTTTCCTAGAATCTGTATGGTATGTTGTAAAAAGCAAGCTTATTACCCCACACCCTAGAGATATTCAAGATTCTCATTCTATTATTGCTGCACTGAGTTGTAGCTGGCGCCCATTAAATAACGTATGTGTAAGTAATCAGGTAAGAAATAAGTGTGAGTACAAGGTCCGGAGATTGTGTATTTTATTTAATGAATATTAATTTTTCATATTTTTCATTTAAATTCAGATTTATGTTTTTAAAATAAGTAAATGAGCCAGGAAATTCTCAACACATAGAGCCAACTGCCTTTTGGAAACTTGGTGTTCATGATTTC
The DNA here is from genome assembly GCF_040414725.1 of Anabrus simplex. NCBI lineage: Eukaryota > Metazoa > Arthropoda > Insecta > Orthoptera > Tettigoniidae > Anabrus > Anabrus simplex. The sequence continues at coordinate 296,362,728 of NC_090269.1, forward strand.
CAGTGCCAGGAGCCTGGACGTTTGAGAATCTATTTTACATTTTATTGAGCCTTGCTTTAGTTCTGTGTAGAATTCAAGAAATAGTAACTCCGTTGGATTTTATGTTTGTTTGAATAGTCGAGGCCTGTAATTTAGATTTAATTTCTGGAACTTTTTGTAAACATTCACCTTGTAACTTAAAGTTCTCCTCATCTTACTCTCATAAAGTTTTCAACTGGTCACGGGGTTCTAATTGTAATGGTTGATGTTTGTGACAATTATTTCACAACACTATACCATTACTTGTGATATGGTAAGGCTAGAGTGAACGAGTACAATCCCATTTACATCCTGCAAGATGTTTCAGCACAATTAAACGTTTAAAAGTATGAGAGACAGTCTTTTCCTATTGCTTCATCTCAGTTACTCGGATCGAAGATTACTTCAAGATAAGTGTGTTTGTTTGAGATAGCAGATCAACCGTACTGGCTTTCTTCAATTTTGGGTGTATATTTGGACTAGTGAGAAGAACTGGAATGCTGTTTTTGGTGTGTTTATCGCCATGTTCTTGTAGTACCAGTTTTAAAGTGTAGCCTAACCAGTGAGCTGCTGAGAATTTTTTCAGTTGTAATCTCAGCCTTTCTCTTTCCTTTCCCAGTCCAGAAGATCAGATCGTCAGTGTAAAGTAGACAGTTAACTCCAGGGACTAAATTCAACTCACCAATAAAATCCTTCATGTGCACTTTTAACAAGCTGTAGCTTGTTACAGCTCCATGAGGCAGACCTATTTGCTGAATGTGGTGATTATGGATAGATTTATGTTATTTACCAAAATTATAGATGATTCAATAAAACATCATATACACCTTAAATAAATTAGAACGAATTTCCGTAAATAATCGCCTTGATTAAAATACAGACACATTTACATACACATATTTACATTTTTACAGAGAGGACCTTACGTTCTTGAGGTCGTTAGGACACGTCTAATTTTAGATGAAAATGAGTGAAAAAAGTCCACTGATTCACCCACCTCATTCAGTGACTTTAGTGCCCTCAGAAGCCATGAGTTAGCCCGAGCCACAGTTATCGCTTTAGGCAGATGGAAAATGTACCTTTGCCTAGTATTGCGGCGAGGAACATGAAATGGAATCAACTCCAACAATGTTGAGCAATCCACTCTAGTCGTCAGACACTCATATAGAAAGAGGTATTGGCACATCTGCCGCGAGTGCAATGTCCTCATTCTCTTAGTCTCACAAAAAGACTCGTAATCGGACGAAGAGAGAGAGACACCCAAACCTTTGTAGTTGATCCATTTCATGAACCTTATTTGGACTCTTTCCAAGTTTTTTATTAAATATTGCTGAGAAGATAGCCACACCTCGAATAATGATCCCCAAACTCAACTGTAGATGAGCGTTGGTTAATAAATGTTTTAATCCAGTGGAGTGAGTTGTATCAGACACCATTACAACATTACTCCGCAGTTTCCTTCCATACTGCATCGAAAGCAGAGTCTGACTCCTTGGCTGAATGTTCAACGTTGAGGCATTCGGTTCAGAGGGTCCCGGGTTCGATTCCAGGCCAGGTCGGGTATTTTAATCACGTCTGATTAATTCTTCTGGCTCGGGGGACTGGGTGCTTGTATTGTTCCAACACTTTCCTCTTCATATTCAGACAACATACTACACTATCAACCAGCACAGGCACACGCAATAGTGATTACATCCCTCCATATAGGGTTGTGTCAGGAAGGGCATCTGGTCGTAAAACAGGACCAAATCCTCATGTGCTAAGTGTGGGAAAAACTGAATAAGAAGAATAAGAAGAATAACTGTATCAAAAGCCGATTGGAAGTCACAAACACGGCAGTCAGATCATGTTTGTTATTCGGGGCATCCTTGATAAATTGGCTGCGATTAGGAACTTCTTGGTTTGTAAACCTACGGATTATAAAATCTGCTCCCTCATTTGATATAATATTGGTTTCAAGTAGCCAATAAGTCTGTCATTTATTCTCTCCATCGTCTTTGTCATGATACTTCTGACAGATATCGGTCTGTAGCTTTTGGTACATCTTGCGTCCTTATCCTTTTTCAGAATGGAAATACCCTTAACTGTTGACTTTTTCCATAATGATGGTAGGTTTACTGTACTTGTTTTCTAAATTGCCTGCAGCATCTCTTGATTGTTCTTCTTGCTTCCGTAACGTGTTTTAGACATTCCATCTTCTTCATGTTATCAGTTGTTTAATGGGAGCTGAGATCCATAAACACTGATGGACATACTCATCCACGCGTTGAATCACTATCTTTGATAGTTTTAGTCTACCTTTAAACTTCTATTGGCATTTTTCTGAACTGTGTACCTTTCTTCTGAACTTGAGCATAATCTTGAGCTCGAAGGTTAAAGGCATTTGTAGGTCTTAAGATATTCTGGTAATTCATGCGAGACATGAAATTGCTGAATGAGTTAATTTTCGTTTAAAAATTGCTGTCTTCATGATAGCTAACTGCTTTCTCTTCTTCGCTGTCTTAATCTGTTTACCCTCCAGGGTCGGTTTGTCCTTCGGACTCAGCGAGGGATCCCACCTCTACCGCCTCAAGGGCAGTGTCCTGGAGCTTCAGACTCTGGGTCGGTGATACAACTGGGGAGGACGACCAGTACCTCGCCCAGGCGGCCTCACCTGCTATGCTGAACAGGGGCCTTGTGGGGGCATGGGAAGATTGGAAGGGATGGACAAGGAAGAGGGAAGGAAGTGGCCGTGGCCTTAAGTTAGGTGCCATACCGGCATTTGCCTGGAGGAGAAGTGTGAAACTACAGAAAACCACTTCCAGGATGGCTGAGGTGGGAATCGAACCCACCACTACTCAGTTGACCTCCCGAAGCTGAGTGGACCCCGTTCCAGCCCTAGTACCATTTTTCAAATTTCGTGGCAGAGCCGGGAATCGAACCCAGGCCTTCGCGGTGGCAGCTAATCACACTAACCACTACACCACAGAGGCGGACGATTGTTTTCTCCAGGC